>NC_135497.1:504330621-504633111 GCF_052857255.1 Amblyomma americanum
ATAATAATAATAATAATGGTTTTATTTGCGCCTAATGAATACATGGCGCGGGAGACCCGCAGTAAAAGCTGTCACAAGCGACAGCTTGACAAAGCCGGAGGCCCCCCTATACACTTGACAGCATCATAGGCGCAATGAAACGGCATGTCTCATCCAAAAACAAAATAGAACAAAACACGAAAACATCTGCAATTACAATCACTCACAAGAACTACATAAAATTATACAGAAAATGTGGTAGAATGAAGTTAGAAAGCACTTACAAAAGCAATGAAACATTCATGTGCGATGGCAATGAGTTTAGCGAAAGTAACAGATAAATTAAGCACATTTTGCTTCAAATAAAATTCAGAACAAAGTGAATACAGACAAGCGGTACAGTCAGGGTAAACAACAACGTGACAGAGTAAACAGGAAGGGCAAGCGAAGTGTCCTAGTACATGTTGAAATACCGGCGGAGTGTTTTGAACGTCACCTTTTCAAGTTGGATATGTTTATGATTTAAATCATTTAGTAACCGGGGTAGTTTATTCTGTATTGTTTGTAGGCCGTATGTTGTGCGAAACGTCCTTACTTTCCAGAGCTCCGTGTGACGTGTCTGGCGTGTAGTAGTGTTTGGTTGTAACCTGGCTAGACGATGTAGAAATGAACTGTTGCTAGCGTTTTCATTCTTAATTGCCTTGCAAAGGATATAATCAAACAGTTTGGTAACAGGAATTATGTTGTATTTGGGAAATAGATGATACGTATGTGAATAAAACGGCAGATTTTCTATTACTCTTACAAACCTTTTCTGCAACTTGTGAAGCTTCTGCAAATTTCCGTAAGTTGTCGTAGACCAAACTAAGTGACAATAATTGAGTCGGGAGGAGAATAAGGTATTATAAAGTAACAGTAAGATTTTTGGTGGTAGTAAATTGCGATTGCGGTATACTAGCCCAATTACTTGTGCTAGCTTAATTAGCATGCTGTCCACATGGACATCCCATGACATATTCTGCTGAAAGATAACACCTAATGTCTTAATGTCGACGTAATAGTGGAAACGGACCATTGACCACTGATAGCCATTGCCCAGAAGAACCTGTCAGACATGCCTCCTCGCCTGCAGCGTTTCTTTATGTGCCTCATGCCGTTCAACATTTCTCTGCTGTACGTCCTAGGGAGAGACCTTGCTCTGGCGGATGCTCTCTCAAGAATCCGATGCGACAGCGATGAGCCACCTGAAAGCGAACTAGAAAATGTGGCCACCCATGCAACGGCCGGCCTCTCCACTCTCGTCAGCGACACAACAGCCAAGCGGATGGCAAAAGAAACGAGTGAAGACGACGAGCTAAGGCGAGTCACTGAAGCCCTACAAGATGGGCATAGCGTTATAGTTCAGCCAGCTCCTTTCGAAGCTCAGCTATCAAGTGTGGAAGGCGTACTGTTGCGTGGATATAGAGTTGTCATTCCGAAGTCCCTAGAAAAGAAATGTTGCAGCGCCTACACGGGGGCCACTTGGGCGTCGGAAAATGCAAAGCAATGGCCAGAGTATTGATGTTGGCCTGGTATGGCAGCAGAAATAACTGAGAAAGTTTCCAGGTGCCAAACCTGCCACCGTTTCGCTTACAAGCAACCAAGTGAACCCCTAATGCAAAGGCATTGTCCCGCATTACCGTCGGCTAGGGTAGGCGCGGACTTGTTCGAGCATTACGGAACTACCTTGCAGTCTACGATGCCTATTCCAATTACCCTGAAGTAGAGCCGCTTTCTCACACTACTAGCCACTGTGTAATAGAGGAGCTGGCCATGATATTTGCACGTCACGGCATGCCGCTTGAAGTATGCACGGACGGCGGACCACAACTTTCATCGCAGGCATTTCATGCCTTCGCAGAACAGTTTGGATTTGCCCATGTTGTTTCTAGTCCCGGTTTTCCACGCTCAAACGGTTTGGCAGAGAAAGGGATGAACTTGGTGAAATGTTTCCTCAAGAAGGCGCTATATGTGAATGAATACTTTTGGATCGCCTTCTTAATTACAGGACAGCACCACTCGAGGCCGGACAAGCCCCGTGCGAGCTACTCATGGGCAGGAGGTTAAGAGCGAGGCTGCCTGACTTCGCAGACCGTAGGGCACCAGAGGTCAAAAAGCACACCCAAGCCCACCCTCAGAGACGTCCACTAGAAGCACTCGGCGAGCATGACACCGTTAGGCTGCTCGACAAGGGAGGGTGGACCACAAAGGCCCTCGCAGAAAACGCCGTCGCCCCTCGCTCATACATGGTCCGTAAAAAAGACGTGAATCAGCTTCGTCGCAACCGTCAACATCTGCTGCGAACAAACGAAGAGTTCGACCCCTCACTGGAAACCATTCCTGACTGTACGGAAGACAGTGCTAGCGACTGTGCTTCTCTTCCAGGCTTGCGGCACCACAGGAGTCCCTGGGCAACTCGAGCCCCACGTGTGACGATCAAGCCACGGCTGCCCACACGCCTCAAGAGCATCCTGAGCCAGGGCAACATAGTCCTCTGGAAACCATAAATTCCGAGCCGGACGACGCTGGGCTTCGCCGGAGCACCCGGTTAAGGAAAAAGCCCACCCGCCTCGTGTATCAAAAGGACTTTCATCAAATTGCTTGAATCGATCTGCTGTTGTATTGTGCTAGTTTTTTTCTGTTTTTAGAGGGAGAAAGATGTATCGGATCTGGCAACCAGGGCCTTCAAGACTTTCAACCATGCTGTGCAAGCCGGCCAGCCGGGTGGCTGATATAAGAGCGCAAGCGCCCAATAAACGCACTGTTAATCTGCACCTCGAGCTCAGCGGTTGTCTGCGTCGCATGCTATCTTGAACGGCACAGCAATGACTTTTATTTTCAAAAGGAATGGTGTGGCGTAGGGTACTGGAATGCTAAGACATTGCTATAGGCTGACAGACACATACACAGGAGATAGCCCTGGACCACAGATGTATGGAGTTCGCACTTTTCTTCCTTAGACAATAGCATCAAATGCGAAACACAGGGGTCTTTTTTATCTGAATGAAGAGGCTTTTACAAATATGATGATTCTGGGTCATTGAGGAAGCGCACGTACTAGGATTGCGCAGGCAGCACTTGCTCAATGAGTGGTCGTTAAATTGTGACATATGATGCGCCTGGAGACCTAGAATCTTTAAAACCTCTGACACACTCTACGGCCGCTTCTAAGTCAACCGAGTTGTACTGGGTTCTTGCAGGGCGTGGTGCTTGGCTTCACAGCGCGAAGCGGACTACCAGGAGCCACGTCGTGTCGCAGGCGCGCACCAATCTTATCTATAAATTGCTACCCATTATAACACTTTATGGCTCTCTCCTTTACCTTCCGTTCCGGGGAAAGTGCTGCAGGCTAGGGTATTTTGCATCAAACTAACCTCTCTGTCTTAGGTGTCGTAAACCTTTTTCTGATCACAGTAAAATTGGGTGTGTGAAAAGCTGAACATTGAACTTCATGGCTACTTATGTTGAATAGCCGGCGACTCGAAGGAGTTGGATCAGGTTGAACGCTTCGATGTGTATGTAAACACCTGTGTAAACTGTGAATTTATAGCTTCTTCTTAGCCTGGGCTACAGGCAGCACTGATGCATGTGCTTCAGCCAGTTTTCAGTTTTTTTTATGTCGCAACCTGCGGCCCTTATTGTGCCCCAGAGCGAATGTCGTATATAACATTTCTGAAACGAGTGAGCTTGATAACACAGCTTCCACCATACTTTTGTAGGCAATTTTTACCTTCCGTAAACGTCATTTTACCACTACTTTTCTTGCATCATCTCAACACGTATAGAATAGCAAATATGGGATTCCCTGACGTTTCTGGTACTCAGCAGGGTGAGTTGTTGGGCTAGTTGGTGTTCGGATTTTACAGGCATATTTTTAGCGCAAAGGACGGGACGAGAGACAGACAAGACGAGCACGGGCGCTACTGACAACTGCTTTATTGAAGAAAGATCGAGGCATAATAAAGCAGTTGTCAGTAGCGGCCGTGCTCGTCTTGTCTGTCTCTCGTCCCGTCCTTTGCGCTAAAAATATGCCTGTAAAATTTCTGGTACTCACCTGCAACCGTTCTAGCATATCTACGAAATTTTTTGTATGTCTATGTATAAATAGCAGCGGGTATTTTTCTTGAAAAGCTTATTAGTTTGCTTCAGGACACACTCAGTTTGGGCGGAAGGAAAAAGCATCTGCATAAACAACAAATGACGAATGGTGCCTGAAAAGATTAAGAGTTTGCGCTGAATACTTTCTTTGCTTTCGTCACTCTTTCGTATCTGTTATTTTCGCTGCAGGCACTGACGATTCGGCATCAGTACCGGTGCTCCGACAAAGAAGTCCCTTGACGGGTTTTCTGACAGCCAGCGAGGAACAGCTCTTTCCTTGTACGTCTTGGATATTATGAAAAGGCTCCTGCGCAACGAAGCCGGAACAAAAGAAAACTATGCACCATAACAGCTGTGTGCTCAGTAGTTTAGATCTAACTGGTTAGCAGCACCTGATGATACGTTGTAGGCAGCAATGTTCAGTTCACAGCCTAGGTTATAAGTTGGCAAATGAAGTTATGTGCAGAACGTGGTTCTAGCTAGCAACCCATCAAAACATCACCTTTCGTAATAATGAAGACGTCCTAAAGAAGAATCCTACGGAGCCCAAAACCATATAACGCTAGACGAGAGAGAGTTGCTATGCGAGCGCAAAAGCAGATACCGCGCGAACTGCCACTTGCTAAGGGCAATCACTGAGGTGACCAACGCCGACGCGGGGCGGCCCCATGGCAAGAGCTTGAAACTTTCTCTTTTTGGATTGGCTTGGTGTCCCGCTAAGGCGGTAGACTTGAAAACAATAAATCAAGGTTTCTGCCATAGCAAAGCTCGCGCCGCTTAGTCGCAACAGCGAAAAGACGGAAAGACACAGAGGGTTCAAAAAATGCCGACTATATGAACGGTTTACGATATGTAGGACCTCCTAATAAAACACTTTTGTGAACTACTTGAAGGTAGAATCAGGCAATGAAACTTTGGGACTGCATATTAAAACGAGTAACACGATCAAATACTTTGATGTTCACAAATCCAAATTTTTGGCCATTTTTCGCTATTTGAAAGCCGCATCTCCTGTTTAAAGAATTAAGCTACCAAGAGGTCTGGGAGAAGAAGTAGATCGAGAAACAATAAACTAACAACCGATTTTATTGGAATGCGGTCCGCTGCTTGGTTCTTCCCTTGGAGGAAGTAACCGCTTAATGATTTCAGTCGTTTGCACAATGTTACATTCCCTGTTTCCCTCCTTCGTCTCATTAGTCGGCCATTCTTCCTTTCCAAGTTGCTCTTGTTCAATGCAGTGCAAACTGGCTCAAGAGTCTTCAGGCCAAACAGCTTCCATGCGAGCATTATATTAAGGTCCAGAAAATTTTGATGAGGACGATGGTTTTTTTTTTAACTAATAGGTATTTAGATCCTACTGGACTGCATATGGGTACCACGAAACCGGTGAAAATGAAGCCATTAGCCTGAGGTCTTTTGACCGAACATCTACCCATTTCCTTACTTTTCCATATACCTCCCTAACATATGGCGTCTGCAACTCTCAGTGAGCGTCAGCAGCGACACAGATCAACCGTTGAACATGGGTGGAAGATTGAAACGATGGCTTCGGGACGCCGTTTGGCCAGACCTCCTGGGCTATAACCCGACCATTTGCGGAGGGGTGCTCGAAGACTTCAGCGCCGCCGAATACCACGGCGGCACCTTGCGTACGGAGGAGCTGGCACCGCGTCCTCAGACGTCTTCCTACGGCGGCTGCACCAGAGATGACGTCAACAGAGCCGACGATGCGAATCGTGCGAGCACTGAGGCCTTTGAGACCCCCCTCCTGGACGATATATACTGCCGAAGAAGCGATGCCACTGAGGACGGCACGGATGAGACCGAAGTCGTAGAGGGCAACTGGGCTGACTTGGATGAATCGCGGCCTCAGCGCCTGGAGTGGCAGCCTTCCCATCACCACCAGCGCGACGAGAGAAGACGCTCCGGGTTAGCAGACTGGGGTAAACAACTTTTGTTCGTTAGCTGATTTAATTTTAGCTAGATGATCTTCTAGCATCAGGAAAACGTTACGCTGTTGTACTTAGGCAAATAATTTAGAAGTGTGCAGGTAATTAAACACAAAGGAAATCAAACGAATCTTCATGTTCTGCCGCACTCTATGCCTGGTGTTGTTGCTTCCCTGATCCCCTCAGTCCAACTTCCTTAGCTCACTGAAACAGTTCAACAACATACCTTGTAATACATGCAAACTTCGTACATCCTGAATGAAATGTTCTATAAGCGGATAATGCTATTTGATGCCAAAGAGGTAGTTAAATAAAATGCGACTTTTTACGTCGTCATCTTTGTGAGGGACTTTCTTGGTGCTGAAGAACGACACCTTTTTGGTGTGGCCTTTGGTTATGCGTATTAACAAAAGTTTCTTCACTGGAGACTAGTGTTAATCGTGCACGTTGTTAGCCAAAAATAGGTCACATATGATTTCGAATGTTCCCTGCTGAGATTCTACCATTTTCAGTCAGTTTAACGAGGCATCCTTATGGGCTTTAGGGTTACGGGGGAGGGCGGGGGGAGTAGTGTGCCAGGATTTGCCAGCTGAGACAATGCGATCGGGATGAGTTTAAGAGCGATCGCAGTTGTGACAGTTTGAGACAGTTTTAACGCTATAACGTTAAGGTTCCCGCTCTGCAGAAAATCTGGCGTCGCCCTCGGTACCCTCGTCGGTACCCTCGTGTGAGGAGAAAATCCCCGCATAAGCAACCTAGGGGGCACCCTAGATCACGTGACGTTATGCAGCCATCACAACCTGACCTTAAGATTGTGAGCAAACTCCCCACTGTGGCAGGTGGCAGTTATTGGAGATTGCTCGGGAAGGCCAACCCGGGCCGCACAACCCTACCGGTGGCAGCACCTGCCATCCCGGGGCACTAGCGCATTGCTTAACCGCTATACCACTGCGCCAGGAGGAGTACGAGGACTCCCAGCGATCTATGAATGTAAATTAGAGAACGACCAATTGCGCATATATGAGTATTAACCCATTAACGATATCGCGTCATGCCCAAACGGCAGTTTCAGAGCGCTAGCGCTGAACCTCTCACTCACTGATTTCTCCGACCTTTGCTCGAAGTTGAACAAACCTCAACGACTTGTGCTGGCGCACCTGTATCACATTTATCCTAAACAAGATAAAACGTCCAATTATTTTCCCAATTATAAGAAGACACATAGCCTATCGCGGACGTTGAGCGAGGGGCTCCGGAATAAGTTAAATCACATGGGTTTTCTTGACGCGCACTGACATCGCACATCACGCAGACACATTTTCCATTTCTCCTCCTGTCTACAGATGCGGCCGCTGCGGCCATAATTACACCAAGGCTCTCAGGCTCAGTAACCGTGGGCGATAATCATTGAGTTCGGCCAGTAAAGTTCGCCGCGGTTATTGAAGATGTTCGCCTGAGTTTGCCGATAACGGGTGCTAAAAGCATTTCGTCCTTAACTGAATCATCTTCAAATATTACGAAAGGCATTGGTTTCGAGACTCTAGAGTTGAGCATCTGTCGGATTAAAATGTGACTTCATGCGCGCTGGCCCACTGAAGGAAGTTTTTCGTCTATTTTGCTTTGCCCATTTAACAATTTAAAATATTAATTTGTATCATTACGCATCAGTTTTTGTTTTATTATCCAAGTGAATAGTAACGAGTAATAGCTCGGTAACTGAAATCTACTCCAACGTTGGCTGTCAACAATGTGTAACTGTTTTGTGAACTCAGGGTGTTCCCGATACACTCTCGCAGAGTTGTCGCATGTGAACAACAGCGGTCTCTCGGAGGACACTGCCTACTTGGCTTTGCCTGAGAACAAGTGCCCATCGGAAGAGGTTCTCGGTGCCTGTTCATTCGACCAGCACCAACAAAACGCTTGGTGCGCCGCGGCAGCTGCTGTCGCCCCGTGCTTCGTATCGCCGGTAGAGCCGCTTCGGGCACCCCGTCATTCGCAGGACGTGTTCGAGCAGCTGCTGAAGGCCTGCAGGCAGCCGGAGGCTGTCGCCTTCTCCGAGATCCTGCAGGAACTGTGAGTTGGTTAAGAGGGCAAAGGGCTTGAAGAAGTTCGGGCAGTCGCCCTTTTTTGAGACAGCTAAGAGTGCACACACAGAGACACAAAGTCGACACAACCGGGAATGAGTAGCGATTGTACAAACCAGACACATCCGTATGGGTACAGATGCATAATAAACCGAAAGAAACAATATTTAAAGCTAAGTGATAACATCAGTTTCATTAAGCGCATGCGCAAGATGTACCAGGGCTGAAGGATCAAGTGTGAAAATCGCAGCGCGTGTTGCGGCCAGGAAAGACCCCAAAGACACAAGATTGTTTGAGGCTGCTCGTATAGAACCTAGCTTACTTTCCAGTAGTAATAACTACAGCGGAGGTGGTCCCTGCTTTTTTGTTTGCGATACATGCTTCTCAAACTGTCTGTCGAGTGATCATCCATACAGTGGCCGCAGCAAGAAGGGTTGCTGTTCTATCTTTAAGAGCATGAAATGCTTTTAGCTATGCCTTGCTGCCATCCTCCCTTCCACTTTCCGTTGAAAGTTTGTCCCTAATATGTCGTCATAATCTCTTGTGAAGAATGCATTGAAAACTATACGCTATAGTAAAACGGATTAGATTCAGTCAGGTCCCTCATGTTGGAAATGTCGAAAGTCTAAACTCAAAACAAAAACTAGTTCAGCAATGTAAAAAAATGTTCCTGATGATCGCATTCGTCTGCTCTTTCTAACGATACGTTCAAAAGCAACCAAGTTTTTGAGGTACTTTTTCTTTGTTAGGTTTGGCATTAGTTTTCGCGCTCTAGTGAAACGTCGTGTGCTGTAGCGAAACTTAGTGTGCTGCGGCACAACAAAGCAATGACTTATGCCCGCAACTGAACCGTTTGAGACTACGATAGAAACAGAAACGTATTTCGGACGTTAACTTGGCCATAATCGCTTAAACCACTTTCTTTATTATGGGTGGTTCTTGCATGTAAACATGTGGCGGAGCAAAAGGTTTTCATTATTTATATTTCAGACACCGCAAACATTTACATTAATGGGACACTAAAAAGGGATACTAATCCAGGCTGGATTGATAACTTTGGGGTTTGCTGATAAGTCATGTTACAACTCATAATCTTTGTAAACCAAAAAATTGAGTAAAAATGAGGTGCACGTGGGGCTGCTACTTAAATGTTTGAGCAGCGGCGACGAGTGACGTATTCGTGAACTTTTTGAGAACAACACTATTTCGCCGTCTCGATGGGGAATTACCGTCGAAATACGATAGAAGCAGCGCGGTGAGCTTAACCGGCCGTACGAAGAGTCTCGTAATCAAAACAACACAAAAAGATGACGGAGAGAAAGGTTAATCGCAAACACGAGCGCTGAGTCTTTCGCTTCATATTCTGTGCACTCGGACAGCGAGTAGCCGTTTACGCAGCAAGTTCAGAACCACTCCCTCTCAACGCATTCGCGCTGTGTGTGCTAGACACGCGGCCTGCGAAGCGGTTTGATTCCCCCTTCATCCGCCGAACTGGCTACTTTGCATAGGCTGCTGGCGTTATGAAATTCCAGAGTTTGTTTATTTTTTTACCTTTAGTACGTGCTCATGCTTTTACGGGCATGCCATATGCACATCAACCGCGTGTGAAGCGCTACACAAGTGTGTGGACTTCCACGTTTTCTGCGCAGTGGAAAAGCGGATATGCTTTTAGATGTGCTGAAAAATACGCGAGAAGCACCATATGCATGCACCATCACCTCTTATTTGGCTCATTAAAGAAAAAAGTTTTCCAGTGCTGGTTATCATGTAGTACGCAGTACTGTGAGACGCCGGCACGCAAGTCAGGATTTTCCGCGTGAGAAACGTTGAACCAGCTGACGCGTGTTCGTCATGATTGTGCGTTAATCCCCTTCCGACCGCTACAGCCAGCAGGCGGCAGACTGCAGTGGGGCGCTGCGTACCGTGGTTTGTTTTCGCTTACAACTGACAGGAACCAATTCACAGACGTAAAAGTCACAACTTCCACAGCAAGTGAATCACAAGCGTTCTGTGCAATCATACTGCATAGTTATTCAACAAGCATGCAACCATCGACAGTACTGTGCGCTGCTTGATGGGAAATACGCGTGCAATGTTTCACTCAGAAGTGATGTTGAATAAAATACGTTAGAGCACGGCTGCTGCTCGCATGTTGTTGAGTATCCCTCGAAGATTTCGTGTGCACTTCACGACCGCGAACAATGCACCCAAGACCACATGCTCGCGTTATTCTCGCCGATGTACACATGCATCAGCACGATCAGCAGTTTGTTCTGCAGTCTCCGGCTGCTCTCGGTAACTTCATGTAATTTTCTTTCGCAGCAACGGAGCCTATTTCTACCGTATGCGCACGTCGCATCGTGACGCAGACGCACGTGATGCAGCGAAGAGCCCCATCGAAATAGTTCGGGGAGGGGGGGGGGGGGGGGGGTGGCGAAGGTGGCCTGCAATCCCACTTTGCCGCAGATGAATTTTTGAGTTTTCGATTTCCGGCCGCGTTTCCGGTCTTTAGAGGACGGCATAAAAATAACTTCTTGGCAGTTTCTTTTTGGAGGTGCTTCGAACGTGGAGGTGTTTCGGAATTTTCATTTGCTGTTTTCTCAGCAACGCAGACACCTTTCGCGATAGAAAAGTCATCGGTAGCGTTCCCGGGGAATTATCTATCCTCTTGCATAGTTTGAGTTTTTCAGTTAGCGTCCCTCTCAGCTTGATATATCATAAGCTGAAAGCGTGGCATAGTTCATGCGCATACTGCTGCCGCCAAATGATAGGAGCCAGCGAAACTCGCGCTTGAAGAGTGGTGGCGGAAATTCAAGAAACCCTTGATTGGACTACGTTTTATTCTCAGTGAAGTTAGGGCACGACTAGCGTCATAGCCACCAATGTTCAACAACTATTTATCTGACCACCAGCTACAAATCAAACTGCTTACAGATGGCAAATTGGGCGAATTGGAAAAATTATTTTGGCAGCGCAGCGACAGCAAAACAAAAGCACAAATTGTGTTCATGATTACATCACTTTTCTCGTCTAACCGTTTTGGTGTCGTTATGAAATGAAGCTACTTTGAAGAATAAATAACCAGCTAAATCAGCCCCTCACCATTTGAGCGGCACGAGTAGAGAAACACTCCATGCCTGCTGATTGCGCGCCTAGGTTAACAATCCTGACAACCATCAATGTGGACCCAAATTTCCTCAGACGAGCTGAAGTAGGTTAACAACTGCTCCTGAGTAACTAGAAAGTTTGCGAGTGCTCCTACACGAGATAGCACTTCATGCTTTAGCTGGGTGATGAGGTGGAGCAAATTCTTTATACAGATAGGCCGGGTTTCAAGGAAGATAAAAGTTTCTCGTGATAATGTATGTCTGACGCTTTCCTGATGCCAGCATTCCTTGTGAACTTAAGGGATTCTACAGAAAAGCTTTGGCTTACTGCATATAGACTGAGCCAGAAATGAGCAGTATTAGGCGGGGTTCCTTGTGCGGGGAAGTTACTTCTTCGAGAGCCCAAAGTGTCGGCTCAGCTCTGAATAAGTCTTCATCGAATTGTAGAAAATCAAAAATCGGACGATCACTCGCGATCGTTAACTTATTGCATAATTATGCCGCTGCACACGATGCCAGTTTTGTATATTAACTCACAACCGGCAGCACCAGAATAGGAAGGAAAAGCAGTTGACATTAGCGAACCTCCACCCGAATTCTTAATAAACACCATATTCTTCGCGCTTAGTAACTGCCCTTGATGACAGAAAACCTTGGCTTTCGCACACAAGGCCACCGAGACGGGTGATGTCACGGGTACGAGCAAGTGCCGGAGAAATCTAACGGCCGGGCTGCTTTAATCATTCGATCTCTAATTGGCTGAATCCAGCTCTGGCTTCCTCTATTGCCACCTGAATGATATCTTGAGTATATTGGCTTCGTACCTTTGGCAGGTCATGGCGCTAGCTTCCGCGAAAGTTTGCTCTGTATGAAGGACGAAGATATATGCCTTGGTGCCACTGTGCAGCGGTGTTGAGACCTGCGTGAAGCTCCACGAGAGCGAGCACGCTGACATCTTCCGTGTGTCCGGTGTCCGCTGTGCACCGATGGTGCTCAAGGTCTTCGACTGTAGCTACATCGCGCGCCACGTGCGGTGCCTCTGCAACGAGATAAACACCAGCTGGTGAGTCTATAGGGCTGCCCGACCGAAATGTGGCCCTTTGTGTGCCAGCTAGGATTACAATACAAGCTTCAACAAGGGGTCAGAGGAAAACAGCCCGCTGACCTGTGCTGTGGCAAGACGAGGGGTCTTCGCCAACGGCAACTCGTCCAGTCGAAACGTTGTTCAGTCTACTCTTTTGTCGCCGTGTGCTGACCTTTTTGTGTTCTCAAGAATCTACTCTTCCCTGCTATTTTCCCCGTGGGATAAACCTAACCGGCCGAATAAAGTAATTTCAGAAAGTGGTCGATGTCTTGCACGCATAATTTCTCTTATGTTGGTCACCGAAGTTGACCTCTTCGATTCCGACAAATAGAGGTGCAGCTTAGCGCCTTACGGCAGTGTCACTTTCCTTTAGAATGCCTCAAGCGGATTCAGAATTTTTCAAAATCAAAGGGGGATCCAGAATTTATTCAAAATATGTGGAGTTCAAATTTATATCACGCTCAATCCACATGAAAGAGCGTGCACTGAACGAGGACTACCGCGCTCTACGTCACCAACTTGTTAAGTTGTCCAGAAACTGCCGAGAGCTTGAGAGCTTTCATAAAAGGAGCACTAAATAAGACACCGTGAAGATTCTCTTAGCGGCTGTCACATCGGTTAAAGCTCTGTCAGAGGCTTCACATTTTAGCGCCGGTGATGCACTTGCCACTGCATTTAGTAGGAAAAGGCAGGAAAAAATAATGAAGCTCAAGGAGCAAAACATGTCGAATCCCACTGTCGGTGTGAAAAAAATTGAAGGTGCACTTATGTTTTCTCATCTTTCGAGTACCGTTGCCTTCTCTGTTACTTAATATTGTAATAATCATTGATATTACTTATTTAATTACGTAATTGCTCGGTCAAATAAATAATACTGTACAATTAACAATTACTTGGTTAAAATTTTAAAAATAGGAATAACTCAATTAATCGATCAATGTAATACATATTTATTGCATACCTTCAATATTAATTACTTCTAATATTAATCGATTACTTGATTATTATTTTATTGTTTTCTCAATTCTCTAGTGATTACTTCTAATCCACCAATATCATGAATTACTCGGATTATTTACCTAATTATATGAATTCTTATTTAAATGGTTTTTAGTTAGTAATTCTACCACTTATACCTTCCATGAAATTCTTATTAATCCTTACAAATCATAATTGCACTCTTACCGGATGATCGACATTTCATGAAGACACGCTGTGTCCACAGCCCGTGGTGACAAATTCTGTACACGCCACTCATGAGGCAAGAAATACTTTCGCATTAATACTTCGTTAGTCGTGATAAAGCTGCGCATTCGAGGCAGTCATGCGAAGGAGGACGCAGCTATCAATGTATTTCACGTTCCGTTTAGGTGCGTATTTCGCGGTCTTCCTGAAATAATGACAACACTCCTGCATGTCAGTCTCAAAGTGCTAGCAGAGCCTTAAGGGCGGCGGCACTCACCGGACTGGTAAGGCCAGTGGTGTATTGGCCATTTTCACAACATCGACGCCGAGATGTAGTCAATGATGGATATGCACGCGGAACCACATCGTTTGATCAGCTCCTTCAGTCCGTCGCCGGCGCATTCTCATGCTGTTGTCATGAGTTTTGCTGTAAAGTATAACGTTTAAGCGCTGTTGCATAGATGTCTCCACGACAACGAATAGATATGCCGCTAAGTGCCGTTGCGATTCATCTGGTGTCATTACACCGAGAGCGTGGGAAGGTGATGGTTCCACCATGACAGCACAGTTCTTGTTCGGTACTGAGCCCTTATCTCTAAGCTGTTTATGTGGCTGCTGTAGAATGGCTTGTGTAGTAAATATGAGTCACTATTTTTAACGAGCATCTCTGAGTATTCCTGACTAACGGGCGCATTTCAAGTGCGAGGAGTTTTGCACACGACTCATTCTGCAAAGGCAAGCGTTATTTAGGGACTCGTGTATCGCGATATTGTGCTCTGTTATCAAGGAAAGCGGGTGCGGGGAGCGGATCTCTTCGCGCGATGCGGTTTTAAATCCTCCTCCTGGCTGTGACGCTTTCTACTTATTTTTTGAGTAGGGTGTGGCATGAGTGAACACAAAGCGCCTCAACGAAATCCCTGTGCTTTAGCGTAAGAAATTTCCACGCAAAGTGTAGTACTGTTCTCACTATAGCGACTTACATTTCTGACTAGCAGCCAGTAAACGTCTGGTCCAAGCAGAGCATTGCGGCAGTTATAGCCAAAAATATTAAGCCATCGAGACATCTATATACTTGGCCAATGACGGTAGGCCTTGCGGATGCGTACTTCGGATCCGTTTTGCGCGCGAAAGTCGATTTTTCTTTTCAGCGGCCTTTCAGCGCAGCAAAAGCCGATGCATCCCTCACCATGGCAGCTATGCAAGAATTTAATGAAAGGCTCATTAATGAAGTTCAAAAGTAAAAGGTGCTGTGGGATATGTCCTACACGCACTATACGTCACAAGAGCGTCGGAATGTCGCCTGGCGCCTCATCGCAGCGTCCCTCGGGCGCGCTTTTCTGCGTCACGTGACTTTGTGTAGTCGACTAAAAATAAAATTACCAAAATATATTTTTTTAATGTTTTTATTGTGTTTTATCTTGTATGAAGCCTTAAGAGCGTTGTTCTACGCGTTAATTAACGCAATCGAGCAGCGCTGAAAACGCGCCGCTAGCCGACGCCGAGTCCCGTCGCTTCGTGCGGTTTGCGCCAGCGGCATCGATGGGCGACGGCGGCGTCATCCCGCGACGTATCGCGGAGTATCGCCTCAGGCGGTTACCGCTTGAACCCTTACGTCGATAACAGCAGATAGCAACTGCTGCACTGTGTTAAGGCTCGCGTGTCATCGCCTTCCTGTGTCGGCTGTCCACAAGGAAGCAATTTTCTTTGGCTAATCAGCTTACTATCGAGCTATACTTCTTTTCTTTTTGTCCTGTTTCGTGTTTGCAAAGTCGGCCCTCGCGCTGCATTCGGGTTATTACGATAGAAAGTGGAACTGTGGCTGTTTTGCCGACGGCGCAAACCCGCGGCCTATGAAACGTGGTCGAGCTCTACAGTCGACCGCCGGGATTGAAATTTCCTTTCGAGGAAGATACCGAAACGGTCTTGAAGTATTGTTAACGAAAGCTATCTGTGGTTTCACGAGCCGTGCGCCAATTTTAGTTCCTTCATCTTTTTTAAAGGCAAGAGGGGTTCAAAAATATGTTTGCACGCAATGCAAATATTCAAGTGGCAGCTGAGAACTGCTGTCGGTAGGCTCTATGCATGTTTTACTACGCCTATTACTCGTAAGACGCATCTTTATCTGTAACCCGTCGCGGTGGCTCAGTGGTTATGGCTCTGGGCTGCCGACCCGTATGACGCGCAGTCGATGCTGGCCGCGGCGGGCACATTTCGATGGAGGCGAAAAGCTGGAGGCCCATGTACTGTGCAATGTCAGTGCATGTCAAAGAACACCGGGTGGTAGAAATTACCGGAGCCCTCCACTGCGGCGTCCTTCATAGCCTGCGTCACTTTGGATTGCTAAACCCGATAAAACCAACCAAACCAAACACCTTTATCTGTGAAAAGGTTAGCTCTTTTTTTGATCTATTATTAGGCTGAACGAGATCGACTAGAACCATTGCGTCCTCACGCTCGGATGGCGGCACTGCTCCAAGTATCGCTGTTGCCCACATTCATGCCGTTCCCCTGCGCAGGAATTGCAGGCCCAAGATTTCGGACATCGGTACACCGTGCGGGGATACGACTCCTTCGTCGACTGCCGCCGGCTCACTTTCCTTGATCCACTGCCCAAAGCGCGGGTGTGTTGCTTGTGCCACGACGTGCTGCCGGTCCAGTATCTTGCTCCGTGCGGCAATGCCGTATGCGCCAGCTGCCTGGACGTTTCCATCAAAGAGGCCCCCGCCAAGTGCAGGGAAAGACGGGAAGGCACTTCGCCCGAAGGCCATGCCAAGTTCAGCATGCGTGGCGTCACGAGACTTGACTTCAACGCCAAGGACCTGGGAACTCTGCGCGTCTACTGCCCTAACATCTGGTACGGCTGCACGCAGAGCAGTGAGCTTCGGCACCTTGAGGAGCACTACTTGAAGAACTGTCCTCACCACCCGAAGATGTGCTTCCACTGCCGACGGGAGGACATCCCGCCTGGTGACTTCGTCCCGCACATCTACAGCTGCAAAAGACGCCAAGAGGAAGCAAGAAGCGTCGACCGCCAAAGCCCCCCTGTCCAGCAGTCGCTGTCCGAATCACCTGCGAGTCAGACTGAAGACGAGCACTTGTGCGCTACGCAGGCCCTTCTCGCCGAGGTCACTGAGCGTGGTGGAGAGGTGCATCCTGAGCCGGTGGAACACCTGAATCAACTGGCCGCAGACATCAAAAGAGCTCCCTGAGGTCTCCGGGACTCGTGAAGGCGCTACCGTAGGCACGCTGTCCGAGGGTCCTGCAAGTCCCAACGAAGTCTCTACCAGAGGCGAGCGCCCCTTGGAGGACCTGTTTGTGGGGAAGCAACAGCGTTGATCGGCCGGGGCTTCTTCGACCGTCGGCGTCTACTGCGCTCTCTGAAGTACGCCTGTCTTCGTTTGCTTCGACTACTCGCCCGAGACTTCCAACGCAGAAACGTCCGAGGCTCACGCGCCTTCAGTGTTGAATCACTGAGAGCACTTTTAGCGCCCTTTCGCCATTCTTTTCATTTTCAAAACTGCGCCATTGCATTCTGTTTTTATTGTAAGTATTACCCGAAAACTTCCAAATCTTTCGATACGTTACTGGTGCTTAAAAACGAACTATTCTCTTCGAGATGATACGTGATATAAGGAATTTGCATTCCAATGTCTATTGGTTATGCGATTAAACTACATCATTAATTGAAATTTAAAAAATCTTAATGGTTGCAGTTCTTTTCCCTGTGTAATAAGTTTACCTCCAATGTCCGTACTATATATTCTTAACAAAAGCGTGTGATCATTACATCCGTAAATAGGCTGTTACGTGCACAAGCTCGTGACAAAAACTTCTGAAGCGAAGAAAGTGTACTGTAATTAAGGTTTATTTCCAGTAACGTCCCACGCATGCGCATAGCACCTTCGCCACCGTTTTCGATTAAAACTACGTTAAAAAATGGCTCATGAGTTAGCTGCAACACACGTGTTCGGAAAATAGCCTTTCTTCTACCAAGCGCACGACGGACTGTCGAAAAAGAGACGCTCGGCATTGCGCCTACTACCGTCATTACCGCTTATTGTTTGTTGACAAGAGGAGAACTGCCCCGTGGGTCGCCACGGATCTGGTGTCCAGTTACGTCGTACGTTCGCTCCGTGAGGTTCGCCTCTGGGCCGAATTAGGTCTTGACTGGCCACGTAACTTGCAGAAAAGCCCATATGCTCCAAATACGAGTCCTCTTTGAAATGGCTGGACAACTGAACAATGACGCTATAATTAAAAACAGCAACGGGATGCCAAAGCAGAATGATTTCTGGTGTGAAAAATTGATCAGCGAACACCTCGATGTTCAGGGCACGAGACAGACGAAGAAAGAAGGGAAGATCACAGTATCAGACTATGTAGTAATATATAGTCAGTGATCGTTGTCTCTTTCCTTCGCCTTCGCCTTGCGTGTGGAGTTGAATTTCAAAGTTTTGTCGTTTAAACAGTCCCATATAGGGAGTTTGCACGAAAGCCGGCGGCGCTATGCATTCTAGGTAGTCCGCCATTTTGTCGTCCTTGTTAGCAGCCGACGCACCCAGGCCAGGCAGCAGTGTTTTTGTCCGAGTGCCGTATCGTCTTCTGCAGTCATCAAAACTAACAAGGGGTTGCATATTCGCCGCCCCGGCGTGCTTTAAAGATGTCGGCAGTTTCGTCAGAGACCTACGTGTCGACTCTGTGCCCGAAAGACCGGGCGCGCTACGCGCAGAAAACAAAACAGTGCGGCGTGGACCCATTCACGCTACGCGCGGATGACTGCACTGTCGATTTCAACTTGTGGCCGCCCGTCGACATCGCCGATATTCACGAATTTCTAGTTCTGAGAACTAGTTTTGTTACTCGGCAGCAGCTTAAGGCCAGAAAAGCTTTGGAAGGGCACAACTTCCTCACAAGTGGATGGGTACGCGAGCCATGCATGAAAACGGTCGTAGCCGACACAGTGATACTCAAAACACAGGTAAGGACATAAAACCTGTTTTTTTCGTGAAGTACTAATTCCTTTCGTCGCCGTTGTCATTTGCGCCCAGGTGAACCACCCGTGGACTGATCTGGTTTCTTTAAGGCATAACCCAGGTGCAGCGATGGGGTCCAGTCGGGGCTGGAATCGTCGAAAAGTTTAGACGGCCGACCTAGAAAATAAATGTACGCGTCTGACCAAGAGTGATCACTTTCGGCAGCAGTTCCTAACTTTCAAATACATTCGAGGCGCATGTTTAGGAAAAACTACGAAGAGACGCGTCGTGAGGTGCCTGTTTTGCAAAGCGTAAAGCGCGAGTGCAGAAGTAAAAAACAAACGCGCAGTAAGCCAAGAAATCGTTGTACACACCTGAAACGAAGTGGAGTGCACAGACTTTATACTTGTCTGGATTGGCGTCAGTCTCACTCCTGTTAATACGTGCCAGCCACTCGCGTCGGCGTCGATATGAAAGCTGCTTTGCTTTCTCGCACTCGTGCAGACGTATTTTTGGAATCTTGAAGAA
Organism: Amblyomma americanum; assembly: GCF_052857255.1. NCBI lineage: Eukaryota > Metazoa > Arthropoda > Arachnida > Ixodida > Ixodidae > Amblyomma > Amblyomma americanum. The sequence continues at coordinate 504,349,648 of NC_135497.1, forward strand.
CCGGCAGTCGGCCTGTCCTGTCTTCAGTTTCTGCGCTTTGCTTTGGGTTCTGCTGGTGCAGCCCACAACAGCACAGTACACCGTAACGCCAGCACTGTTGCACGCACGTACTACGCGAGCGTAAAAACCAACGTGCGCTTCCTGCGTCGGCTGCTACCAAGGACGACAAAATGGCGGACTACCCAGAATGCATAGCGCCGCCGGCTTTCGTGCAAACTCCCTATACTATCTTATTGTCTTAACGGTATATTTATAGATGCAGCTATAGCTCCTTGTGTGGGAGCTGTTCTTGAGCCCCTGAGTTAGTGAGCAGTTATTTATGACATTGTTATGATGATCGAGTTTAGCTCGAATAAATAGAGACAATGCAAATCTTATTAAGTTTTATTTCAGTAACTGGAAAACAGGACACAAGACTCGCAACAATGACAGAAGAGGCTGTTTAACTAACCCACCAGGTATAAAGTTTGCATGCGCAGATATAGTTGCCTGCTGAGCATAAATGGAATAAGTGCTGTTAATAGAGCAGTACTTTCGTATTCAATTCAGAGGTGCTTTTAGAAAACATGGCGGACAGACATTTTCGTCAATACAGTGAAAAGCTACGCGAACGAAATGAAACAAAATAAAGTGCTCAATGAATCAGAAAGAAAGATAAGCTACGGGAAAATGAAAAAAAATACAGATAATAAGCGTGCTGTCACCGGAAACGTTCAATTAAGCGCTTTATCTTGGAGGACGATTTAAAGAGAACTGACCTCATTAAAAGCTGCTGTCTGCCTAACACACAAATAGAAATAGGCTGTTAGCAAGCGAAATTTTACGAAGGGGGCAGATAATGACAAGTGACATACAGAACTCTCTTGTCGATCTTCCATATTTTGCTCGGCGGCCGGGCTGCCGGCACATTCCCGTAATTCGTGGGCGAGAGTGCCCCTCTCCCCACACGTTATGCAATATTGTTCTTTCTCTTCTAAGTTGTTATGCATACCCAGAAGGGGCTTATATGATTTCCCCATTGCAATCCTCTCCATGCAATTGCCTCCTCGTTTCCGAGGGAACAATCGGGCGGCGGATAGACCCTCCTATTCAGCTTATACTGTTCCGTGACCTCGTGCTATGAAATAAAGCTATCTTTCATGTCTATGCGAGAGGGCTAGAGACCTATAGGGCAAGCTTGTGTGCAGCGTCATTTCCTGCAGTAGACTCGTGCGCTGGAATCCATATCGTCTCCATGTTACGTACGTTCTATCGGCTTCGCTTCGAGGACGCGTTTGGCCTCTTCCGAGATTTTAATAAAAAGAAATGGCGCGTGTCATTGCACAATTCTCCCCCAAAACCAATTTATTTTTCAATTTGGCTTTCTGAAATTATCTGCAGTGTTAGCGCGCCGTTTCGAAGCGCATTTGGTTTCATGTCTCCGCACACAACGAGCAACAATAAAGTTGTAAATATCAACGAAGTTGTATTAAACATATAATATCTTGTGTCAGCGCCTTTAATGTCGTTTCGGAAAAAGCAAGATTTTTAACAAATAAAGAAAAATGCCTACTACCCTGCTTGTGTCAGTCAGGCTATCTATGGAAACCGCCAGTAACTGGACCACAGATGTAACCAGGGGGATGCAGCTTTTCGCTTTCGACCAGGGTTAACCAGTGCGAAACCACCAGCAATTTTTAGCTGTTGAACAAAAATTCCTCCTGTTCCAAGAAGAGAAGTCGAGACCACCGCCTGTTAGCGGCAGTCTCGTTACCAATTGAGCTAACCAGAGCAGCGTCGACATGAACCCTGCAAGGCGGGTTGTGTCGAGATGGGTATATGTAAACGCCGCAGGGTGTCGTCGGGAGACCACTGGGCTCGACTATCTTTACCGCTCAACTTCCGTTTCAAGCGCTGAGCTGACTCAGAGGTCCCTGTGCAAATTACATTGAACTCCCTTTCACGTTCGCGGAAACCATTCTCTGCAGGGGAGAACAGAAGCGGGAACCGGTTTCCTGTTCGCGCTGTGGTGCCTCGGGGGGCGCGCCGCAAGAGTGGACTCGCTCCTATCGAGTTCATGTAAACAGATACTCGTCCCAGATTGGACTATTTTGAACCAAATTGGGCTACTATTATTTTTTCCTGGGTTCTTTTTAGACAGTTTGGCGTTTTGCCTATTTTTGGGCTATACACTCCCTGAAAATCTAAATGGTAAAAGAAACGTCTTTTGAAAAAGTGCGCTTTGTTTGGTTAGCTATCGATGCATCTTTTTTGTTCTTCTTGCTCTCTTTTCTTCATTAAGCCCCGTGTACATGGATTCAACAGTAGCGCGTCACATTTTTACAGTATCTCGCGGAGCCGATGCGCTACCGTTTACACGTACCGCATCAAGTCTGGCAGCACGGTGACCCTCGCTCATTGCGCGCCGCAAAGGGGTCCAGTCTTCCGTATCTGGAGCGAAGCCTGCTTTGTTATCCGGCTAAGGGGTATTGTATAGCCACGACAGGGAGGAGGAGGGACACCTCCAAACATGCTTACATTCACCGCTGAGGTCAACTTGCCATTCTCGATCTGCCCCCGTCTGGAGCTTTGACGCGACGCGTTTTCCTAGAGCATCATCACCGCTTACATGAATGCGATGTGCTGCTGTCGCATTCATGTAAACTCCGCTCGGCTAGTGTCACAGCGGGCGGTTGAAACTGGTGGGTAGTTAGTCCAAGCAAACGATTTATTTCAGGCAAATACTTTCAAAGAGAACGTTCCCCGTTGTTTCCATGGTAGAGAGAGGGCAGATAAATAGGTTTGTTTACCACACGAAGTGAACAAGATAAGAGGGAGCCAGCGGTTTGGCAAAAGGACTTGTCTTCATCTGGGCAAAGCGTTCATCAGTTTCACTCCCAGGAGGAAGCCCGGATTAAGGGGGAGGAGAGTGGATGGGGAAGGCTTAGGAGCGGAAACTTGAAAATCTTGTTTGGGCAGGATGGGTGCTAAAAATGTTTAACTTGATGACCTACAGAACAGTGATAAAGAAACACGCCATCTCAGCAGAAAAGAATGCAGGAGGTGGGGAGATTGAAGAGATAGCGATTGCGGGCTTGAAAGGCTGTGTGACTTAGACATTGTCTAGGGGATGTATCCTCTAAAGAAAATTCTAACAAGCCTGAAAAGCCCTTTCTCGAGTTCACAGCGCTCTCCTCGTCTGGACACAAATCGCACTACAGATACATTGATCACTGAGCTGCGAAGTTCGGCATTGATCATTGGGGGGAGGGGGCACTCGTTTTAGCTTTCTTTCAGTGAAGAAATGCGTCAGCGTTGAGAATGCGGAACGCCAAGAGGGAATTAAAAAGATTCACTGGCAACATTCGCAATGGGCAAAAAAAAAATAACATCAGTCATTCTACCTTACCAGCGCTGTTAAAGCTATGCGCTTCCCCCAAATAGGACACATTGCAACCTTTGCCAGCTAGACGTTACTTCAAGGGCCCTGTTCGAGAGCGGGCAACTCTTAGGCGAAGGGCCTGATCACAACGCACAAAGCTGTTTTCTTTCTATGCTCCCTTCATTCTTTCCCACTCGGTTGTTTTATTTCCACTGTTCAGCTCCGATTTGGTGACCCGGAGTGACCTGTTATCCCAAGCAAGAGCGACAGCGGTGGAAATTTGGATCCGGAAACAAGGACTCCACCCACTATTTGTATTTTTTGTTCTTTATTGTTCCTTTCTGTGAATGAATATTTGCCGCTACTATCCGCGGCTCAGGTGCTTCCGGCCTCAATGGCAGATGCGGCTGGTAGCAACATCTTTTATTTCCATTTTTACTTTATTATGAAAACAAAAGCCACTAATAATAGCCAGGAAGGAGAGAATGAATTTTGCAGAGGAGGATGGGCTTAATGCAAAGCTACCCCCCCCCCCCCCCCCGGCTGGTATGACACTACACTCGCAGACCGCTTTTTGTGACTATGCAGCCAAGACTAGTTAGGAAAGTGAAGGAGGCGCGCCTTTGTCAACCAACTGCGATCCCCTCCACAGGTCATTTGTTGTGGCCAGGGCTGCAGGGGGATGAAGGGGGAGATGGTGCAGGCTCACTAATACCCCTGTCACACGGGACGTTGAATGTCATTCGCAGCGAATGACATTACGTTTGAATGGCGTTTTTTTCGCTGCTACACGGGCACAGTCAATGACATTCACAGCTAACGACATTCGCCCATTGAATGAGTTTCCCGAACTCATGCAAGCGCGACCTGTGTAATCTCGACGACAGCGGCTTGGCGAAAAATTACAAAACTGATTAGTGAGAACAAAACGTATTCAAAGAAAACTTTATTTTAATTGCTGCAATGAAGTTTTGAATCATTTTTTGATGTAAAATAAGGTATTTGAAGCGATTTGCGCAACTACACTCTTGTTCCCAGTCGCCGCCAGTTACTGTAGAGACGGCCGCGTTTGTTTACAAACCGTCCTCCATCTTGCCTGAGTAGCTTGGTCGTCACTCCATTTGCCTTCAGTGCTCGCAATGGAAAACAACTCTGCAGCTTCGCCAGCCCAGCAGAAGGCGTGTGAACAAGCAATGTTCGCTTGCACTGTTGCTCATCAGCGACTGTCAAGAATTCGGCACCAATTTCGCAGCCCTCCATAGTGCCGACAGCGGGAGGAAGTGCGGGCGGCATGTACGGGAGGGATCGTGAGCGGCTTTGAGCCTGTCTTGCTTTGGATATTTCAGTGGATTGCTTGTTGACTATTGCTCCCACAAGGCGTTGCAAAAAATTTTTTAAAGAGTCTATTAATGTGTAACAGTGTGATACTAGCAATAAACATAAAAAATGTGTATGAAAAACATGATTTGTAACGTTCTGCTGTCATAGCAGTTAGCCGATGGACATCGCCATCATTTGCAAATGCCGTTTTGTGTACCCGTGTAGAACGGGAACGCCAGCAGGCAGTGACATTCGTTGTGAATGTCATTCGCTGCGAATGACATTCAACGTCCCGTGTGACATGGGTATAAGGCTGAGATAAGTCACTCCCCATGACAGTGGAACGAAGCCCAGTCCTTAGCTTCTTTCCTGCCTAGCCTTGGCTACCTAGCCACAAAAAGCCCCCCCCCCCCTTTCTTCGTCCTCCGGGAACGCCTGGTCTGGTCTCTCGCCCCCTCAAGTTCCCTTCTCCCGAGAGCCGTACTCTACACAGGGACGCAAGTTCTCAATGATTATTAGCTGCATTCTCTTTTACCTCCTCTCCCCCATAGTCCTGCTTAGGGCCCGTCCCAGTGGTCGTGACGATGACAGCACAATTACAAGGCTCTGATTTCCCTTCCTTCTTCATCAGCCGCTGTCTCCTCCCCCAGCCTAGAGCAATCAGTTCCGGACCGTCGCTAAGTATGCGCGAGTGTCGAGTTCACTCGAGTCCCTTATTCAAGCAGATATGGACAGGTTTGACGACACTTCCAGCAACTCGGAGGAGTCTGCGGACAAACTTTCCGAAGATGCAAGCAGCGTCGGTGTGCACAGTCACATCGACGAGGCGGCCTTTTTAGTTCAGCGTCCCGGACGCAAGCCCATCGTGTGGGGCTACGACTCCTTCATCGATTACCGCCCCATCGTGTTCGTGGATCCGCTGCCTGAGCATCGGGTGTGCTTCCTGTGCTTTGAGGTACCGCCGTTCCTATGGATGATCCCGTGCGGCCATGTGATGTGCAGAAACTGTGTGACGTTTGACACTCAGGTAGTCGACTCCGCCGCAACAGCAATGGCTATCTGCCTCAAAGAGAATACAGAGTACACCACAGCCGATGTCCAGAGACTAGACTTCAACGCCAAGGAGCTGGGGGACTCTACGCGTCTACTGCCCCAACCTCGAGAACGGCTGCACACAGAGCAGCGAGCTTCGGCACCTCGAGAGCCACTACCCGAGGCACTGTCTCCACGAACCCTCGTCGTGCACGCGCTGCCCATCGCGGTACGGCATCCTCATCTGCAACTTCGCCTGACACCGCTACAGAAGCATTGGAAGAAAGCTCGCTCTTTGGTTTTCCCAGTACCTGCAGGAGGCAGGAAGTGACGTCTCGGCGACGCCCTAGTTCCGCCGTCGCAGCACGGGGCAGCTTCGCATGGGACTCCAGGGGAAGTGTCGCGCCCGTCTGAAGCCCCACAAGCTGGCGTGATTGCGCGCAGTGCAAAGGTGGATCCTGAGCTCGTGGGATTCTACAACCGGGCCGAACTCCTCTTGAACACTGGGACTTCAAGTTCGCCACTTTGGTGTTCAACGCCCAGCGTCAGCTATGTGCTCCGGAAGATTGGAGGATAAGCCCGACTGAAAACGCCCTGTAGTCTTTCGCATATCTGCAGCTGCGCCAAAATAGCAACCACTGTGGTCGGAAGGAACAGATACGCTCGTCTTAGCGCTCATCATACTTGGCGTCGACAAGAGAGCTCATGACTGCTCTTGCCACTCCTTTGTATGCAGGTAGGGACCACTGTGTTATATCACTGCTCTGCATAAACTGTAGCTGGAGATTCGGAACAGCTTTTCGTAACATTTTTATTGTGGTTGATTAAAGAACAACGTTTGCCATTCTGATTTCATTACTCCTAGTATTCTAGTAGTTCCTTGCATGCATTTTTCAGTATTGCATTCCAGTATTATGTCACTCATATTATCCTGCATTTCATTCCAATTTACAATTATTGCTGCTTTTTACAATATTGCGGCTGAATAGACAATAAGGGACATTTGCATAGCTTAAGAGGATGTTCGGGCGGGTTCTTTCTGTCGATAATGTGCCCGAAAGCGCGCCACTCTCTTGATATGGTTAAATGCATTGTCCGGTGTACTAGTGTAGTTCGTATCGCATTCGCATATTAAACAAATCACCTGAATTTGTCACGCAAATTTGATTCGTTTTATTAGGCACACGTGCCGAATTAAGATTTATTTATTTTATGTATTGACTCCGGTAAAAGCGGTATTATATATTCGGGAGCTAAAACTGCACTCAGCAATGGACCTTTTTCTGGTAGCCTCTTTCGCACGCGCCATGCGTGCCTAAGGAAAATGCTCGATCAGGTCGTTTCACCTCCTATTCCAAAAATGAAATTCGCATGCCCGTATAGGCTACGAATGACGGGGCAGCGTTTATGTGCAGTAGCGCGTTTTCTAGGGCCATGCAGAGTAACACGTGCTACTAGCATACACCACACCAAAGCGTTAGGAAGGGGGCTGGTATCGGATGAAGTCTCTTCGCTTTGACTGGCCTTGCTGCACAAGTGCAAGGAGTGTAGCACTTTCGCATTAGTTTTGGAATTGCAGCGCGCGCCTGCGGTACTTCCATCCCTAATTGCTTTGCGAAATTGCCAGCATAGTGCAGCATGAGTTCTTGGCTGCTTTGCATTCCGGCTTCTCTCAGAAATCTTAAAATCTTCCGGAGATTTCGCGAGGCATTTCGCCAAAAAGAAAACGCTTTTCAAGCCTGGACTCCATGTGCGCGAAAGAGCGAGCGACGCGTCAAGGCGGCACGGCGACGCTGGCTCCGTCGCTTGTGGGCAACCTCCATGCAAGCGAAGGCGGCAGGCGACGCGAACCCGCGACGTGCGCAGCGTACTCCGTGCTTTACGCACTCAAGCTTAGACACACGCCCGTAACCTGTTCTCTCTCTTAACATTTTGTGAGTGTGCCTCATAGTCAGGGCCAAAGGAATATTTCCTCTACGGCAGCGGTGTAGCGGCAGTGGAGATAACCAACGGCGTGCTTGCGGAGACGAAGTCACATCACGGGTTCACGGGGGAGGTGTGCTTCCGTTCGGTGCCTGTGCACTCCGGCTTAACAAAAACACTCCCATAAACTGTCACCGCAATCTGATTGTAAGTGAGCAAACTATAATTTACCAGTGAGAATGAGCGCCGCGGAGTGTTTCTGCACAGTTGGAGCGCAGCGGCACGATGGATCGAGCGCCGGTACCCGCGGCTCGACACGCATCTCTCCCTGCAGTACGACAGCTCGCGTAGCCCGCTCCAAATGCTGTTAGCCCTCTGCATCCAACAAGTAGATTGTTTTAATTATTTAAATCATGCGGGTCTGCCTCTCAGCTACAAAACCAAATATTTTCTCGGCGGTGGCGATGACCAACACGACGGGCGGGTTTCGTGAGATGTACCCGTGAGAAACTTTGGACAAACCAGAAACGGCTTTGGGGGGGCTCTGATTGGCCAGTCGCCTGGGGGGCTTCCGGGTGACGAGCGAAATTTTCTGTGGGTGCAGATCCGAGCGACACAGCAAGCGACACATGCGTTTTACTTCGCGCGACGGCGTCGCTCGTCGCTTGCCGCCGTCGCCTTCCCGTGAGTTTTCGCGTACATGGAGTCCAGGCTTCAAGTGCAGCAATATGGCGGTGCCCACGCGTTGGTTGGAGAAGAAATGACCGCAGCCGTAGTGAAATTATGACAGTTATTTCTTAACTGTTCGTGGCGTCATAATTGCAAACAGACGGTCGAGTCGAGACCCATGACCAGCAATTCAACGGATATTAGTGTATCATCTGCGTGTAGAGATGTTGCGACTTTTTTTTCAGTAAAACGACGAGTCCGTAGGATTGGCTGATGGCAACCCTTCATTGCGAGTTGCTGAATGAAAATGTTTCACGTGGTTCGGGATTCTGGCGTCCGTTGATGTCGATGGGTCGCAGCTGGCTGTAATTCGGCGACGACACCACTGCTACCAGCCAACTAAGTCTGCACTCGACAATTCCTTTTGGAAACAGCCAATTGCAAACTTCACTTGAACCGCCTCAACAAGAGTCCCTCGATGTTCTCGGCCTAGCGCAGGCCTGAGTTGTTCTTTCTTAAGCGGCGGTGGTCAATGCGCCCCCAACGTTTCTCTGCTGCGGGTTGGGAATGACGCGCACGCGGCGCTTTTTTGCAAAATGCTTGTGTGTCGTGCACTCCAGTGCACGAACCACTCACGAAATGACATGGAATATCTTGCGAATTCCAAGAGAAGCCAAAAGGCGACTCCTCTGGCTGGTAAGAAAAAAAAAGAGCCAACCAACTGCAGTCATGTGAGTGCGGTGTGTTACCATTTCGGCATTTGACAAGTTTGGCGTTCATTTGGGGGCTTTTGCCGGCGGCATTTACCATTCGTTCATTCTTGATCTCTTGCACATGTGTGCACGTACAACTGGTTGAATCTCTTGGTTACATACACCAATGCGTATGGATGTACACTCTGTGTAATCGGTGCCACCAATACTTGTACACCTTTGGTTTTGCTTACGGGTAAAACTGCGTCCACAATGCAATGGTATACGTAGAGAGAGCTTGGAGCTTTCTTTTTGTTTTCTGCTCAATGCAGTGTGATTCCAGGGAACCTCGATCGAGTTTGTCCTCATTGATAACATGACAAATGGCAGTGAGTGCCGAAGAATTGATGGTTATTTGATCGATTAATAGCACAAATTTCTAGGAGTCAATGACCGGGCTAAGTTGAATAGGACTCTTGTGTGCAGGCTCCGAGCGCTTAGTGCACATGCTGAGCAAAGAACAAAGCTTGTGAAAAAAATGAGTGCTCATCCAGAGCATGGTCCTTGGTTTTTGGAACTCAAATACTGTAAAAGCCCTGTCATTTACGATTTCTGAAATCATTGCTTAGGCTACCACCCGCGTTCTACCTGTAACTCTAGCCTAAAGACTGGTGAACTATATTATTGACTCTTTGTGCTTAATCAGCATATCACTTATGAAGCTAATTTTGCAAGAAGATGTCTTTGTATACACAGGCCCAGCTATTTAGCTCTACTCAAATAGGCAGTACAGCTTAAGGCCCAAGGGGCACAAACTTAGCACTGCTACGACACGCTGTTTGCGAAACCATGTGCTGGGACTACGCAGGTGCTTTATCCAGGAAAAAAAACATACCGAACAATTCTGGGGAAAAGCATTTAACGTTTATGAGCGCAATTTTTTCATATATTGTAAGCTTTCACTACAACAATCAAGATATCTGCAGATATCCCGTCGGCAGGCTTGCACTCTTTTTAGTATTAGCGTTTTTGCTCTCCTCAAAAGCTTTCCCTACTGGTTTTCTATGGCAATCTTAACTGCTCGATGCGATGGATGAAAAGAATCTAAAAGAAAGATTTTGCTACATATCGAAAGAATGGACCATTATCTTCAATATTTGTACACCACTATCTTACAGTTTTTCAGTTTACAAAATCTTTGTCAACAAATGTTGAGCATGGTCATATATCGCAGAAAGACACTCCGCATATAAAATCGCTGCATGGTGTGAAGGAAAGAGGCCATATCTTCGCTTCTGCAGTGTTCATAGGGCATTGCTTTGACTGCAACGGATTGAGCCCGGGAGCGACTCAGCCGCAACTGACATCCAGAAAAACTGAGGCATTGAGATGAGACCTTCGAAGATCTTCGAGACCAATGGCTTCGACGAAACTGATAGCATTGGTCACTTTCTTCCACTTCTCTTTGTTCGGTGGGACCAGCTCTTTCTTGGAACGGAGATCTCAGAAGGGCAGAAGAAAAAGAGGGAAAAGTTGTGCGCGATCTGTGTCATACTGAAGTTCACCGGCTAGCTATCTCATTAACTTTTTCTACTTAAAAAAGCAGTACACAATCTGGGTAATGTGGCATCAGACGATAAAGTGTACTTTCGTTGGAGTTAGAATCACCTCCGATATGTCCCTTTAACATTCGTAGATGGTCACTTCAGCACGGAATCTTCCAGCCGCAGAGCGAATGCGTGACATCAACCTCTCTGCTTTCTAGTCGACCCGTCAGCATACATCCTGTAAATGGGTTAGTCGATGATGCAGAACGCTGCTAGAAATAGGTACCACACGTGTGCGCTGCAAAACAATTTACACCAAAGGAAATATTCACAAGTGTCACAAGACTGCTGCGAAAAGTCACGAAGAGCGAAAAAGAACTGAGTTGAGGCTCAAAACTTTTTTTTATTGCAAGAATACGAAAGAGGAAAACCAAACAACAAACTACAGAGACGTCTATTGTCGGAATCTGTCAGCTGCCGATGTTAGGACTAGAAGGGTGTACTCTGCAGCGTGGGCAGTGAAATAAGGTGCAAGTTCCCACATCATGAAGTGCGCGAGACTGCAATCGGTAGCTCTTTGGTACAAATCAGCTCGCGAACGGAGCTGACAATCGCCCGCACCCACACCAGACAATCGCCTTCAAAAACCCGCTGGCACCGTTCGTTTTTATTGCGATGCACGCGAATATATACTTCGGTCCAGCCGTGCATTTACTTCTCCCGCACTGAAGCAGGCATGCCTTCGTTGACGTGTCGTCAATGTTACCTAGCTCTCAATATGGTTATGCACACAAGAATGGGAAGCAGCGACTACAGCATGCTACAACAACGCTCACTCCCGCGAACGCGACTGGACGCAAACAAGAAAGTTGTTCTCGAGTTTCTCCTCTACGGTAAAGATGATAAGTAATACTCACCCAAGAACTTGATGACTGTTCGCCCATAGATCTCCAGGCCGCCGGAAAGCGTCGCTGACCTGCAGATGTTCTGGATACGGAGAAAGACTTGTAAAGCACGAGAGGTAATTAAAGCGCATGTGTCAAGGCGAGAAATCTCTAGGAGATGCGAAGATCGTTGGATAGACGAAGGCTCAAGAACAAGCCTCACAAATGCATCGCACCTTGCCGCCGTACAAGATGACTGGAACAGCGAAGCGCATGCGGGCTCTTGCGACGCGTGCCTTCGCCATCTGTCCACGAAGCTTCTCGGTGTGCGCAGCTTGGGAGCATTGCTGAAAGGAAGAAAATTAAGGTCGGGGCTCAATATTTGGGGGGGGGGGGGGGGAAGCTGAGCGGCCAATGTTGCTAGAAACGAATTGCGCCCTGGACGGCTGCATCCAGACTGGGTACGTGATGGGACTGATGCTCACCTTCCCAGAATATGGCGCGCACGTGTAACAAACCATCCGAACCAGATTTCCTCACCGAGCGGCTGAACAGGTGTAATGTGAAAATAGTATTGGTCAGGCCATGAAGGTTAGATGCCGAAGATCTGCTTAAGTTCGAATAACAAAGAAGTGCACGTCTATTGTAAGATACCAAATCACTTGAAAGAGGCCACATATGTTTCTTCGACATATATCAAGTTTTGTTCTCCAGTAAATATGAAAGCCTGTTATTCTGTTTCATATGTTCGGTGCCCTGTGCGCGCTGCATTTGAGAGAAATAAGAAAGAGAAAGAAGTTATCGAAAAATGGCACCTCGAAACTCCTACCACCGACCATGAACTCCACATTGAAATGTGCTACATCTCAAGGGCTTACACGCTGCCGCGTTGTTTCCAGTGTGGCATGCGGTCACAATGCATTATACGGCCATGTGCTGTGCGTGGTCAGCCCACATTAAAGAACACCAGGTGGTCGAAAGTTACCAGGAGCTGCCCTCTACGGTGTCTCTTCCACACTTATTTTACTCCCTTCATCTGTCCTGCCATCTGGCACATGACAGCTGCCTGTGGCCGTTGGTAGGCCTTCCGGGAAGACAGGCGTCACCATTGAGTAATGCCGTCACATCCTTCAGGGAATGGAAATTGTGACCGTGTGAAGTCATAACGAGACCACGGGGCTTCATTGTCTCGAACAAGCAAATTGATGACAAACTACGCCAGATTTTTTTCGTGATGAGGTTTCTAACGTCGCATTCATATGAGATACACTGAATGCAATGGCCTCGTAATAGAGCTGCCGCTTCGAATTAGGGGGGCGCTGGTTCCTATCCCCTATAGTGCCTCAGGGTACCTACCAGTTTTCTGATATGTACAACATTCCCTCAGCCTGGTGCTCTTTTTCTGGGGTGAAGTGCCCGAGGAAAAGGTATCCTAAAAAGGTACCTAACAAAGAAAAAGTACCTCAAAAACTTGGTTGCTTTTGAAAGTATCGTTAGAAAGAGCAGACGAATGCGATCATCAGGAACATTTTTTTACATTGCTGAACTAGTTTTTGTTTTGAGTTTAGACTTTCGACATTTCCAACATGAGGGACCTGACTGAATCTAATCCGTTTTACTATAGCGTATAGTTTTCAATGCATTCTTCACAAGAGATTATGACGACATATTAGGGACAAACTTTCAACGGAAAGTGGAAGGGAGGATGGCAGCAAGGCATAGCTAAAAGCATTTCATGCTCTTAAAGATAGAACAGCAACCCTTCTTGCTGCGGCCACTGTATGGATGATCACTCGACAGACAGTTTGAGAAGCATGTATCGCAAACAAAAAAGCAGGGACCACCTCCGCTGTAGTTATTACTACTGGAAAGTAAGCTAGGTTCTATACGAGCAGCCTCAAACAATCTTGTGTCTTTGGGGTCTTTCCTGGCCGCAACACGCGCTGCGATTTTCACACTTGATCCTTCAGCCCTGGTACATCTTGCGCATGCGCTTAATGAAACTGATGTTATCACTTAGCTTTAAATATTGTTTCTTTCGGTTTATTATGCATCTGTACCCATACGGATGTGTCTGGTTTGTACAATCGCTACTCATTCCCGGTTGTGTCGACTTTGTGTCTCTGTGTGTGCACTCTTAGCTGTCTCAAAAAAGGGCGACTGCCCGAACTTCTTCAAGCCCTTTGCCCTCTTAACCAACTCACAGTTCCTGCAGGATCTCGGAGAAGGCGACAGCCTCCGGCTGCCTGCAGGCCTTCAGCAGCTGCTCGAACACGTCCTGCGAATGACGGGGTGCCGGAAGCGGCTCTACCGGCGATACGAAGCATGGGGCGACAGCAGCTGCCGCGGCGCACCAAGCGTTTTGTTTGTGCTGGTCGAATGAACAGGCACCGAGAACCTCTTCCGATGGGCACTTGTTCTCAGGCAAAGCCAAGTAGGCAGTGTCCTCCGAGAGACCGCTGTTGTTCACATGCGACAACTCTGCGAGAGTGTATCGGGAACACCCTGAGTTCACAAAACAGTTACACATTGTTGACAGCCAACGTTGGAGTAGATTTCAGTTACAGAGCTATTACTCGTTACTATTCACTTGGATAATAAAACAAAAACTGATGCGTAATGATACAAAAATAATATTTTAAATTGTTAAATGGGCAAAGGAAAATAGACGAAAAACTTCCTTCAGTGGGCCAGCGCGCATGAAGTCACATTTTAATCCGACAGATGCTCAACTCTAGAGTCTCGAAACCAATGCCTTTCGTAATATTTGAAGATGATTCATTTAAGGACGAAATGCTTTTAGCACCCGTTATCGGCAAACTCAGGCGAACATCTTCAATAACCGCGGCGAACTTTACTGGCTGAACTCAATGATTATCGCCCACGGTTACTGAGCCTGAGAGCCTTGGTGTAATTATGGCCGCAGCGGCCGCATCTGTAGACAGGAGGAGAAATGGAAAATGTGTCTGCGTGATGTGCGATGTCAGTGCGCGTCAAGAAAACCCATGTGATTTAACTTATTCCGGAGCCCCTCGCTCAACGTCCGCGATAGGCTATGTGTCTTCTTATAATTGGGAAAATAATTGGACGTTTTATCTTGTTTAGGATAAATGTGATACAGGTGCGCCAGCACAAGTCGTTGAGGTTTGTTCAACTTCGAGCAAAGGTCGGAGAAATCAGTGAGTGAGAGGTTCAGCGCTAGCGCTCTGAAACTGCCGTTTGGGCATGACGCGATATCGTTAATGGGTTAATACTCATATATGCGCAATTGGTCGTTCTCTAATTTACATTCATAGATCGCTGGGAGTCCTCGTACTCCTCCTGGCGCAGTGGTATAGCGGTTAAGCAATGCGCTAGTGCCCCGGGATGGCAGGTGCTGCCACCGGTAGGGTTGTGCGGCCCGGGTTGGCCTTCCCGAGCAATCTCCAATAACTGCCACCTGCCACAGTGGGGAGTTTGCTCACAATCTAAGGTCAGGTTGTGATGGCTGCATAACGTCACGTGATCTAGGGTGCCCCCTAGGTTGCTTATGCGGGGATTTTCTCCTCACACGAGGGTACCGACGAGGGTACCGAGGGCGACGCCAGATTTTCTGCAGAGCGGGAACCTTAACGTTATAGCGTTAAAACTGTCTCAAACTGTCACAACTGCGATCGCTCTTAAACTCATCCCGATCGCATTGTCTGAGCTGGCAAATCCTGGCACACTACTCCCCCCGCCCTCCCCCGTAACCCTAAAGCCCATAAGGATGCCTCGTTAAACTGACTGAAAATGGTAGAATCTCAGCACGGAACATTCGAAATCATATGTGACCTATTTTTGGCTAACAACGTGCACGATTAACACTAGTCTCCAGTGAAGAAACTTTTGTTAATACGCATAACCAAAGACCACACCAAAAAGGTGTCGTTTTTCAGCACCAAGAAAGTCCCTCACAAAGATGACGACGTAAAAAGTCGCATTTTATTTAACTACCTCTTTGGCATCAAATAGCATTATCCGCTTATAGAACATTTCATTCAGGATGTACAAAGTTTGCATGTATTACAAGGTATGTTGTTGAACTGTTTCAGTGAGCTCAGGAAGTTGGACTGAGGGGATCAGGGAAGCAACAACATCAGGTATAGAGTGCGGCAGAACATGAAGATTCGTTTGATTTCCTTTGTGTTTAATTGCCTGCACACTTCTAAATTATTTGCCTAAGTACAACAGCGTAACGTTTTCCTGATGCTAGAAGATCATCTAGCTAAAATTAAATCAGTTAACGAACAAAAGTTGTTTACCCCAGTCTGCTAACCCGGAGCGTCTTCTCTCGTCGCGCTGGTGGTGATGGGAAGGCTGCCACTCCAGGCGCTGAGGCCGCGATTCATCCAAGTCAGCCCAGTTGCCCTCTACGACTTCGGCAGCCTCGCAAAGAAAAGGTCAACGAAATTAGTCCGCCCCTCTTCCGTGCTCTGCTGCTAATGATTGGGTGCTACTTAGCTGATTTCTTTTTGTTTCTGCACATGTGCAGCAGGCACGTAGAATGGTCAGTGGGAGAGCATGAGAAAGTGTAACTGGGCGTAGGGAGGTAGGGTAGGGAAGTAGACAATAGTTTATCCGGCAGCGAGCGACTGCACACAAGTTCACAACTTGTCATCTTGTCAAAAGCAGCGGTGTCGACTTGCTGAACCAGTTTTGGGCTATCGCTGACGGTTTATTCACGCTAAACTGGCTTGTCTGATATGAAAAGGCATAAGCGTACAGCAGCATAAGGACGTCATTGAAATCCTATCCTCAGAAATGCTATATCACAGTTCTATATCACACTTCACTAATAACGTGTGAAGCAAAATTTTTCTCTTAAAAGATGGCTGCCAACCATAGGGCCGCTACCCCATGCCAAAGAAGTTAGAACTCTCCTGCTAAACTCGTTGTGGGTGTCCCTGTTGTATTGAATTTTCGCGAATTGTGACCCCCCCCCTTCCAGCCGTACTTCACTTGTGGCACTATTTTTCTTCGTGCTGACTGCACGCCTTAGCTGTGCGAAATCCTAAAGTATAGCTTTACCCGGGCGCCGGTGTTTTGCTTCATCAGATTCCTGAAGTGTGTGCAGGGACGAGTTGCATCTGCAGGATGTGCGGGAATCCGCTGACGTGGTTGATGACGACTGGCGTCTTTTGTACCACCACCACCTGCGATGTCGACCACACTTTTTTGAGACGCGATGTGGGAATTACGGACACTCTAAAGGTTTTATCTACATCTTGTAATTTACTAAAACCTTGCACCTTAAATGGTGAAGATTTAGTGGTATGCTAAACTTTCTGATGTCTTATGCCTTACATTTGATTCGTTTCTATATAAGGGAATTTTCAAATATAACTGGACGGCAATTAAGAATCCTTGCTATGCCTCTTATATAGGCAAGGAGAAGTCGAAAACCAAATTCCACTGAAGTGAATCACATGTGCAAGTAATCTTAGTTTTAAAGCGAAGCATTCTTGCGTTCATCTTCTTTCCTTGGGACCCCCAAACTTCTTAATGTTGACCATTCAAGCTGGACATAGAGCACTCATGTATGGAGTGCTTGCAAAAATCTCTACTGGAAGACGTTCGTAATACAGAGCTCAAAAAACAGGGTAAAGGGTATCTATTAGAAATGAATAAGGTTTGAGGCTTTCTAGTTTCTTGCAATTTAAAGCGATCTGTAAGTAAGAAGAAAATAATTGAAAGCTCCAGCTGCTTGGGGGAATTTTGCCGCCACACCGTGTTTAGAGAAAAGTTAAACTTTCCTCTGCTCTCCTTCGAATGGGGACGTATTTTAGCAGTAAGAAAGAGTACTTCAGGTCTTCGTCCGGCGACACGTTGCCGGTTGGGGCAGCAGTTCCAACTTCTCAAAGCAAAACTTATTTATTAAAGACGGCACTGACATAAAAAGGCAGGTGAGTAAAAGGCAGTTTAAAAAAAGGCTGTTTAAAAAAGGCTGTTAAAAACGGCCGAGCTTGAGACTCGGCGCGCTCGTTTCAAATCGTTGTTTCCCACGGGTTTTAAACCCTTTGATACTTGGGCGGAGCTTTACCAAACCAGCTCTCGCCCAATCTGAACCAATAGCCATGCAATGTACAAGTGGGCGGAGCCCAGTGGACCCCGCTCCTCCTGGAACGTGCAGGGCGCATGACTCCGCGTACGCAGCTCGCTGCATGCACATTCCATCGATTGCCACGCATCGGATTGACAGCTAAGGAATGTCTTCCGCGGGACATGATCGCTCCTGGAAGCAGGTGCGGGGGGGGGGGGGGGGGAAGGGCATTGTCCCCGTGGGCTGTCGCGAGCCCAGTGGAATGCCGCCTTTCACCCTAAGCGCGGGCGTCACGCCTCGACGTGCATTCCTCGATTCCCCCCCCGGGTATGACCGCTCCTGGTAACAGGTGCGGGGGGGGGGGGGGGTCCCATCGGCCTTGTGGGCTTCCACTTAACACCTCCCCACCAAGAATGTTGGAGGGACACTTGCTGTACAAACAACATACCGAAGCCCACAATAGCACAAAAAAAATCCGGCCTTCAACAACATACAAAACGCGCGAAAGCACAAGTACCAGCACAAAAAAAAAACACAAACCAAGGAGGGGCACTTCACATCCTACTTATGGCAATAGCGAAAAGAGTAGGTTCACAAGGATCTCTTGTTGCATGCATCTACACTCAGATTTACATATTTTTCTCTTTGCGAGCAAATAACAGTCTAAACACTCATCACACAAGGAGTCCATCATTAATGCACTTGAGATGTCAGTCCACAAGCACTCACACACACACACTCAGGTTGGGCCACCGTCCCGTACGTTCCTTGGCCCGCGATGTCTGATCCATCTACCTAGCACAGGCGGCTCCCTGATTTGTTCCTGGTTCAGATGCGTGGACTCATGTAGTGTGGATTCAAAGGTGTAACTCCCACCATGCAATTCCGGAACACCTTTTATATCCCCAAACTCTCCGTCAGACTCAAATATTACGCCTACGTTGTTCACTCTGGCGTAATACTTTCTTAGCCTATTGGCGTGCACCCACCGCTCAGAACCATCTCTGAACTTGACAACATAGCTGTCGGGTCGTCTATGCTCTTTAATCGTTGCTGGGCCCACCCATTTAGGCCGCATCTTGTTCTGCTGGTTCGTATCCAACACGAGGACTTCCTCACCCTCACAGAACCCTTTGGCTCGTGCCCTTAGATTGTATTTCTCCGCATACGCTTTCTGCAGCTTGTTACGTCTCGCCTACAGCGCGCGGTATAGCCGGCGCGGATGCACCGGATGCCGCGGCTTCGTTCATCGCTGCCGCAACGCCTCCCGCCAAGCGCGTCCAGGCAGGTTTCAGTGCCACGTGTCGTCGTGCGTGCGTGTTTGTGTGTGTGCATGTTTTGCCCACGCTTGTCAAAGCGCGGCAGCCGGGGAGAGGAGCTCTCCAACTGGGAGGCGAGGAGGTCTGACCGGCGCCGGCCTGGCGGACGCGCCCGTCACGCCTGAACATGTTCAAGCGTCGCCGTATCGGATGACTCTTCCCAAGCCGTTCCCTCTTGCCCTCGACTCCGTGGGTATAAAGGGGGCTGCCCCGGACGCCAACGAGAGACTTCGATTTCGCCCTTCGAGTAACGTGGTCGCCCTGACCGGCTGCTCTTTTGAGATGCCAGAATAAACAAGTTGTTCTGTTGCCAGTCGACTCATCCTTTGCCGGCACCTTCGGATGTTTCCAGCTTTGCCCCAGGCCGCCAGGCCAACGCTACCCTTGGGGCTTGCAACCCAAATGCAACAACTGGTTGCCAGCGGTGAGATCCCGACAACGGAGGCCAGCAGCGAAGATATGCGGTCAACTGTATGCTGAGCAGCACAACGACCATCCGGGAGCAGTGCAACGAGCCCTGTGTGATGACTGGTTGCCTGCAGCGGAACGACTGCGCTGAATTCGTGGCTGCGAGGTTTGGTGAGTGCGGGACTTTCTTCTTCTGAGTTTTGCCAGGCTTTTGTTAGTGTCAGAAACAGAGCTGGTAATTGTGTTGTCGTTGCTGCCGGGTTAGTTTGCGGCAAGACAATAGTAGGCAGTAGAGAAAGCAGCATTCGGAGCAGCCATGGATTTGAAGTCGTTGCGCAAACCGAAATTGCTGGAGCTTGCAAGAGAGTTGGGTCTGGATGTCTCAGACAAACTCAGAAAACCAGAACTGCTAAGGGCTATTCTTGAGTTGGAGGCTGAGGATGACGAGCTGTCGGAATGCCTTGAGACCATTGAGGAGAGGGAACAAAAAGAAAAAGACGAGCGCGAACGTAAAGAACAAAAAGAGAAAGAGGAGCGCGAACGTAAAGAACAGAAAGAGAAAGAAGAGCGCGACCGTCAACACGCTTTGGAAATGAAGCGTCTCGAGGTAGAGATGGAACGCGCTCGTAATGGAAGTCAGGCACACGGTGCAGGAGAACGGGTATCGTTCAAAATGACTGACCTGATGCGGCCGTTTAAGCTTGGAGAGGACATTGGTTTGTTCCTGGTTAACTTTGAGCGAACGTGCGAGAAGCAGGGGTTCTCTCGGGAAACGTGGCCACAGCGCTTGCTCACTTTGTTACCCGCCGAGGCGGCCGACGTAGTCGCTCGCTTGAAGAGAGAGGAGGCAGAGGATTTCGACCAAGTGAAATCAAGTCTGCTAAAAAAGTACAGGCTGTCAGCGGAGGCGTTCCGTCGGAAGTTTCGGGAAAATGAAAAAGGCAGAAATGAGTCATATACAGAGTTTGCCTACAGGCTTATGTCAAACATGCAGGAGTGGCTCAAAGAAGAGAAAGCGTTTGGTGACCACGAGAAAATTCTGCAGTGTTTCGGGCTGGAACAGTTTTATAGTCGGTTACCTGAGAACGTGCGGTACTGGGTCTTGGATAGGCCAGACGTTAGTACAGTGGCTAAAGCCGCCGAGCTAGCCGAAGAGTTTGTGACGCGTCGGGCTCGCGGAGCTAAGGACGGTCAAAAGGGTGAATTTGGCTCCAAGTCTGAGAGGCCGAAGTTCACACCCATGAGAGCAAGGGGGGACACGCGTAGTGCGGATGCGAGTGAAAGCAGTCCGACCGAACGTAAGGAGACGGCGGCAGCCGAAGCCGAACGCAGAAAGCGGTTCGAGGCGAGGCAAGCGCGCGTGTGTTATACGTGCCAGAAGCCGGGTCACTTTTCGGCGCAGTGTCCAGAAACAAAAAGACAAGTCGTGTGTTTGTCATTATGTAGCACTGACGAGAACATGAAGCTTCTCGAGCCTTACATGCGAGACTTCCTCGTGAACGGGAAAGAGTGCCGAGTGCTTCGTGATTCCGCAGCTACAATGGATGTAGTTCACTCCTCTTACGTAGAACCCGATATGTTCACGGGCGAGTGCGCATGGATTAAGCAAGCCGTGGAAGCTCATAGCGTGTGTCTGCCCGTAGCAAAAGTGCTTATTGAAGGACCTTTCGGAGCACTTGAGACGGAGGCCGTAGTGTCATCTAGGCTGCCCGCCCACTACCCGTACCTATTTTCGAACAGGTCCGATCACCTCCTGCGCGAGAAGGGGCTTTTGTTTGGTGAGGCTAGCGTTCAGGCCTTAACCAGATCAGGAGTTCGGGAGCTCGCTGCAAAGGCGGTAGTTGAGGGGCCGACGTTGTCCAACAATGAAAAAGGGTCGGAGGCGCAGCAAGCTGATATCCAGAGCACGTCAGAACTGGATAAAATTGAAAACAATGAAAAAGGGTCGGAGGCGCAGCAAGCTGATATCCAGAGCACGTCCGAACTGGATAAAATTGAGCCTGTAGCGTTGAAGGCACTAGGTACAGGAGAGGAAATGCCCGACACGGGAAAGTTAGAAGAGCTTCCGATCGAGCTTCCGGGACTAGGCTCAGTGACGAACAGGGAAGACACTGATCAGGTCATTAGTGACTTAATCATTAAAGCACCGCTGTCAGCTGAGCAGAGAACCGAACTACACCAACTCTTACAAGAGTTTCAAGGTCAGTTCTCTGAGAGGCCTGGTAGGACTTCTGTCCTTACGCATGATATAGAACTTACCTCCCCAGAGCCAGTACGATCCAAGGCGTACCGGGTGTCACCCCGCCAGCGCGATATTATGGAGGCTGAGGTAAAGAAAATGCTACAGCTCGGTGTTATTGAGGCGGGTGAGAGTGATTATACCTCCCCTTTGATTTTAGTTGAGGTACCGGGCAAGGAACCTCGTCCTTGCGTCGACTACCGCAGGCTTAATTCTATCACTAAGGATCAAATTTATCCGATCCCTAACATCGAGGAGCGCCTTGAGAAAGTTAGTAGCGCTCAGTTTATTTCCACCCTAGATCTTGTCAGGGGTTATTGGCAGGTTCCACTTACAGAGGAGGCTAGTAGGTATGCGGCGTTCATTTCACCAATGGGAACATTCCGTCCTAAAGTTTTGAGTTTTGGTTTGAAGAACGCGCCATACTGCTTTTCAAGCCTCATGGACAAAGTGTTGCGGGGACAGGAAGAATTCGCTTTACCGTATTTAGACGACGTAGCGATATTCTCCGCCTCCTGGTCTGAGCACATGGCACACTTGCGGGCAGTGCTAACCCGCCTGCGCGAAGCGGGCTTGACAGTCAAGGCTCCCAAGTGCCAATTAGCACAGGCCGAGGTTGTCTACCTCGGTCACGTGATTGGACAGGGTCGTCGCCGCCCCTCTGAAATAAAGGTGGCCGCTGTGCGAGACTTCCCGCAACCGCGCACGAAGACCGATATTCGGTCGTTCTTAGGTGTCGCCGGCTACTATCAGAGGTACATCCCCAGGTACTCCGATATCGCGGCTCCCCTGACGGATGCTCTAAGAAAAACAGAGCCCCAAACAGTCGTCTGGAGCGAGACAAAGGAAAGAGCTTTTAGCGCCTTAAAGAGCGCCCTAACAAGCCAGCCTGTGCTACGATCGCCAGACTACACAAAAGGGTTCGTTGTTCAGTGCGATGCTAGTGAGCGAGGCATGGGCGTTGTACTGTGCCAAAGGGACAATGGAGAAGTGGAACACCCCGTCCTGTATGCTAGTCGTAAGCTGACCTGTCGTGAGCAGGCGTACAGCGCCACTGAGAAAGAGTGTGCGTGTCTCGTGTGGGCCGTTCAGAAATTGTCATGCTACCTAGCCGGCTCGAGGTTTATCATTGAGACGGATCACTGCCCTCTCCAATGGCTGCAGACCATCTCTCCCAAAAATGGCCGCCTCCTGCGCTGGAGCCTCGCTTTGCAACAATATTCCTTTGAGGTGCGTTACAAAAAGGGGAGTCTCAACGGTAACGCCGATGGCTTAAGTCGAAGCCCCTAACGTAGGAATCCGCCTCAAAGTTGTTTGTTACTGAGTTTGTTACTGATGTTTTCTTCCTGAGGCAGGATTTTTAACATATTGCTTTTGTTTAGTGCTTCAAAGTGATTATGTGCTTTCTAGTGCAATTTTCCAATTTGTGGACGCGTTCTGAGTGCTGCTTGACTACTGTAAGGAACTAGGCAGTAGTATAAAAGGGGAAAGAGCCTGGCAGAGCTTAGTGAGGGTTGTCTCGTGCTTGCTGACTGAGCGGTTGCGTTTCGGCGTAGTTCTAACGCTTGCTGGGAACGAGCACAAAAATGGCAACTCTCCCGAAGTGACTTTGCAGTGTCCTATGTGATCCTGAACTCGAGAACGAGGCCTTCTCTGTGCGCTGCGCTCAAGCAACGTCGAGGGACGACCGGTTTCGTTTACGAGCATCATCGAGCGACATCCCTCTGGACAGCGGATGCAGTCCCCTGACCATCGGGATCTCCTTCTCCCGGCGGGGCGGTCTGTTACGTCTCGCCTACAGCGCGCGGTATAGCCGGCGCGGATGCACCGGATGCCGCGGCTTCGTTCATCGCTGCCGCAACGCCTCCCGCCAAGCGCGTCCAGGCAGGTTTCAGTGCCACGTGTCGTCGTGCGTGCGTGTTTGTGTGTGTGCATGTTTTGCCCACGCTTGTCAAAGCGCGGCAGCCGGGGAGAGGAGCTCTCCAACTGGGAGGCGAGGAGGTCTGACCGGCGCCGGCCTGGCGGACGCGCCCGTCACGCCTGAACATGTTCAAGCGTCGCCGTATCGGATGACTCTTCCCAAGCCGTTCCCTCTTGCCCTCGACTCCGTGGGTATAAAGGGGGCTGCCCCGGACGCCAACGAGAGACTTCGATTTCGCCCTTCGAGTAACGTGGTCGCCCTGACCGGCTGCTCTTTTGAGATGCCAGAATAAACAAGTTGTTCTGTTGCCAGTCGACTCATCCTTTGCCGGCACCTTCGGATGTTTCCAGCTTTGCCCCAGGCCGCCAGGCCAACGCTACCCTTGGGGCTTGCAACCCAAATGCAACAAGCTGCTTGATTTGGTGATCTACCCTCTCTGCTACCTCAGCCATTTGCTGCCGCAGCTTGATCAGATACTCTGACGTAGCCTTATTTAGGCCCGTAAGTGGTGTCCAGTTCCCTGTCCATGTCTTTTGAAGGATGCTTAATGGGCCTTGAGGGACGCGCCCATACATAACCTCAGCTCGCGTTACGTTTCCGACCGCGGCTCTCGCTGTCATCTTTGTGTCCTGCTGGTGACGACCTAGCTCATTACCAGGCATTACATTGGGCCTCTTTTGTGGGCAGTTCCACTGCACGTGACCGAATTTACCACAGCCATAGCATTTTGGCGGTTCCCTGTGTTCGTCCTTGGATCGATTTCCTTGGTTCCGTGGCTCGCGCGGTTTTGCCTCATACTTTTTCGGCTCCTCTGCAGCCCTTTGGCGGCGCCCACGCCTACTGTCTTCATATTGTTCGGCAAGTTGCGCAAGCTCCTTGGGTTTCAACCACTTATCTGTCTCCTGTTGGAGAATGTACTCGCGCATTTCGTCCGGCATAGTCTGCTTAGCGCGGTCTGCCACCATTAAGGCTCGAACGTCCTCTAATGTTCTCACTTTCCTACTTTGCAAGTAGTATCCAAGCGTTACGTCCAGCTGGGTGACAAACTGACCCCAGCTTTCGGCATCTTTCCTACAAGTGTAGAACCTGCGCTTGTATTCTTCAGCAGTTAATCTGAGCTCCGCGAGTACTAGCTCCCGAATTTCCTCGAAACTCATTACCGTGTCGACCGACTGGTTAGCCACGAGTGCCCGAGTTTTTTCATTCAGGAAGGGCATTATAATTGGCCCCGCGATGTCATTCGGGATGTCGCAGGCCCTTATCATATTTTCGGCGCTTTTGAACCATGCAGGAATGAGGTCTTCCAACTGTGGCATTGGCGCGAGGACTGCCCTTAGATCATCCGCGTGCCGACCCAATTTTTCCTTTCTGCTGCCATTTCCCGAGGTGCTCTGACCTTTCTGAATCAGTGTCTGGAGCTGAATTTTTAGCTTAAGAGCTTCAATCTCGAGCTCCTGCTCCCTCAAGCGCGTGCTACCCTGGCTGCTGTCACACGCCGGGGTGTTAGCACTCTGCCCATCCATAATCGTCACGTTCTCCGTGTCTTCCCCGTCAGAGTCCGTGTCACTAGCGTTTCGACTTCCCACGCGCAGCCTCTGTGCTCGGGTAGTGACTGACATCGCGTTCCCGGAGAAAACGGGAAAGGGCCCACCTGTGTTCTGCAGACTTCTTGTTCGTGCTGCGCTGGGTCGGTGTCTTTCCGCTGTTCACGTTGAGCTGGTGGCGGAAGGGGTGGGAGTCCCACCGGTGTTCACTGCGGTGCCCGTCACGTCCTCCAGGCCGATGAAGTCGCCAGCCACAGATGCCGCCGAAGTCGCCGCTCTCCGCTCCGTCGGTCCGCTTCCTCGCTGTCAGCGCTGACGTGGAGCCTTGACTCCGAGACCTCGCCTGGACTTTGGTTCCCGGGGCCTCTCCCCAAGATTTTGTGCTCCGTCAATCTTCCGGAAGGTACTGCCTCCAACCGCTCTGCAGGAAGCCGCTCAGACGATCCTGGTCACGGCACCAGTTAAACTTTCCTCTGCTCTCCTTCGGATGGGGACGTATTTTAGCAGTAAGAAAGAGTACTTCAGGTCTTCGTCCGGCGACACGTTGCCGGTTGGGGCAGCAGTTCCAACTTCTCAAAGCAAAACTTATTTATTAAAGACGGCACTGACATAAAAAGGCAGGTGAGTAAAAGGCAGTTTAAAAAAAGGCTGTTTAAAAAAGGCTGTTAAAAACGGCCGAGCTTGAGACTCGGCGCGCTCGTTTCAAATCGTTGTTTCCCACGGGTTTTAAACCCTTTGATACTTGGGCGGAGCTTTACCAAACCAGCTCTCGCCCAATCTGAACCAATAGCCATGCAATGTACAAGTGGGCGGAGCCCAGTGGACCCCGCTCCTCCTGGAACGTGCAGGGCGCATGACTCCGCGTACGCAGCTCGCTGCATGCACATTCCATCGATTGCCACGCATCGGATTGACAGCTAAGGAATGTCTTCCGCGGGACATGATCGCTCCTGGAAGCAGGTGCGGGGGGGGGGGGGGGAGGGCATTGTCCCCGTGGGCTGTCGCGAGCCCAGTGGAATGCCGCCTTTCACCCTAAGCGCGGGCGTCACGCCTCGACGTGCATTCCTCGATTCCCCCCCGGGTATGACCGCTCCTGGTAACAGGTGCGGGGGGGGGGGGGGGGGTCCCATCGGCCTTGTGGGCTTCCACTTAACAAGAAACCTCTCCAAAACGCTTGTAATGAGATTTTTATAAGAAAACTAATACACAACGCTATAGGTATATGCCTAAATTGCGAAACTCGGGGCAGCTGTTCAGCATCACCAGTTCAGCATCGCTTTTGCATCCAACGTTCTCGTTGCTATGTGGCCCACCATACACATGCCTGCATCCGGCCGGTTCTTCTTATTACTGTCGAGGATACTCGTATGGCCTACGGAATCCCAGCAACCAAGGCTGCCACACCGCGAGACCACCTTCAGTCCTGATGCGAGGCAGAAAACTGAAGCTGTGAACAACATTGGTACCTCAGCTTAAACAAAGTGATACCCTCTCTAGCGTATAACTTGCCACCAGCACCTTATACCCGCGCGGGGCTGTGCGTGCAGGGACTCGCTCCGTAACTAAGCCGCCGATTCCACACCTAGCGCCAGAAGCGCCATCTCTCGGGCCCGCCATAAATCTGTCTAGCACGGAGAGCACCCACCCGAGGCACCGCGACTGTGTAGCACTCAAATGTGTATCACCTGTAAACTTCTTGCAAGGATATACAGCAGCTCTAAAAATTAACGCATATTTCTTTCGACAGCACAAGCAAGATGGGCTTCTTTTTTTTTTTACTGAAAGGAAGCGCCAAAAGCTTATGTTTGTTTTTCTTCCTACAAATCTTACCTGTGATGACATAGTACAGCTTGTACGAATTAGTAATGCACTTCAAAAAAAAGTTACCGATTTTTTTACGTTGAATTCATTAAACGGTCTCCGGATAGCGTTCCCCACGCGAAATGTCAGAAGGCTCACACGCACCCCGTCAGGACCAGGTTGAGCAGCAGTGGCACGATGATCGTCAGACTCGACAGGGATGGCTTCCTTCGCAGAGTGAACCACCCGGAGGGCTTGGGTGACGCTCTCGAAGCTGCGAAAATCGACTCGCCCGGTGGCTTCGTGGACGTAGTCCAAGGTGGGTGGTAAAGGTGCCGCTACTTGTGCTGCAAAGTAATAGCGCAGTTGCGCTATTCAGAATCTGGCAACAGGTGAGAGTAATTAGGCTTCACTGCTGCTCGCTTTTCTAAACGCCTACAAAGCTCAATACACTGCTGAAATACTGCTGATGTAGACGGGGAAGTAGAAAAGAAATTGTACCGCGAACCGCGGTGGCTGTGCACTGTGGGGAAACGTTCGCACAACGGGCGTTTTTCTCCTTACCGGTTTTCTGCCTAGATATAATCACCTTGCAGAGGACGTTTCTTCAGAACAGTTTAATTTATGTCGACCCCGTTTATTTTCTTGCGCCGGCTACGTTCTTATGAAGGAAAAACGCTAAGACGCCCGTGTGCTGTGCGATGTCAGTGCACGTTAAAGATCCCTAGGTTGTCGAAGTTATTCCGGAGCACTCCACTACGGCACCTCTTTCTTCCTTTTTTCTTTCACTCCCTCCTTTATCCCTTCCCTTACGGCGCGGTTCAGGTGTCCAACGATATATGAGACAGATACTACGCCATTTCCTTTCCCCCAAACCAATTATTATTATTATTACTTTATAGGACCACAGGGCAGATAAATACTTTTTTTTTCAAAATGCTGAATTATAAGTTAATTGTGCCAAATTTTCTTCTAACTCTAGATATATCAACGAACGCTGCAACATAAAAATTTAAAATCAAAATGTATGCCTTTCGCAATCAAGATTATAAGAACGTTTCGACCTCTACCACTCTGCTAGGAATGCGATGATTGTTGAGCAAGCCTTCTGCCACATTTTCTAAACTCTGCCGCCATTTAGCAAGATTGTCAAGAAAAGCATATACTACAAAACAATTTTCTGAAGATATAACAGTTGAATATTGGTTGAGTGGTCACAAAATTATTTTTAATATACTTAAAAATTTCATTTGTGCATATCGAGAAATAAAAAAAATCGAAAACACCCATCCTTTCTATACATAGTATTTTTATGCGGCACAAGTGGGTCATAAGCGAGGAAAAACTTGAGGTCTGACGGTCTGCTTTCTCCCTTCCTTACTGAAATAGTGACTTCGTTTTGACTGATGACCTAGGCACGAAAACAAAAAAAAATGTGAAAGTCCGTCTCCATTTGGCGGCAGTTGGGCGCGCGCACTATACACACAAGAAACAACTTAACACTTTGAGATCCCCTAATTTTACCTACCTCGTACATCAAGGTTTACTTCGTAGAAACGGTTCCTGTTTCTGCCGTTATTACACGATTCTGATATAGAACCCCTACTGGCGTTAGAGGTAAACTGTCCAGGAATCTTTCCTATCTATTGCCGCGACGTCTAGAAAGGCCTCATGCAAAGTGTTCGAATGAGTGAATCCTCACGAGGGTCATGATAGGCGGTTAGACGCCGAAGTCCAGGGACGTCTTCGGCTTGCCTATGCCAGATGCCCAGCAGGACGAAAGGCCATGGCTTGTGGTACAAACGAACGAAAATCGCAGCCAGCAGCGTCCCAACGCAAGTAAGCAGCAAAATCATGGCGACCCGTCTTGTGTTTTTCTTCTTCTTCAGCGCTTCTTTTACTTACGTTTTTAGTTTATTTTGCCAATCTAAATGTATTTTTACTAAGCCTCGCACGGCGGCCAAATGCGACTTCTGATATTTTGTTTTATAAGGCCATAATAATAATGGCTACCATCTATGGATACAGTTTACCGCCGTTTAATGCGTTCTATCGGGAGCAAGAGAGAGAGTGAGAAAGAAGAAAGCCAAGGAGCTTAATACTATATGGTCGCGGATATTCAATAATGTGGTAAATGTGTGAATGACTCTAAGTGGGAAGCTAATACAAGTATAATTATGTTACACTCCTTAGCATATCGCATATTGGGAGTGTAGTCTGTTTTGCCTTCCACGTACCTACTAAATACGGAAGTTCTAACATCACGACACAGTGAGAATTCAGGAAGAAAAGAAGTGTAGGGCAGTCTGTTGAAAATGTGGCGGTGTGCTCATGAGCGATTCCCTTTGGAGGAAGATCCACTTCATTAACATTGTAAGTGTGCACTATCGACTTATCCAATGCAAGTTGATTGATTTATTTTGCCCTCAGGGCGGAAGACTTCAGAGGGAAGTGGAGAATACAAAAGGTTATTATGAAATCACAAGTACAGAACAAGATCAGAGGACAAGATATCAAATAAAGAATGCAGGTACTGCGCAGAGAGTGTAGTTAGAGCAAAGTGTCATCTTCAGAAGCTTCAGCAATTGTAAAAAAACCAGCGTGTAAAAAGCACACCGCTTACAAAATTTACTTGCAAATCATGCAGCGTTGCTCGTTTTGCCTCGCCACCGTTCTAAACACCTCAATAGAGAAAGAAGTCGCATTCTTACGCCTCCGAAGCTTAGCTCTTCATTTTACTCTTGAGATAAACCTGGATGAGTTTTTTCCTCTTTGGATCTGTGCCAAACCCTGGCTAATCCCCCACCATGGGTATGCGCCATCGTATTTGAGACAACAACAACAACGACAAAAACAGCACTTTCAGGAGTACAGGCGAGTCCTACGAAATGGCTGTACGTACTTTGTTCGGCGACTGTGTAAGAATTCGTTCGGACTTGGTTGACATATGACGAACCTCCAGTCGCACTGTCCGTATGGTGACCATTCAGTTCGGGCCGAACAAAACAGAAATAGAAAATGGTAAAACAGCGGGGAAAATGCGGTATTTACAATGAAAACGATGGCTCGGTTTGAAGATTCTCGAATGCCTCAGTGATGCTTCCACCACTCTCTATTCTGCACGGGTTTCCTAGCAAGAACTTCGTCCGAAACAGCAGTAGTCGGTGCGCGCCATTCGCCTCTCCGTTGGCGACGCTCTCGATGCTGGGGCGCCTCCGTCGTCAGTTGTACCTCGGCGGTGGCGTTGAGGCGCTCTCCATTACTTTGCTTCTTTCTGGCTGCTTCAGGTTCGATTATCTTTAGTTATGTAAGCGGTGTAGTTCTCTTTCGGCGAAAAAGCAGTGTGTGTGTATGCGTGCGTGCGTGCGTGCGTGCGTGCGTGTGTATGTCTGCGTCACCGTCACCGTCGAGGTGTGCAGCTGGTAGCAAGGCTGAGAACTTCGTCAGCATCAAGGCGCAAACGGCGAGGAGGCGCTGGACTATGCCACGAGTGGAGTTCGCTGACCTTTCCGCGAACTCGTTGATCTTGTATTCGCAAGGAAAGCTGCTCCCACGGGGTCGGAAGTCCCCAACAAAGGGGCCCGTCCCATCCCTGCCGCCCCTTTGTGCAGCGGACGTCCTCGTTTACGCCGCGCCGTCACGGGGATGACCCGCCGGGAAAAACGCGAACCAAGTACAGCTAACGACATGTGGTTGTTAGGGGAATGACGAGGTTTCGGGGGCGCACGAGATATTAGCCGAGTGACCGGAAGCCCACTATTCCTGTAACGACTGTCTACTTCCCTTAACGACTGTCTTCTCTTTGTTGCTGTCAACAACCTGAGTCATCGCCTCGTCGGCACATGTTTCTAGCGTCTGTGGTGCCGTGGGTGGCGTGGGAACGGAAGTCGCATTTGTGTTGTTTGTGTAGTTATTCGAAACCTCCTTCCCAAATGTTTTAATCAGACCTTTTTCCCCAATCTCTGATCAGTGGGCGGACCTTATTTTCCTTTCCCTAACCACTGATTGGCGAGATGGGTCGTTGGTTATCTTATTGGTTGCTGTCCCCGCTAAGGGCGGAGACAGAGGGTTTAAAACCAAGTGCTCTGGGTTGAGCGGGGGCTGAATTCGTCTGATCCACGATTTAGTCATGTAAATAGTTTTCTCCTTGCTTTGTTTCTTCTCGTTTTTTTTACCTATGTTGTAAATAAATAGTTAACCTTCTCCTTTCCTTCAGTAATGTGAATGTTTGCGAGTAGAACCACCGGGTCATCAAGAAACTCCGATTTCATCTTCAAGTAGTTTCCTCACATCGCCACCGGAAGGGGAAACTCAACTCCACGGCTCTCGCAGATCACTGCACGGGGCATACGGCCGAAGTTCCGGCATTCGATTCCATTATAATCCAGCTCGAATGGCCGTGGGCCGAGGAGGTACATGGTAGTGACGACTGGTAGCCGGTGTCGGAAGGCTCGACGCATGGTCACTATACGTGATGCTTGGTTCCGCGTTGCGACCGCGAGAATGGCTCCAAATGCGCTCAAGAACACTGAACGCATTCACACACGATTTCTTTCAAATGTCAACAAGTCGCCGTCTGTGTGAGCACCTATCAATGAATGAAAAGAAATTCACGCGCCTTATATAACCGCCTTGAGGGTTGGTGTTCTAGCGAAGGGCATGCGCAATAGAATAAAAAAGCAGAAGCACGCTGTCGCATGAATTATTGGGGCAATGACGATAAGCGAAGTATTCGGAAAGTATATCATCACCCCGTAGTTTTCCGCGTTTCTAAAAGGCAAACTTTACGTCTTATCGTCACGGGCGCTGTGACATATGCAAGCGTGAAGGGGAGGATAAGGGGAGAATGATTATGTCTTCGTGCAAATCTCCATAAACTTTGTTTTCTATTTATTATACGTTATTCCGCCCCCTCTTGCTGATGAATGCATACAAACTGACTACGCAGGGCTATGTCAACAAACTAGCCCAATCTCTAAAGGTTCTGATATCAGTCTAAACCTAAACGTTTAGAAACAAACCGCCATGATAGCCGCAATCAAGTTTTTTTATTTTCATTAGCGAATCTTGCTTACTTTTCTGACGACAAACCAAAGCAGTATCTGTAGTGATGACAAGCGTTTCCGCGGTCTCCTCTACAGAACAATCTTCATGATATACCGATGCCCAGGGAAACAAAATCTGTTCTCGTGTGCTTAGACAAAAGTGTATTTACCATTTTTTGAACTTTCCTCGTCGTAAGAATGATGCCCAGTACGGTTTCTCTTGAAAATCATGAAAGCTTGGTTGGAGGTGGAAGTCCACCTCTAGCGGCATCGTACTTGCATTAGTTTTCGTTGTCTTTCGCTACATGCGCAAATGACACATATGATTTATTTTTCGCCAAATGATTCCAGCAGCCTCACATCTGAAATAAAAAAAGAGCATTTCATGTATCGGTGTATTGTTTATGGGGGTTTTAGGTCCCAAAGCGACTCAGGCTACAGAGGACGCTGTAGTGAAGGGCTCCAGAAATTTCTACCACCTGGGGTTCTTTAATGTGCACTGACACCACACAGTACACGGACCTCTGGAATTTCGCCTCCATTGAGATTCGACCGCCGCGGACAGGCACCGCGGTGGCGCCCATTTCATGTATCGGTAATACCGCTGCTCTTTCGTGTATCAAAGAACTGCTAAAGGAAGTAATCGCCAAGTCCTGCCTTGTGTGTGTGTGCTGTCTCCGTCTTCTAGCGCCTGTACGCTTTTTGCCTAAACCATGTCATGCTACAACCAACTAGCTCAAATCAAAGTCTCGCTCTAATCGCCAAACATTAGAGTCAAGCCCTGACGTCACCGTTCTTGAAGGCACATAGACTGGCCCAGTGGAGTGGTCCGCCCCACAAATTTGCTGTCCTGAAAAGATCAGTTCTCAAACCATGCGCCACATTAAAGATGTATTGCAGAGTGAATGCGCCGACGTTGCTGGTTGCTTCAGTCTTTCAAAAATAATAATAATAATAATTGGTTTTTGGTGGAAAGGAAATGGCGCAGTATCTGTCTCATATATCGTTGGACACCTGAACCGCGCCGTAAGGGAAGGGATAAAGGAGGGAGTGAAAGAAGAGAGGAACAAATAGGTCCGTAGTGGAGGGCTCCGGAATAATTTCGACCACCTGGGGATCTTTAACGTGCACTGACATCGCACAGCACACGGGCGCCTTAGCGTTTTTCCTCCATAAAAACGCAGCCGCCGCTGTCGGGTTCGAACCCGGGAACTCCGGATCAGTAGTCGAGCGCCCTAACCACTGAGCCACCGCGGCGGGGCCGAACTCGTTTTTAGCACAAGTTATAACGATGTATGAATGCCATCTATGGACCGGGTGCCTGCCACTCGAAGACATGCGCGCTCTCATGTCCGCACCGGTGCTGCTTCCAAAGTGCATGGAACAAGCCACAGGCCTCGTTGGCGTGCGGTACCAAATAGCAGCAACGCTTCGAAGAAAAGTAGCTCCGCTAGAAGGCTGAATATTAAAGCAGCTTCCTCAGCTAGAGGGACAGTTCATCTGCGTCGCTTTTCTCTGTCATGCATTCACGAATACATCCAGCATCTTGAGACACGTGCAACGAAGACGCAAATATAGTATGTGTAATAATGGGATGGTTTGCAAATGAGCTCCTGTACGCTTTGGAAGAAGTGGGTGGCCGGAGATGATGAACTGGAACCGCTGCACAGTGTACATGACAGTCCTAACATGTGCACGTTGAGCACTGCTTTCCTCCCGAGGATTGGGGAAGGAGGGCTTGAACTGCAGAAGCAATCGTGCAGAATATGCCTCACTGGAGCACTCAAAGCAGTCTATCAACCGAGACTTCACGCAGTCGCACACATTCCAAGCGGAGGTACTGCAGGTTCAGGACCTGTTGGAAGCGCATCATAAGCTCCCGCCCGGAAGGATATTAGGCGCCGCTACTTTAGCTCGTTGACCAGTCCACACGTCCCTAGGTTACGACCCACAGGAGGGCAAAAGGTAAACGTCCAGAGCATCATGAACTGGACGTCATTCCGGCACTCTAGCAGGTCCGTACCACTGCAGTCATTGCCGAAGGAAACAGTTGATTCAATCTATTTCGTGCGATTCGTTAAGTTCGGCAACTGTGCAAACCAAAATGAGCGTCATGTTGGAAATGCAACTGGCTGTATTGAGACTATCTTTCGAGCCGTTAGTGGATGCCTGGGTCTGCATATTTGGTGCAGTTACTGCTAACAACATCCGGTCTGAAAGCACACTTCAAGGCATCATGATAGTCGTTTACGCGTCCGCTTTTACGCCATAGTAAAGGGTCACGCCTGCCTCACAGAGGTGTTGGAGCAATGTCACCGAGGTTAACGAAGCCGCCAGGACCAAGAAGTAAGTTGACCGAGCAGGTATATGGAAATGACGAAGGGTGGCCGGAAGAAGAATGCTGGTCGCATGGTTACAGTACCTGTTGCCTGGTTTCACAATGTGACCAAGAATTGCTGAAAATACGCCCAAAGACTCTGCACGCTTTCACACTAGCCGTCTTTCAAATGTGAAAAAGCCACCGTCAGTGTGTCCGCCTATCAATTATTGACTACAAAATCTCGCCTTATTTATGTTTCTATAGGGTTGGTATTCTGTCAAAGAACATGCGCAGTTATATCATAAAGCAAAAGCAAGCTGTCGCGCAAAATCTTAATGCTCTCGCGTTAAAATTCAGAGAAAATTTAAAAGCGAAAATAATGGCGGCTCCATCAAAGAACAGCGCTAGCTCAATGCAGGCAGACCTTTCACGGCAACAGTCTATTATATTTCCGACAACTCCACCCAGTGTCTCAACTTTAAAATACAGACATAAAAATATAGGTGCGGTGGTTCCGAAGAATGCTGTTTCACAGTTTAACATCGAGCAAGAGTTCATTAAATTTTATAACTAAATGACGTTAACAGATCATTAAAGTTTAACAGGACGGAAGTTTCAAATACGAACTTGGACAGATACACCCAAGTTACGCGGACATTTCAATAATATATGTGGCTTGATACCAAACATCAGCGTTTCAAGCTTAGGAAAGAAAGGGTTCCAAGATAATAAACTAGATGACGGCACCAGTACCAAGAAAATCAATTCGTGACAGCCGTAGAGAAAAGAGGGTTCCACCATAATTGATTAGATGGCGCCACGGGTACTGAGAAGTGAACACACAGGAACAGCCGGATGTATGAGGAAACAGGTGTCTGGTATGCTACTAGATGGCGCTACGGGTATCAAAA
Organism: Amblyomma americanum; assembly: GCF_052857255.1. Lineage (NCBI taxonomy): Eukaryota > Metazoa > Arthropoda > Arachnida > Ixodida > Ixodidae > Amblyomma > Amblyomma americanum. Next base: position 504,384,644 of record NC_135497.1, read on the forward strand.
ATGGAATATACTGCTAAATGTCTGCTTCACTTGCTTGAATTTTCAGGGGCAGATTCTTCAGGACGCCTGATGTCCCTGTCGCCAGCCTTTTGAGCATTACTGTGAAGAAAAATAGAACAAAGGAAAACAAGCTAGACATAATAAAGCAATTTCGGATCTCTGCTATGCTCGGAGGAAAAGCGAGAAAAGTAGATAAGAATAGCAGATAGGAAGGACGCAAAAATATTTAAAAAATGCGAGGAATACGGCGGGTATTTTACAACCTGCCGCGGATGGGCAAAATCACCATCACAAACCGTCACGTGGTCATCATTGAAGTGCCCGGTGCAAATGTGTTCTTGGATACAACACAACATTCGATTTTCGCAAAGAACCGGGAGTAATTTTTCTGCGTCTCACGTACGCAGAAATTGCGCTGTTATCAGTGGTGTTGCCAGTGCAGAAGCATCACAAGGTGAGCGGTTGACCACAATGACGACAAATTATTAACGGTTTGACAATACTGCACCCAGAGAGAACTGACACGACATATTAAGGCTGCCTTCCGTTGAGGAGGCGTGTTCGATAAATTGTCCCTAAGATACTACAATTAAAATTATAATAATTAGATTTGCTCAACCTATATGTCCGATCTTCGCTTTCCTGACGGCTTTGTCCAACTACCTTTGTTAAAGATTGCACTTGACCAACCTCCTCAATGAGCCAACTTTTTCCTAAGCTTATTTTTCCTGCTGCTAGTTTACACCGCAGTTTCCTTTGACATATAGGTATATCAAAGTTCACATTCCCTGACCATCTGAAAAAAAATATTTTCCCGGCTTCTCGCTCGACGTAAATATACTGGTTAATTTGCACACGCACTGCTCCTTTCAGTTGATTCATGAAAATAATTCAACAGCATTCGAGGACGTCATTTAATTCCTCCATTGTTCAGAACTTCAGATGTTTGCATGGAAAAAGGAAACACGTGCAGTGCGACTAATCTCTCTGACTAAATGGTGCAACAGCAGTACTCCTATATTTTGGGACTGCTATTGCGGTTCAACCTGTTCTAGATCTCCAGCCTTCTCAAAAAATTAAAAAATTCTCGTGATATTTTGCAAGAATGATATCAGAGGTTCTAATTGAGATAATTTTTTACTTCACGTGTATGATGTTTGCAAAGGTCTTAAAGCTATTCACTTTTACTTATGCGACTCTTCATGCTTAGGTTGAGTCTCGATTTGATCTTCTTAACGACTGCCAAATGACCGTTCGTTAAATTTTAGGAACGAGGCCATAGCGGGCGTAGGAATTAGTGCCGGCGTCGATGATTTTGTTGTTTTGATCTTTTTGTACAGACAGCTTGCTCGGCTTCCAAGAGTACTGATGCAAAGGGAGAGCCGGGCACCTTCTTTCGCATTTTTTGCTTGAACTGGATCTAAAGAAGCCTTGCACAGAAGTTTTTTGTTCATGCCATTTGATGGTGTTTTCTGTTAAAATTATTTAGCGCTATGCGGTTAAACGTTATGAAGAACCTGGACCGCCGCGGTGGCTGAGTGGTTATGGCGCTCGGCTGCTGGTCCGAAAGACGCGGGTTCGATCCCGGCCGCGGCGGTCGAATTCCGATGGAGGCGAAATTCTAGAGGCCCGTGTGCTGTGCGACGTCAGTGCACGTTAAAGAACCCCAGGTGGTCGAAATTTCTGGAGCCCTTCACTACGGCGTCTCCCATAGCCTGAGTCGCTTTGGGACGTTAAAACCCCATAAACTAAACTAAACTATTATGAAGAACCCAAGACCAGACTTCGGATGCATTTTAAAGCAGGCTTCTTGCGGATCATGTTTCAATAGCAAGCATTTCACGGCCTGTCATGATGCCTAGTATGCAGCGAGCAATTTGATGGAGGAATAGTGCAAACAAAGGACGGGACATTTGAAGGCACACACGGCGAGCGCTTTCCAGTGTCTCGTGACTTGTTTGCACTATCCTTCCATCAAAATATACCAATACAAACATGGTCAACTTTTCGCTCTGCTACAGTGCGCACATTGCAAAACATTCAAAAATAAAGCACAACAATATTTATCAAGACTCAGAGGTAAGCACTCAATTTTTCAGCACAGCGAACAAGAATTAGTACTTTAGTTATTTTTCACACAGCATAAAATGATTCACTAGCAAAACCCAACAGCTGCTGCACATAACTTTGGCGTGCCTATGGAAACGGTGACGGTATACACAAACGCTTTGTCACCCTTGGCAGATATGGGCGGCAAAGCCGGATGTGTTTTCTAACTAGGCGCTGCGACGTCACCCGGAGTCGTATGTCCAGGTAACACATGTTGTGCAGGTGACGCTGTAGAACCAAGCGCCCCCTCTTAAGTATTCGTTGTCAGTAATTAAGGAACGTGGCTCCTAATCGAGTTATGTAGAATTTCTGCCGTTTTTACTGTCAGCTTACCCTTGCAGTAATGTATAAACATGGGGTTTTGAATCGAAATGATGAAATTTGCGATTATTCGTTCTGGACATCCGAAAAGATCTGAATTGCGCTAAAGTAAGGTAGCATTGTGAACGTGTAAAAACAAAAGCATCATTTATGGTACTCACTCTTAGAAACGCTACCACATTGGAAGCGAAGAAAAGCCTTAAAATCCAAGGTGTCGAAGAATAATGTGCTTTGTTGTACTAAGAGAGATATAGGAGCTGAGCTCATGTCGATCTTGACAACTCCCGAAGGAAGCGCTACAAAACAGTCAATATTGTCGCGTTCGACGGCGACAGGTTTCGTGGCACTCATCCCGGTTGACGAAGGCGTTGGAGCCCAATAAACATCGGTGTCGAAGCAGAAATTCCCACTCCACCCTGTGACACTGGAACGCGGTGCCTTTATCCGTCACCGACGGAGCGGCAAAAAAAAACGGAAGGCGAAGCTGCGAAGGTTCGCACAACTGTGACACCGGCAGCAGGCATCCCCGCTCCCGACGTGTCCGCGAATCGTTGCACTGCGCGCCGCACACGGCCGCAGTGTCAAAGACGGGTGCCGAGGCCAGCGGGCATCTGCCACCCGCAAAGGACCATGGGACACACTTGCGGCCGTCGTGGAACCACCAGTCACCGCGAGCGTCTTCAGCAGTGCAGGCTACGAACCGCGGCTTCTGAACGCAACGGTGCTCAGGAGCCCACCGGCCCTTGACACAGGCCGCCAAGCAGTCCTCGATGGAGGCGAATTGGTTCGGACTGCGGTTGCACACGTGAGCCCTCTGCACTGTCGCAGATAGGCACGATCCTTCGTCCGGGTCATAGAAGAACTGCGCCGCTCCGTTGACATTGCAGAAGGACTTGTGGACGGTTGGGCAGACTGTGCCATCCTTGTCGTTGCTGCTCTGCATGCGGAGAAGTAAGCTTTGATTATCCGCTCCTAGCGTGGCTCTCTACCATGGTAAGTTACTGGGCAGTGGATGGTACTGAGCACATAAGCAGCGCTAGTGCTGACTGGGGCAGATGCACAGTTTCCTTCCCAAATATATAGGCTACGGAGCTCATGGCCCGAGTGGACATCAAATATTTTTGCGAGGTTCATGTGTTACTTTTGTCATGTGCCTCCCAAAAGTGAAGAAGCACGCATACGGATGGATGAACCTTGAGCCGATCCGTGTGTTTCTTGACTTAGTCTTGTTGACCATCCGGCGGATTATGATTAAGAACATGCCGAACGAACTCGCTCCAAAGGATATATGTTCACGGATATGTTCCGTGTTAAGAATATGATGTGTGTAAACAGGCGAGAACTGTTAATTTTGGCAAGCTTTCCAGGAGTGACGGAGCGGAAAAGCTGTTGAAAGTAATATTACGGTCGGCAGCGGTTACGATCGCATTAGTAATCCGGTTGCTTTGCTGAAAACTCTACGAGTGAACACTAGCGTAAGTGAACATTCTTCAGAGATGAAAGTAGAACTATGTTTTTCTACAATAACTGGCAATTTTTTTCAGATTACCTCTTCCTATCTCTCCGCACTACCGTCAGGATATGAGAGGAATATTGCTGCTGCAGCCTAATGTTCCAGCGCAAAAAACCTTATTTCTCCCTTCTTCGTCGCTGCATACGCTCCGCCATTAATACTGCGTTAAGTCTAAAAACACTTTTAATAGGCTGGGGTCATATCGCGTGAACACTGTGAGCCCGAAATGGGGAAGGACTTTTCCAAACTTGTTTCAACAGCCGATGGTTCATTGATATAGAGGATAAAGAACAGGCATAGATAGGTACTTGCGGAGCGAAAGACATATTCTCTCCAAAGCCGGTGGTGTGCGGAAATGCCGAAAAACTTTACTAGCCGAACTGAAACACTGGTCTGCCTCGAGACTGAAGTCAATATATTTTAGGCTTAGATTGCAAAAATGCGTTATGATTTTTATTTCAGCCTAGCGTGGACTTCAGATACGTTACAGTCTTTGATACGCATGTTATTGCTTTGAAACTTGCTCTAGGTCGAGTTAAAATCAGTGGTTTGAATCAGGCTTGTTAGGCAAAATATACCGCCCTCTGTGGAAGACAAACGGGTACACATGGCACTGTCACGGCCTTACGGCGCGCAAGTCTAGAAGCCACGGAGGAAGACTTGACTTGCTCCGTGCTAGAAGTTGAGCTCGAGAAAATTGCTAAAAATGAAACAATATTATACCGCAGAACAATGCTAATCGTGTCCTATGCAGTAAAAGACGTTTTTTAGGACCTTTGTATTACACTTTGGCACATATATGTCAAAACTCTGCTGAGACCAGAAGAAACTAGCCCCATGTCACTATGCAGACAGTACTGCCGAAAAAGATAAAATGAAGAATTCAGTTTGAGGCTCTCCTAGACACTGCGATACATGTCCATTAAAAACTGAAAAAAATCTACCGAAATCTAACGAACAGTGGACCTAACGTGGACAGAGAATTAAGAGAATAGAAGGAATAAACTACCTTCTGCAGTGTGACAAAAAAAGTTACTGGTAAACGTTCCTGGCAGCCCAAAATGAGGCTTAAGCTACTTTTGTGAAATATTTTCTATCTTCAGGAGGAGTTTTCAGACTACCTTAGGCAAAAAATAAAATTGGCGGGATTCGTTTCAGTTTGTGTATCAACGGGCAAAAACACGATTTAACTCAACTGCAATGTCACGTGCGATGAAAACTCGCAATTTTCCCAACTCCGTCGCTTATTCCACTCCCCAAAAAGGTCTCTCACTACATTACGGCGCAATTAAACCTTTCTAGTTGTTTGTAACACACCTCGCCGTCCATGTTGATGGAGTTTGTATACATGCATGCTACCTCTGATTTTTGTGATACGTTTTGTGCTTATGTTTAAAGTTGACGAAGGAAATTATTTCTTTTTGAACAAGCATTATGGTTCGAGCGGTTCTTTTTAGTACGCGTCGTTTATAATTAGTCTTACATGTTTAATGCAACCTTCAAGCCATAGTTGTTTTTTTGTGGTTGTAAAGCTAATTTCTAAATCCTTTACTAGGCGCCAGTCAGTTGCTAAGATACAAAAAATCACTTAACTCTTCCAGGAGGGGACGAGAAACAGCATTTAATAAAACATCGAGATGTGTCGTTGGGATTTTTTTCACCATCTAACTAGACATATTCATTATATTTGTGGCCACGGGTGTTTAGAAAATACTTGGTTTGGTGTAGTAGAACTAAAGCTAATAATGGCTTGCATTACACACAATATTAAAATGTACGGAAAATGAAATCTGCGCGACCCACAACCGTCTAGACGTTTCCTAATCATTCTCCGCAGAGGGTAGCTGTACGTGACGGAACTAAGGACTCATAATTCTTGAGGGCGGGCAATCGATTTACGTGTTCAAAACAGGAAAAGAAAGCCATGATAAACATAGTTGTGCGTTAGTTTTTGAAGGTGGTAATCTACCTTGACCTTCGATGCTTCATCATGAACTAATCACGCGCGCAACCTGTACATATTTATTATTGCGTAAATAGTTTTTGTGTATACTACCTTTCCACCCTATTTTCTCTGCCTGTCCCCTCACCTCTCTCATTTCATTTGTCCATTCTGCCAGCTATCCTTTATTTCCGCTGTCCAAGCTTAGGTGCTTCAGTATCGGTGGCAGATGGCGGGGTTAGCGAAAACCTTTTCCTTTATTTTTATTATTATTTTAATCAACCCCTACTACTACTTGACCATCGGGTGTATCCTACCAGTCAGCACCACTCGCGTGCGCTTATCTTCGTTTAGTTGCAATACGCACGGGGGAATCACTGACGTTAGTAGTAGGGACAAGTGGATCCTTCATGCCTTGCTTGTCTGAAGCCGTTTCGTTCGCGCCTGGTGACCGATCAGGCGCTGTGGTTTGCTCGGGCACCCGTGTCGGCGTCGGCTTCTCAGGGGTCATGTTCCCAAGACTGGTCTTGCTGGTAGTGCGGGTCGTATGGCCTCCGCTGCTCTCAGTTGTTGGTGAACGCGTTTCTGTTGGCGGTTGGGTGGTGGTATGCGTCTCGGGTGAACTGGGTGCATCTTTCATCTTCAAGGAGCCCTAGAAATAAATAACTTTAATATTAGCCATACGTTTTTAGGAAAAGTCTATTGATACCTAATGTAGTCGCAGTTGCTCCTGCTATGAGTAGATTGCTGTATTCAAGGCTTCATGACTGCAGTGCTCGTAAGGCCGACAACCAACACCGATCAAATCATCTCGCCTATACTACGAGTGTAAAAAGATTAATCTTCCTCTTAAATAGAAATATATCTAGAGAGCGCCATAAATCAGAGGAGTTAAAAAAAATAGTGCTCTCAATCAGCCCAAGTTACCTACAAACCCAGTGGGTGAGCATTCGCCAGTAGGTGAGTATTCGCCTAAAAACCCAAAGAGAACAAAGTTAAGTCTAGCGTGACCTATACGGCGTGCTGCAAGCTCACTCCCTAACAAGGGTGACTAAAATCATTTAAGTTTTGTTTGCCGCAAGCCATCATGCAGCACACTATCGCCACGACCACGGCGTTCCGAATAAATGAATACCTGTCCAAGACTTTTGAATAGTGCAGCCGAGTCACCTGGTGAGGCGCAGGTGCATCCGTAGGTGGCGGGCCCAGCGTCAGGTCGAAGATGCGCGGGTCAGGCTTGCGCAACTTGTTGACTTGGTTCCCACCAACCGAGAGTGTGTCTTCTGTCTTATCTGCTGTGCGCGCGTACATGTGAATGCCGACCACGATCACCGCCGAGGTGAGCAGCATCGCCAGACTGGTGAGCATGCGCACAATAACACGGGGAACCTGCGCATTGCAAAAAAGGGCACAATGTCGTTAAGAAAGGGGGGGGGGGGAGAGCTACTTAGTCCATTGTGTTCAGGCCTCCGGTTTCACTGCGGGAGCATGAATAGTGGCCATTCCGGGCATTAAGACATAGTGTGTTCGTACGTTTGTCTGAAGCCTGCTTTGTGGCAGGCTGCCCAACCGATTGTAAGGAACCATCCCAGGTGTATATATATATATATATATATATATATATATATATATATATATATATATATATATATATATATATATATATATATATATATATATATATATATATATATATATATATATATATATATATATATATATATATATATATATATATATATATATAGACACCAAGTGTCCTAGCTGAATGTAACCAACCACGGAATGTTCCAGCGGCGTGAAATCCAGTGTGGTTTGTTTACAGTCGCGTGACATAGCAGTACATTTTTCGTTATTCATAGATAATAATTATGTCTAATTAGCTAACTTTTCAACTTTTGACTTAAAATCAGCTGACGCAAACGTTCGTGCAAAGTTACCGTTTACGTAAAGTAGTTTTTTACCTGCCTTAAACCATAACTCGCACAATAGACAACACCACGCGACAACGGTGGAACTTGAACCTCGCAAGATATGTGTTAGAGAACGAAATCCTTTTTTCTTCTGAAGAGAGCCCCCGATGAGCCTTTGTGTGCACATTGGGGCGGAGATGTGAGCCAACAGCTGTTTACGCGATGGCTTCCTTTTAAAGCCAGTAAATGAAGCTACGTCAATCGTACCTTGGTGGAAACAACGCTGCTAGCTGTTTTTCGAGATGATCTGCAACTTTTCCATTGACACTTCTTTCCTCAATAACTATAAAATCGGCTATCTAGACCCATCTAATTGACTTTAAAGATCGAAAAAAGGATACTTCTGGCTAGGCCATGCGACACTGAACAACCCTCAGTTGGTTTCACTGGTGGTTTCACTGGGCTAGAACACTCGTCTTTTATTTAAAGCTTGGTGTCATTTAGCTGCGACACCTGGCGTATATACTACGGACTTAATGGGATTAGCCAATGGAACTAATCAGTGAGGCCATGTGACGCCAAAATATTGTGACGTCATCCATACGTCTGATGACGTCATGCCTACAGCCAATCAGAGTACAGCAACAAAAAGTACACATCGTCTAGTGATAGCATCGGAGATCGAAGAGTGGCGATCGGATGTTAACGGAGAGGGAAAGTAGGTGTTGAAAGGCTGAGCCACCGACATAGCGGCAAACGCTAATGCTTCCGCATTTCTACAATGCAGTCTCTGCAGTCTTTGGCGCTCGGCTGCTGACCCGAAAGGCGTGGGTTTCGATCCCGACCGCAGCGGTCGAATTTCGATGGAAGCGAAATTCTAGAGGCCCGTTTACTGTGCGATGTCAGTGCACGTTAAAGAACCCCAAGTGGTCGAAATTTCCGGAGCCCTTCACTACGGCGTCTCATAGCCCGAGTCGCTCTGGGAGGTTAGACCAATATAAACCTAAACCAAACCATCTCGCCATTTCTTCACACAGAGACAGGCTGGCGCCAACTAAGAACTGCAACTCAGTAACTATCAACTATAATCAGTTAGTAGCTGACGCCAGTCTTGTCTCTTCACGTTCTCATTTGTGCAAGAGCTAACAGCACGACCAGTCTAAAGCCGCTGCAGAAGAAATCAGGAAAATTGAGTATATAGATGGTTTATGGTGGTTTAACGTCCCAAAGCATCCAATGCTATGAGGAACGCCGTAGTGAATGGCTCTGGAAATTTCGACCCCCTGGGGTTCTTTAACGTGCACTGGGATGTATTACGCACAACTGTCTCTATGGCTTTGTAGGCACTTCGCTCACTCTACGGAAGTTGAAACCCATTAGATTCTTTCAATTAACACGAAGGGACGCGAAAATGGTTCATATCCTTTTAGTACGTTTTGTTTTAAGCGCAGGATAAAAAAAAAACACGATAAACGTCTCCCAATCTCTACAGTGCGCATGCATGCCGAAACTTGCGCCTCTGAAGCAGTCTTTGTATCACTTCATCGAGCCGCGCCTGGGGCAGAAGGAAAACAAACAAACAAAAAAGTCTGGCCGCAAGAAAAGCGACGACGCGCCGTCTGTCCATGGAAGTGGCGCCACAGTTCTATCGCTGATAAGTGAGTCAGCGCCGACCGCCATTGAAAAGGCCTGCAGTCGACAGTAGTGGGCATGCGCAAGTGGCTGATTCGCGGTTAAAAATGCCACCGACGAAGACCGCCGGTCATTCTTCGTGTTTGCTAGGAGCGAGAGCTTATTTTCGCCGTAAAAGCGGAAGTGGTGCTGGACCTGCCTCTGTGCGCGTTTCCAATGGGTTGCTGTGATTTTGACCGTCTACCGGAGACGCATGGATGCCGTTGCACTCACGGACTACCGACGACTGCCGAGGAATACGCCTCTCCGAGCCAGGCCGTCGGCATCGAAGGTGAGTGCGAGGCAAGGCCTCGCGGCGAGGGCGACATGTTTCCGTGAAACCTTTTAGTCAAAATTTAAGCTTCACTCGCACTGTTCCCGCGAGCATTGAATAATAACCAGCAAACAACACGCAGCATGTAGAGGAGAGGTTTCATGGGCTGTCGCCATCGGGTTTCTGGTTCGTGACGCAAGCGAGGCGAGCTAGGATTCGCGGCGCGCATTCAGCTCTAGGTTTAGCTCACACTAGTCAGGTCAGCTTTAGGTATTGAGCCAGCGACGAAACTTCGTATGCAGGGTGTTTCACCTAAGACTTTGCGCAGTTTTTGAAAGTGGGCAGTTTGAGTTAGAAGAGCGCCTTTTCCGGCATACCTTTGCCGGCGGCGTGGTGCGTCGGAGTACAGCTAAGGTGTGGTAACTAGCACGCTGGTTAAGTAATACTGAATAGTTTAATAACCGCCTTTTTCTTTTGGGTTCCTTGATAGTTGAGGGACGTGTAGCCTACCGCAAGTTTTATCCATTTCAGTTTTTGGAATTTTGGGGGCGTGGTTGCCCTCGGCCCTGTGGCCCAACTAATATTGGCTACATCACACAAAAGTACGTGCGCGAGAGGCCTACGGGCTTAGCAACCTCTGCACGTAACTCGTGGAAATAGCCAAAATTTGTTAGGCCACAGCGCCGAGGGTGGCTGCGTTTTCGAAATTCTGGAGTGTTCTGGATGTTGCTTACGGTGGGCTGCACGTCTCTAAGATATTGGGGGATTTAACAGTGATAGTTAGAAGGTTGACTATTCAGTGCTGCTTAACCGGCACTCTAGTTATCCCGCTTTGGCTGTATTATGATGCACTACGCCGCTGGTGCACTACGCACTATGCCGAAAGGGTCGCCCTTCTACCTCAAAAAGCCTATTTTTGGGAATTGCGTGCGGTCTTGGGTGAACACACCCGGTATGGAGAGCTTTGCTCGCTGCCTCAACGGGGTTTATATATGCGAGCTCGCTATCGTTTGTGTCACGAAACAAAAGCTCGTTCCGAACGCCGTTGCGACCAAGCCACTATGTCGTGCAGCCGAACTCCCGGGCGCGCATATTCTTTTGAGACATGTGGCTTGTGGCCGTACACGGTGCTCGGAAATTCTCGCCAGCCTCGTCGAGCAACTCCGAAGAACGGACGCTGCCTACGGTCTGCGGCACATCGTGTTTCCGCTGCAGCCAAGGTCTGTTCGGTTTTCTTAATTGTTTCAGCCCCACGGCGCAACGGCTTCAGTCGCGCTCACTTAGCCCACCACGGTGAGTACATGGAAGTGCGATATGCTTGCGTGTATGTCATTCCTTGTTCTTTTTTTCTTTGCAGATGTGCTCATTCCAGCATTCCCGCCCTTAATCCAACGGCACTGGTGCATTCGGCCCGCAATGTCATCTGGACTGATATGGTAGTTACGGGTCGTGCAAGGTTCCTTTCGTGCACCCTCTGCCTCCTGTCACAAACGTTGTACTGTCGGCTGCTTTGACTGCACTGCATCGCAGCGTCCTTTCCCGCGTTTTCGGTAAGCAGGACCACGACTTATCGAAACGAAACTGGCATGGCTGCAGATGAAAGCAGTGCCCCCCAAGGCTGCTTAATACCATGGCGCCGCTGAAGACGGTCCAGGATGTAGTTCAGTTGAAGCTCTCGTGGAATAAGCCACGTTCGTTCCCGACAGTGCAGCTAGTGTACAGTGCGACCCTTTGATGACCTCGGAATGCTGACGACATCCATGGCTACATGAAGAGGGCTTGATCGCTCTGGTTGGTGCATGGTGATGGAAATGGTTGCACAGTGCTAGCAGACGGGATGGAAGAGAACACAGAATATGTCTGTTATTCTCTTGCGTCTCGTCTGTTCGCTCTGCTCGGTCGTTTCCATCTATGGTTGCATTTCGCAAAGGTTCCCTTTTTTGTTCTTTGCAGACATGCCGGCTTAGGGTCTCACTTACACAAGGACACCACGGAGCCGCCTCAGCAACTGCGAGCTCAGAACTCTGGTCTCGGTCCGGCATCCATGTACCGCGCAAGATACTCCCTTCTTGGCTCGCGTTGCTGCTGCCTCCCGCCACAAACGCTGTACTGTCGGCTGCTTTGACTGCACTGCATTGCAGCGTCGTTTTCTGCGTTTTCGGTAAGCGAGACCGCGACTTATCGAAACGTGAAAACTGGCATGGCTGCAGATGAAAGCAGTACCCCCTAAGGCTGCTCAATACCATGGCGCCGCTGAAGGTCTAAGATGTAGTTCAGTCGAAGCTCGCGTGGAATAAGCCACGTTCGTTCCCGGCAGTGCAGCAGTGTACAGTGTGACCCTCGGACGACTTTGAAACACTCACGGCATCCATGGTTGCAAGAAGAGGCTTGATCGGTCTGGTTGGTGCATGTTGATGGAAACGTCCGAACAGCGCTCACAGACCGGATGGAAGAGAACACAGAGCGTGTTCTCTTCCATCCCGTCTGTTCACGTTGTTCAGGCGTTTCCTTCTATGGCTTCATTTGGCGAAGGTTTCTTTTATCTTTCCAGATATCGTGGCTCAGAGTCTTCCTTGGATGAGGAGAGCACGGAGCCGACTCTGGAAGTCCGAGCTCGGATCTGTGGCCCCGGTCCGGCGCCTATGCACGACGCAAGGCAGTCCCTTCCTGCCCCGCCCGTCTTTTTAGCTCTCTTGATACCAGGAGTAGGGTGGTAAGTGCAAATGAATCGAAGCCGGCGTGGCATGCCACACTTTTGCTCCCGACAGTACGGAAAGTGTGCAGCGTGTCCGTGGGAAGCCTGTGTAGCATACGCCCGACATCCATGTTTTCCACTTGTCGTTGCAGATACGCCAACTTAAGTTCTCTGAGCCGCGTCGGAAGGTACGAGCTCTGATGTCTGGCCCTGTTCGGTATCCATGCAACACGCAGGATGTTCAATTCCTGCCTCACGTATGCCTCCTTTCCACAGAAGAGCTGTATCTACTCAAGTCTGCTATGAATCTACTACAGTTAGTGCTTGGTCTGTTCGCCGCTCGTTCAATATAAATTGTTATTTTCGGGCTTGTCTCCGTCCTACTTATTCGTATTGCTACCAGTCACCCATGTTAGGCTTATTTCATCAAATTCAGCAGCATATGGTGTCCTTGTGTATGGCCACACACTACAGGGTTTATCTCCACTTCACCACATTCGCACAAGTCGTGCATGCATTGCACCTACACTGGAGTCAGTCGGATATCACACAGCAAGCATTCCTTTTGTGTTGGTAATACTCTTGATATCCGCAAATACTTTCCTTCAAGCAAACGTCTCGGCAACATCATTACGAGCTATAGGCGTTTCCATTCACTTCATAAGTTTCGCCTTTCATTGTTGATTGCACCAATCTGGTCGAATGTCCAGTTGTTTGGCGTTACTTTACAAACCACACAACAATTTGATGAAAATCGCTCATTCCCAATTACTACAAACTGTATTATTCGTGCCTGTGCAGTTCAAAAGCACACCTTCTCATCGGTGCAGTCATTCCCGATCACCTGTATATGCTAATTAACACCTTTTGCATACTTTCAAGGGGGCCCCTTCACCAGGCAAGGTGGACGTCAGTCCGGCTCTTTTGCGGTGTGCAAGGCTGCTTTCTTCTTTACAATACTTTCGATTCTTTTTGTGTACTTCGGTTTTTTTCCCTGCCTTCGTTTGCTTTGTTTTTGACTTGCCTCTTTGTATCTGAGGCTTTCCGTTTTTCTATTTGGGTATATAGAGATGCTCTGTGTGCGTCACTGTGTCTTGAGTCAGTACGGACGTTTGGTTGAAATAAAGGGAAAACATGAAAACTTGTGGAACGTGCTCAGAAGAGAAAGGCGAAGCATGGGTTCTAAAAAAAAGAAATCTGGCATGCCTCAACGATGTGGCCCATGAATGACCTCCTTGAAGACATGTGCAGAATAACTTTCTAATCACCGGTTGTGCATCACGGCGGCACATGGGCTTCACCTCCTTCCCGGGGCCTACCAGCCGGGTGTGGACACCGACGGTCTCTACGCTGCTGCTTCCAGTCAATCCAACGCAAGTGCCTAGTCGGCGCCTCTTGGACATCGACGCGATGGCCTGCTGACCCGGATCGTCATCACCGCTGCGACGACTCCTGTGTGCCAGCTCCGAGCTACTGCCGACGTGGTGCAAAGAGCTGCCGCCTTCACCTGTCCCTGTTCGCGGCCATCGACTGCGGGAGGCGGCGCATCGATGCCCTGAGAGTCCAAGTAAGCAAACTGCTCGCAAACCTTGGTTGTTTGTTAGGCCATGTCAGTGAGCTATTGATAGGACTCTCCCTCTGTTTTGTTTGCATTGTATGTATGAGCGGTATTTACGAGTTCTGCGTCGTATAAAATGTGTCGTTTGCAACCGCCTTGCTTTACTGTTCTACATGTATTATTCATTTTTCTTTTCCAGATAGCTGCCGTGTCTTCGTCACCTCGAGGCTCTCCCCTCTTTGAACCCAGCACTTCAGTATCGGAGCCTCAACTCTCCCGTTGTTTGAGTACGCTTTCTCAATAAGCATTTCTTACTTTCGTTTTGACCTCCTTATAGTTACGTTTTATTGCAAAGCTCATTGCAAATTCTTTTACTTGCATTGGTTTCTTTTCATTTACTCAGCGATAGCTGTTTGCGTGTTGTCCTGTGATGCACGCACTCCCTTGCACCCATGTGCTCTACACACAACTTGCGTAGCCGCCATACTTTCTAAAATCCAGAAATATTCCGAGGGTAAATATTTTCCTTTCAATGTTTTCGAGTATATGTTCTTTCACTTCAAGAAGGGCCATTTCGGAGGACTTATTTTTTCTAAAGCCGAATTGTTCACTTGCTATTATGTTATTTACACTCAGAAAGCTTACTAGTCTTTTATGTATAATATTTTCCGCTACCTTCGCAAAGATAGGGAGCACCGAGATTGGTCTGTAATTGTTCATATCGTTAGTGGAACCGCCCTTGTGTATAACAGCCACACGAGCTAACTTCATTGCGTCTGGGAACACTGCGGTGGAAAGAATAAGGTTCAGAATATGAGTGAGTGGACTATTAACTATTTCTGCCACGGCTTCTGGTGGCCCGGGTTTAATATCGTCAGCTCCTGAGGCGCAATGGTTCTTTAAACCCAAAATGACGTCCAGTATTTCATATTCATCAGTTGGGGACAAAAATACAGTATTTTCACAATGTGCTTTGACGAATTCCTCGCATGGTATCGCAGCGCAGTCATTTGCGGAAGCACCCACGTTAATAAAATGTACGTTGAACAGGTTTGCAACCTCTTCTTCACTCATAGATTCGCTGTGATAAGAAACCCGCTTTGGGGAGTTCGATTTACACGTGATGTCTCTGACCGCTTGCCATACCAGACGAGGATTTCCTGCAATATTGGAAAACTTGTTCACATAGTATGATCTCTTTGCTTTCTTAATATCAGCATTCAATTTATTTCTCGCTTTCTTAAATGCGCGGAGATCGCCTTCACTTCGTGTGTCTAAAAACTTTTGAAAAAGGTTGTCGCGGTTTTTTATTCTGTTATACAGGTCGTGCGAGATCCAGGGCTTTCTTGCTCTCTTGTGTCTCTTAAGAGTTTTAAAACCGAAGGATTCATTGTACGCAGAAATAAAAAACATCAAGAATGCCTTATAAGCGTTATTAGAATCCTTTTCCTTTGTAACGCTATCCCAGTCCTGTTGCATAATGAGTTCTTTAAACTTTGACATGTTTCTTTCCGAGTAATCTCTAATCAATATTTCTTTCTCCAGAAAAGAGCGTTTTTGCTTCGAAGGTATCAGACAGTAAATGGGTAAATGATCAGTAAGATCGCATATAATTGTACCTGATTTAACTTCATCGGGGCAGAAGTTTGTAATGCACAGGTCAAGTATTGTTTCAGAATTTGACGTGACGCGAGTAGGATCATTAATCACATTTGAAAAACCATACGACTCAAAGAGCTCTTGGAAATGCAAAATAATATTATTTGGAGAAGCATTTATATTGAAATCCCCAACAAAGACACATTCGAGGTTGAGCTCGAGGCTACGTTCAAATATTTCTTCTGCAAACTGCATGAATTGCTTTAAACACCCAGATGGCGGTCGGTACACAAGAGCAAGTAGTATATTATAACAGTGAATAATGACGTACTCAAAATTTTCATTCACAATGTTATAGTTTGCTAGAATTTGATAAGGTAGTTGGCAACGCACATACAGAGCAACACCTCCTCCGCGCTTTGATGAACGGCACGCTGACACACAATCAAATCCCGGCAAGAGAAAACAGTCGTCAGATGTTAACCACGTCTCACTAAAGCAAATAAAGTCAAACTCGTGGTTTAAATCTGATAAAAGCAAAGTAACCTCATGAAATTTATTTCGCAAACTTTGGGCGTTTAAATGAAAAAGAAAACTTCTGCTTATCCTTGAGTTGCTCACTATGGTGAGCAAAATTGGACATGAATGGCATCGCGTTTGCTTGAAAATACAATTGCCTGCGCTATCACCTCAGATTGGCGAGGTCATCCTTATCGCGGATGACAACTGCTCGTGCACCGGCTTGTTTCCGTACAAGCACCTTTCCATTCACGTGCCAAACGAACGCATAGCCGGATTCCTTAGCCCATTCTTTTGCAACTGTCAGAAGAGTGCGAGTGTACCGAGTCATATTTTCACACATGTACTATCCGGTGTTGTCATCACGTAGCGCCTGCCTTTTTGCTAGCCAGGCATCACGAACCTCCTGCTTTGCGAAGCGAACAATTACGCACCGTGTTTTGCCCGGCTTCGCGGGAAGCCTGTGCAGGGCTGTTATGTCACTCGAGCACACCTCATCAAGTTCCAGTTTTGTGCCTATTTCATTCACTTTCTTTAGTAAGTCCTCGTTTTCCGTCTCTGGTAGACCATGGATTTCGATGTTCAGTCGACGACTGCGCCATTCTAGACTGTCAACGTCCTTATTGAGCTGTGCAATTTCACAGGCCCATTCAGCTTTCTCAAGCCGCTCTACACGCTTCGTGACATCCTTTGTCGACTTTTCTTGGGCTAGAAGACGTGTTTGAAACTCATCGAATTTATCTGAGAGCAGGCTGACGGATGACTCAAGCGACTCAAGCTTGCTGGACATGGCCAGAAGGGAGTCAATTTTACTTTCCATTGAAAACAGCCTAGTGATTAGTTCTCTATCGGACTGCTGCCCGTGCAGTGTATCCTCAGCTTTACGGCTGCCCTTACATGTTTCGCACCTCCAGGCCTTCCAAGCCTTTGCTCATTTCGAAATGAACGTTTCTTCCGAAACGCCTGAACATGATCCGACATGGTACGTAAATTCACACTCTGAGCAGCACAGTGATTGACAGCTGTCATCAACACGTTGTCGACATGCGCAACAGCGTAACATGATAATTGCGTGACACTCAACGGTAGCCTTGGCAGCAGCGGCAGGAACAAGAAGAACTATCGAAAAAAACGACCAACCTGCAAATACGTGGAGCAGTAATTCAGGAGACGTGTGCGCTGGTTGCTGCCGCTGCTGCCAATGCCAAGGAAACGCCCCTTGCTGAAAATTCGCCGGACGGTGTCGGTGATACCGCTGACGATTGTTCGTGCTTTTCACCGTGAGGCTCGGCGTTATGCAGGATTCTCGAACGCTGTCCGAGATCGATGTTATTCGTCGTGCACCTCTGGCTCGGCAGCTTGCCCCGTACAGATGTCGGGCACCGTGCTCAGTGGACGGGCTCGTCACCTTGTCGCGTACAGATGACAGGCGTCGGGTAGCCTGCAAATACGTGGAGCAGTAATTCAGGAGACGTGTGCGCTGGTTGCTGCCGCTGCTGCCAATGCCAAGGAAACGCCCCTTGCTGAAAATTCGCCGGACGGTGTCGGTGATACCGCTGACGATTGTTCGTCCTTTTCACCGTGAGGCTCGGCGTTATGCAGGATTCTCGAACGCTGTCCGAGATCGATGTTATTCGTCGTGCACCTCTGGCTCGGCAGCTTGCCCCGTACAGATGTCGCGCACCGTGCTCAGTGGACGGGCTCGTCACCTTGTCGCGTACAGATGACAGGCGTCGGGTAGTCTGCAAATACGTGGAGCAGTAATTCAGGAGACGTGTGCGCTGGTTGCTGCCGCTGCTGCCAATGCCAAGAAAACGCCCCTTGCTGAAAATTCGCCGGACGGTGTCGGTGATACCGCTGACGATTGTTCGTGCTTTTCACCGTGAGGCTCGGCGTTATGCAGGATTCTCGAACGCTGTCCGAGATCGATGTTATTCGTCGTGCACCTCTGGCTCGGCAGCTTGCCCCGTACAGATGTCGGGCACCGTGCTCAGTGGACGGGCTCGTCACCTTGTCGCGTACAGATGACAGGCGTCGGGTAGCCTGCAAATACGTGGAGCAGTAATTCAGGAGACGTGTGCGCTGGTTGCTGCCGCTGCTGCCAAGTGTCGCTTTCTTACGGGTGCGGGTTGTTTCAACCTCTCGCAAACCCAGTCTCGAAGAAAGGCCTATCCTCAAGGCGCACTTTCTCACAAACTGTCATCAGTAGACGGACGGACAAAAACTCGCGTACAAAGGTCGTCTCTCGCGTCTCCCTCCCCTGTTCATGCGGGCTGAGGTTGACTCGTGGCAACGACGTGTCATTATTCATGTTTGCAGCTAGCGGGAAAATGTCTTGTTGACTGCGCCTGAAGCTGTCAACTAGCGCCAGAGACACCCTACACTTTGAGCAGCGTCGCCACAGACATGTGAAAAAAGCCATGCGATGCTAAGCGGACTATGATGGCTCTCACCAACCACATGCGCCCGCCTCGCGGCAAGAAGGTGCACAATGGGATGCATCCTGACGTCTATGTTCCTGGAGGGTGGTTGACCTTTCCCGTATTCTCGGAATTCTCCGCTGTCTGGCTCCCCTTATCCCGTGACTAGCCCCCTTCTCTGCTGTCGGAGGGAGGGCAGAAAAAAAAACACAATGGACATTCCTTTATCGCGAACCCTGAGGCCGCAAACAATTCATAGCACCGCCAACTTCCCTGCAACCTTCAGCTGTGGTGGGCGTACAAGTAGTAGTAGTAGAAAGTGGATTATTCAAATAAGAAAAAGGAAGGAAAAGGTATTTGCTAGTCCCGGCATCTGCCATCGGTATTGAAGCACCTGAGCTGGCGCAGCGGAAATAAATGATAGCTGGCAGAATGGAGAAATGAAATGAAAGAGGTGAGAGTACAGATACAGAGGATAGGAGGGAGAGGTAATACAATCAAAAACTTTTTACACAATAATAAATATGTACAGGTTGCGCGCGTGATTAGTTGATGATGCAGCAATAAAAACATGCGCACAGCACAATGTTCACTACAGCTGGAGGGGGCGTCCAGCTGTTAATTGTCCAAGGCGTACAAGCTCGCTAACACTGTTCCTGCTGTTCAAAGGAATAAGGAGAAGTTCATCATCCGAGAACTCGGCTGGCGTTCGATTGTGCATGCTGTTGGGCTCAGGAAAGCTTCTCGTTGTTTAGATTACTATCAAATGCAGCTCACCAGTACCCCTCAAGAAAAAAAAAATCTGCATCTCAACGATACCATCCTATGGGGCAGAAACATGCAAGGTAACGAAGTCTATGGGGACACTAATGTTACCGAGTGGAATGCGATTGCAATGATTTCACAATCGTCGTGGTTTCTGTATCAATTTCTCTGTTTCTCTGCGGCAGTTTCTTTTGAAATTGTCGCTCCATCACCATATTCGGACGTGTAGCGCCGAGGTTTGCACTTATCGCACCTTTTTCTCATTCCGATTCCGATTCTTTATCTCTGTTGCTCTCCACCCGGTGGGCGTGTTCTGATGACATCAAAAGGCCACGTGACTTCTCTCGACCAATCATTCATAAAACTGCCACCTGCCACAATTAACAGGTTGTGATGAAGTCACAATTTCACTTGACCACTCCGGACCAATAAAACAATTTCGTGGCACCTGACATATGCGGTGTTACTCGGTGACTACTCTATCGCTATCTCATTAGAAGGATTGAACTTGAATCAAGGGCAGGACAGCGGAGCAATTAAATAAAAAAAAGTACTGTTAAGAGATAGGAATAGAGCAGAGCGGGGAAGGGAGAAAGCGCGTGTTAATCAATGCCGACAGAGAACGTGCATGTCAGTTGAGATAGAAAACACAGACTTGTATGAGCCGCAACAAGTCTGGACCCAATCTTATGGCAAAATTATTGAGCATGAATAACTGGGTGAGCGAGCCGATTTTTGACTACGCGAACAAAGTGAGGCCAGATCGCAAGGCCATGCCAATGTGACGCACACATGTGTTGACTCATGCGCTTGGGAAAACAGCGGCCTGAAACTGCACAGCTTTACTTTCGGTTCGAGATATCGCGGGTGTCTCAATTTTTATTTCCTGCAACTGTGTGCACTGTGGTGCTGCTTTGGCGTAAGCGGACTAGGTACTCCTCTCTCTACGTTCAGTTTCAGGCAAGGCTGAAGAAATCTAAACAATATAGTTATGAGCCGTGTCACTGGCTATAAACGGTGTTTTTTCTTCGCGTGTATGTGTACACGGACTATCTCCTAAAGGACATAGCACCACCCCAGTTAAACTTCCCTGCTCTCCTTCGGATGGGGACGTCTTTTAGCAGTACGAAGAGTACTTCAGGTCTTCGTCCGGCGACACGTTGCCGGTTGGGGCAGCAGTTCCAACTTCTCAAAGCAAAACTTATTTATTAAAGACGGCACTGACATAAAAAGGCAGGTGAGTAAAAGGCAGTTTAAAAAAAGGCTGCTTAAAAAAGGCTGTTAAAAACGGCCGAGCTTGAGACTCGGCGCGCTCGTCCCAAGTCGTCGTTTCCCGCAGGTTTTAAGCCCTTCGATAATTGGGCGGAGCTTGAGTAATCTAGCCCTCGCCCAATTTGGACCAATAGCAAAGCAAATGCATCGTATGTACTAGTGGGCGGAGCCCAGGGCCCGCCCCGGGCATGATCGCTCCTGGTAACAGGTGCGGGAGGGGGGGGGGGAGGGGGGCATTGGCCCCGTGGGCTGTCGCGAGCCCAGTGGAATGCGCAGCTCTCACCCTAAGCGGGCGTCACGCCTCGACGTACATTCCTCGACTCCCCGTGGGCTGTCGCGAGCCCAGTGGAATGCGCAGCTCTCACCCTAAGCGGGCGTCACGCCTCGACGTGCATTCCTCGATTCCCCCCCCCTTCCCCGGGCATGATCGCTCCTGGTAACAGGTGCGGGGGGGGGGGGGGGGGGGCATCGGCCCCATGGGCTTCCACTTAACAACCCCGATGTTCGCTCGCGCTGCAGAGCATCATGGTCGTCACGTGATTTCGGTGATACAGAAAGCGGGCGAAGCACGCGTAGCGCCTCTCCCCCTGGCGGTCACTTCCGAACTTCTGTCCGGGCACGTCGCCAGAGGAGCGCATTGAGTGAGCAACGTCTCGACTGGTACGCGTACTTTTCGCACCGCTGGCGCTCTTTCTCTCATGTGAGCACGTGCCGTCCTGCTCGCAAATGCACAAAAGAGGGGTTGCCGCTCGTTGTGAGTCATGGCTGGAATTCCGCGACTTTCAAAGAGTGGAGAAACTTATTGTTCGGTAGAGGGCTGCCATAAAAAACGAAACAGGAATATTAGCCAGAATATTTCTCTAACACAAATGGCCAAGAGCTGTCAGTGGAATGCTAGATATTTCCTAGACGTGTTTTACAATATTGGGGGAAAAATTAATATTGGTAAATTGTAAGGTACTATAATGGAAATATTGAAAGTAATGGTCCATACGTTCAATGTGCAGCAAATTCTTTGAAAGGTTTTCATTCACTCACATCGATCAGTTGACGATACCAAAAAAGTAAATAGAAAAAAATACAAGCCTGTAGATGAGAAATTATTGTAGTCAAATCTTCCAGTTCGCGAAAAACTGCGTTCATACACTCATTCCTGTTAGGAATGCTTTTGTTGGAAATGTTGAGACGAGCTAACGAAACTCCTCTCATCTTTTTTTTGTCAGTAAAGCCCTCCGCCTGTCAGGTAATACAAAAAATTAATTTGGAGACTGACATCAATAGTTGCGTTATGCAGACGCGTGTGAGACAAGATCAATAATCGCCTCATTGTTCCGACGTGTGACATGTAAAAAATTTCTAAGAATAAAAGTAGTCGAAATGTTTCTTGCACACGAGTGAGTATTTGCATGTGAGCGATGGTGCTGCACATACATTGTTTTTGGGATGCGCGTGCGCTGTGATAGGCATTAAAATAAATATATCAACCATTTATCTCAATCATAGTGATTAACCAAACTAGAACAGCTGGTAGGCGCATTTCGCGCGCGTTTTTCTTTTCCTCTTCCGCATCGCGCATCGCCTTATGGGCACTTCATTTTATGTTCAAGTAAAATTTATCTTCATTATTATGCAGCGAAGAACGTAGCGAAATTCCAAATATTTGGCCAGCAGAGTTGCATGCACCGAACTGCTCAGCCACCCAGCAAAATTAAGTATTTTGTGCCAGTCCCGATTCACAAAATAGCACGTCCAGTTGGCTTGTGTTGAACGGGAAAGTAAGAGCCGGCCTACCTGCAGAAACAAAAGGCAACGTAAACAAAACGGCACAAACAAGCAAGTTGCGCGCGCATGCCGACAGCATCCAACGAATATTACTATTGGCCTAACAAATTTGTTCTGCACCAAATAATTAAATTCTCTGACATTTGCCGTTTAGGTGTAAGACGAATATCGTGGATATTTTGCGTGTGCGGCCGGCAACGAGTGACCGGACGCTTACCCTGTGGCAAAGGGTAGGGATGTGGGGTACGGTAGGCACGAGTCACGCACGATCGCTCATCCATCCATAACATATGTCTAGGGACATAAGCGGGTGTAGTAATCCGGCGTGAAGTATGTAGGAGTAGCCGGGTACAGTAAGTGGTCAACGGGTGCGGGTGTCGGGATTAAGGGTGTTTAGTTGGACCGGGGTTTTATGGTGCATAAGAGGATTTTGCGCCTCAGGTTTAGTATGGCGGCTATGCAAGTTGTGTGTAGAGCACATGGGTGCAAGGGAGTGCGTGCATCACAGGACAACACGCAAACAGCTATCGCTGAGTAAATGAAAAGAAACCAATGCAAGTAAAAGAATTTGCAATGAGCTTTGCAATAAAACGTAACTATAAGGAGGTCAAAACGAAAGTAAGAAATGCTTATTGAGAAAGCGTACTCAAACAACGGGAGAGTTGAGGCTCCGATACTGAAGTGCTGGGTTCAAAGAGGGGAGAGCCTCGAGGTGACGAAGACACGGCAGCTATCTGGAAAAGAAAAATGAATAATACATGTAGAACAGTAAAGCAAGGCGGTTGCAAACGACACATTTTATACGACGCAGAACTCGTAAATACCGCTCATACATACAATGCAAACAAAACAGAGGGAGAGTCCTATCAATAGCTAACTGACTTGGCCTAACAGACAACCAAGGTTTGCGAGCAGTTTGCTTACTTGGACTCTCAGGGCATCGATGCGCCGCCTCCCGCAGTCGATGGCCGCGAACTGGGACAGGTGAAGGCGGCAGCTCTTTGCACCACGTCGGCAGTAGCTCGGAGCTGGCACACAGGAGTCGTCGCAGCGGCGATGACGATCCGAGTCAGCAGGCCATCGCGTCGATGTCCAAGAGGCGCCGACTAGGCACTCGCGTTGGATTGACTGGAAGCAGCAGCGTAGAGACCGTCGGTGTCCACACCCGGCTGGTAGGCCCCGGGAAGGAGGTGAAGCCCATGTGCCGCCGTGATGCACAACCGGTGATTAGAATGTTATTCTGCACATGTCTTCAAGGAGGTCATTCATGGGCCACATCGCTGAGGCATGCCAGATTTCTTTTTTTTTTTTAGAACCCATGCTTCGCCTTTCTCTTCTGAGCACGTTCCACAAGTTTTCATGCTTTCCCTTTATTTCAACCAAACGTCCGTACTGACTCAAGACACAGTGAAGCACACAGAGCATCTCTATATACCCAAATAGAAAAACGGAAAGCCTCAGATACAAAGAGGCAAGTCAAAAACAAAGCAAACGAAGAAGAAGAAGAAGCCGCCGCTTACGACCGATCTGACCGAGCTGACGTGTTCTTGCTGGTGCTTGGCTTCGAGCTCAACTGTGGTTCCCTGGTGGTGCCTACGTGGTCATCTCTGGTGAGGCCGTTCTCTGTGGGGGATTTGGCCAGGTCTCAGGTTAGGTCTGTAGGCCAGGTTAATGTGCATTTGAGGGTGCGTTTGGCTTAGGTATGTCGCTGACCTCCCCGGGTGGAGGGACGGCAACCTGGTTTGCCAGCTTGCCCACCCAAAGCTTGCCGCTAGAAAATTTTCGTAAAAATGGAATTGACATCATCCCTGTGGCTTTCGTGCCGATCGGTGAGGGAACGATCAAGATGAAAAGCCCCAAGGTCCTTCAGCAGGAGCTAAGATCTCTCACTACCCACTACCTCCAGATCTCTGAGGTGCGACCGTTCGGCCGGAGAGGCATTGTTTGCAGGTCCGCTGACATTGATTGTGTCACAGACCTGCTCCAGTGCAAAATATTTCAGTCCTTAGCGGTTAAAGCCTTCATCCCGGAACAGCTCGCATGTTCCAAAGGTATTGTTCGTGGCGTGGACCCAGCATCTTCCCCGCAGGATATACTGAAGGAGTTTCAGGGTGCAGGTGTGGGGGTTCTCTCTGTCTACCGGTGCAGTAGAGAATTCAATGGTGTGCGTGTTGCGACAGAGTCAGTTATCACTACGTTTGCTGGTTCCTCCTGTCCTTCTGAACTCAAGGTTTGGCCAATAGTGTATCGTGTGGACCCTCTGCAGCCCCGTCCTCTTCAGTGCAACAACTGTTGGCGTTTCGGTCACAGTGGTAAAGCGTGTAAGTCGGCGACCCGCTGCCGGGTTTGTGGAGAAGGGCATTCAGATGACAGCTGCGCCTCTGATCAGCCCCAGTGTTGCCTATGCAAGGGCAACCACTCAGCTGATGATGTCAACTGCTCGAAACGAGCCGACGAACAAAGCCTGCTCGATATCATTCAAGCGAAACGATGTTCGAGAGCAGATGCTTATGCACTTCTGGATCGGAGGGGTAATACATATGCCAGCCGTGCGCGAAGCTCTGTTGCTGATATACCGTCAAGTTTGACTACTTCAATAGTGTCCTCAGTAGAACAGGCTCTTTCTGTGGTGGTCGAGCGAATGCTGGGCAGTTTCACCGAGGCTCTATCTCAACTTGTTGCTGGCCAATCTCTGCCTACTGAATCACATGTTTCGGCGGCTACGCCGGCATCACTCCCGAGTGCTGCTAGTAAGAATCATTCCATGTCGCCTCCTACCGTGCCCCAAGTACCGCCTGCCAACAGCGCTCCTGACAGTGTCGCTCACGTAGATCCTTGTAGTATGGACGTTGAAATGCTCACCACTTCCCAGAAGCGTCGAGCTTCTTCCTCACCCTCGAAGTCAGCTGTTCCGCAAGTCAAAGCAAAGAAAGGACCCCCCAAATTAATTCCCCAGACTGATGTGCTGAAGGAGGCTGTTGATGCCTCTTTAACCAGTCGATAATCATGGCGGGTCTAAAAGTTATGCAGTGGAATTGTCGCTCCGTACTTTCTTCTTTAACGGATCTTGAATTACTTCTTTATAAACATAATCCAGATATTGTGATTTTACAAGAAACGTGGCTCTCACCACTTAAATCATTCACATTTAAAAAATTTCGTGTTTTCAGGGTAGATCGCGTTAATGGCAGGGGTGGTGGGTTAATAACTATGATCTCTACGAAAATATGTCACCGGGCATCAATCTCGCAGACAGTTATGCGCCCTGACTGTGAGTTGTTGGCGGTTGAAATCTCCCTTCCACAGTGCGCCAAAGTCACTATTGCTAACGTCTACTTCCCAATCGGTGTTCACAGGACAGACTGTTTGGACACCTTACTGAGCGGCGCAAACAGCACAGTCATCGCAGGAGATTTTAATTCGCACCACAGTGCCTGGGATAGTCGCTCTGACTCCTGCGGCCAGCTTCTGTGGTCCTGGATGTCAATGAATGCAGTGCGCTGCTGTAATTCCGGAGCAGTAACCTTTATGCGTGGAGGATCCCGTTCAATCATAGATTTAACATTAGCATCTCGTGGGGTTGGCGTATCTGCATGGTCAACTGAAGAATCAGGTACATCTAGTGACCACTTTCCAATAACCTTTTCTATTATATCCTCGCCTATCAGAAAAGGCGGTGCAACCATGAAATTTCTAAACCACATTATGTACAAAAAATTGATATCTGCCTCACTCCCCTCCATAGTTAGCTCAGGTCGAGCACAAAGAGCTCAGCGGACAATTACCTTTCTGCAAGATGCTGCTGAGAGTTCTGTATTCTCGGTGTGCACTACTGCTCCTGCCAGACAGCCGTCTCCTTGGTGGACGGAGGAGTGCGAGAAAGCTTATCGTCGTAGAAAAGCAGCCTGGAAAAGCCTTTCCTATAATCAGAGCCCAGCTAATTGGATAAATTATAAGTTCTTCTCTGCATGTTTCAAACGAACTGTTAAAAAGGCAAAGGAGGATTATAATCAAAATTTAAACACGTATCTCTCAAAACCCCAGAATAAGAAGGCTCTCTATAGATTCATGGCGCAGAATAACAGCTCTCCGGCCTCCAATCGCATAAGGTCAATGGTAATGTCTCCGCAGGAGGCTAAGCAAAACCTTGAACGCATCGCGCAGGGGCTGGCCTTACGTTTCCAGGTACAGAAAGCAGAACCTTTGCACACTCTCACCCCCAGCTCGGACTATCCTGAGGTCGACGTGTCGGAGCTCCTGCAAATTGTTTCCTCGATGCACTCTGCTGCTCCGGGATCTGACGGGATTACTGTGGGCATGTTAAAGATTTTAGCGCACGACTTTCCAACTCACCTTCTAGATATTGTAAATGCGTCATTGGAAACCTCTTGGATTCCTCACAGTTGGAAAATTGCGAAAATAATTTTACTTTTAAAAAATGCAGACAATGGATTTCAATTAGACAATATTCGGCCGATTGCTTTAACCTCAAATTTAGTAAAGCTAATAGAAAGAGTAGTACACAGTCGCCTCACAAAGCATGTTCATCATATTAACGGCCTGAGCCCCGCACAGATTGGCTTTCGTCGCGGTTGTTCCATATGGTCCGCGCATGTGGATCTCGAGAGCCGAATACGACTCTCAATGCGCCAGAGAGAAGTTTCGGCCTTGGTGACGCTTGACGTTGCGAAGGCCTATGACAGCGTGGAGCACACAGTCCTCATTAACAAGCTTGCTCAACTACAACCACCGCATTACCTCTACGCCTGGATTTGTGAATTTCTAAAAGATAGATTTTTCTTCTGTTCAGACGGATCTTTTTGTTCTAATACCTATGGTCAATCAAGAGGTGTGCCGCAAGGCTCTGTTCTTTCTCCGCTGCTTTTCAACATATTAGTTCGGGACATCCCCATTCATCCTAACGTTACAGTTTATGTATACGCAGATGATATAGCTTTTTTCGCATCAGCAAATGATATTCATGTGCTCTACGGGTATTTGCAGGCATATCTGAATGCTCTTGAAGTCTGGTTGGACCAAATCAATTTATCACTTAATGTCAGCAAATGCGGCGTGCTGGCATTTCCACCCGACGCTCCTATGTACATCTCGCTAGCCTACCGCTCCACTCCAATTCCGCAGGTGGAGTCGGTTAAATACCTAGGTGTTACTTATGACCAAAATTTGGACTGGCGACACCATATTAAGAATAATGTTATTAAAGGGGAACGTGCACTGGGCCGTTTGACCCGAGTTGGCAATCAAAAGTTTGGCATGCGTCGTGACACGCTACTGTTGCTCTATAAGGCTTATATGAGACCGATTCTGGAATTTGGTTGCCCCTTGTTCTCTGGTAGCGCGAACTACAAGCTGCAGCCATTAGCCTTACTGGAAAGACGTGCCCTACGGCTATGCCTCGGGCTCCCAAAATCAGCTTCCAACGCTGTCCTTTATCTGGAAGCGCGTATCCCCAACCTCTATTCCCGCTTCCAACTTCTAACAGTGCGTACTTTCCTCAAGTCTTTTGACCCGGCCCCAGGTGTTAGTGTTCCAATTTTTGTATCCCAACCACACCTTTTTTTGACTAATCACTGGCCAGGTTATCAGCTTCCGCAAGTTAGGTTCACGCAGAATCTGTTAGCTCCGCTTCAGGTTGATCTGATCTCCTTGCAACGAGTTGCTGACACGCAGGCTGATCCCGTCTTCTATTACGACTTTATTTTCCCGTCCCATGCGAAGCATATGCCCGCACATACCCTAAATGATCTTCTTTCTGAACACCTACAGAATTTTCCACATCACACTGTTCTCTCCACTGATGCCTCCGGCAGCTGTGAGAAGGCGGCGATTGGCATATATTCGCAGGATCTAGATTGGAGCTACTCCGTTCGTATCCCTGATTATACTCCTATATTCTTCGCAGAGTTTTTGGCCATTGGTTTGGCTCTTCTCAAAATTCCCAGACATGTCGCACGGGTTCTTATTCTCACAGACTGCCTTTCAGTTATTGTCTCTCTCCAAAATTCGGAAAAATCTTTCTTGACTCGTTCACTTAGGTTTTTTGTTCCGAGCACAGTGCGCGAGATCCGTTTGGTCTGGGTACCTGGGCATTCAGGCGTCTATTTTAATGAGGTGGCTGATTTATTGGCAAGGTCAGCTCTCAGCGCACCTGTAATATATCCCGTCCCTCACCTCATTCTGTTAGCAGCTTCACGTTTCCAGCGGTTCCAACATATTTCAGCCACTTTGAGTGATCCGTTGCTGAATACCGTGGACTTTCAACACCTAAAGTACCCATGGAATATCCGGTGGTGTAAGTCAAGGCTTTGTGAAGTGTCCATGACGCTCCTGCGATGTAGAATCCCTCACTTAAACTTGTACTTATGCAGGTGCGGGTTCGCTGCGACAAACCTTTGTGTATCATGTGGGCAAGTTGAATCAATCGATCATTTTCTCCTCTCTTGCCGGCGGTTCGCGGTTCAGAGAAAGCAATATCTGGAGGTTCCTCTTTCGAGACTAGGACTCCCTCTGTCTCTTACAGTTCTTCTATCGTTCGGTGCGAGTGCCAAGGGATTCCCGTTAAGCAGTGTATGCGGCTACCTTCACGATTACATAAGTGCAACTAATCGATTATCCTGTTAGCTATACACAAAATTCTTTCGCATTTCCAAAAAGGCTAGATTGATTCTATTCCGGATGACTCATACCTCTTGAATTCATTTTATTTTTCCCAATTTTTTTTTATCTTGATTCAGTCTTCTGACGTTTCCTTCCCCGCGCAAATGCTTCATTGGCATTCTACCCTATACCTTGGCCAATCCCCCCACGTGGGTATGTGCCATATTACTTGAGGAGAAGAAGAAGAAGAAGAAACCGAAGTACACAAAAAGAATCGAAATTATTGTAAAGAAGAAAGCAGCCTTGCACACCGCAAAAGAGCCGGACTGACGTCCACCTTGCCTGGTGAAGGGGCCCCCTTGAAAGTATGCAAAAGGTGTTAATTAGCATATACAGGTGATCGGGAATGACTGCACCGATGAGAAGGTGTGCTTTTGAACTGCACAGGCAGGAATAATACAGTTTGTAGTAATTGGGAATGAGCGATTTTCATCAAATTGTTGTGTGGTTTGTAAAGTAACGCCAAACAACTGGACATTCGACCAGATTGGTGCAATCAACAATGAAAGGCGAAACTTATGAAGTGAATGGAAACGCCTATAGCTCGTAATGATGTTGCCGAGACGTTTGCTTGAAGGAAAGTATTTGCGGATATCAAGAGTATTACCAACACAAAAGGAATGCTTGCTGTGTGATATCCGACTGACTCCAGTGTAGGTGCAATACATGCACGACTTGTGCGAATGTGGTGAAGTGGAGATA
Source organism: Amblyomma americanum (assembly GCF_052857255.1). Lineage (NCBI taxonomy): Eukaryota > Metazoa > Arthropoda > Arachnida > Ixodida > Ixodidae > Amblyomma > Amblyomma americanum. Next base: position 504,414,377 of record NC_135497.1, read on the forward strand.
AACCCTGTAGTGTGTGGCCATACACAAGGACACCATATGCTGCTGAATTTGATGAAATAAGCCTAACATGGGTGACTGGTAGCAATACGAATAAGTAGGACGGAGACAAGCCCGAAAATAACAATTTATATTGAACGAGCGGCGAACAGACCAAGCACTAACTGTAGTAGATTCATAGCAGACTTGAGTAGATACAGCTCTTCTGTGGAAAGGAGGCATACGTGAGGCAGGAATTGAACATCCTGCGTGTTGCATGGATACCGAACAGGGCCAGACATCAGAGCTCGTACTTTCCGACGCGGCTCAGAGAACTTAAGTTGGCGTATCTGCAACGACAAGTGGAAAACATGGATGTCGGGCGTATGCTACACAGGCTTCCTACGGACACGCTGCACACTTTCCGTACTGTCGGGAGCAAAAGTGTGGCATGCCACGCCGGCTTCGATTCATTTGCACTTACCACCCTACTCCTGGTATCAAGAGAGCTAAAAAGACGGGCGGGGCAGGAAGGGACTGCCTTGCGTCGTGCATAGGCGCCGGACCGGGGCCACAGATCCGAGCTCGGACTTCCAGAGTCGGCTCCGTGCTCTCCTCATCCAAGGAAGACTCTGAGCCACGATATCTGGAAAGATAAAAGAAACCTTCGCCAAATGAAGCCATAGAAGGAAACGCCTGAACAACGTGAACAGACGGGATGGAAGAGAACACGCTCTGTGTTCTCTTCCATCCGGTCTGTGAGCGCTGTTCGGACGTTTCCATCAACATGCACCAACCAGACCGATCAAGCCTCTTCTTGCAACCATGGACGCCGTGAGTGTTTCAAAGTCGTCCGAGGGTCACACTGTACACTGGCTGCACTGCCGGGAACGAACGTGGCTTATTCCACGCGAGCTTCGACTGAACTACATCTTAGACCTTCAGCGGCGCCATGGTATTGAGTAGCCTTAGGGGGTACTGCTTTCATCTGCAGCCATGCCAGTTTTCACGTTTCGATAAGTCGCGGTCTCGCTTACCGAAAACGCAGAAAACGACGCTGCGATGCAGTGCAGTCAAAACAGCCGACAGTACAGCGTTTGTGGCGGGAGGCAGCAGCAACGCTAGCCAAGAAGGGAGTATCTTGCGCGGTACATGGATGCCGGACCGAGACCAGAGTTCTGAGCTCGCAGTTGCTGAGGCGGCTCCGTGGTGTCCTTGTGTAAGTGAGACCCTAAGCCGGCATGTCTGCAAAGAACAAAAAGGGAACCTTTGCGAAATGCAACCATAGATGGAATCGACCGAGCAGAGCGAACAGACGAGACGCAAGAGAATAACAGACATATTCTGTGTTCTCTTCCATCCCGTCTGCTAGCACTGTGCAACCATTTCCATCACCATGCACCAACCAGAGCGATCAAGCCCTCTTCATGTAGCCATGGATGTCGTCAGCATTCCGAGGTCATCAAAGGGTCGCACTGTACACTAGCTGCACTGTCGGGAACGAACGTGGCTTATTCCACGAGAGCTTCAACTGAACTACATCCTGGACCGTCTTCAGCGGCGCCATGGTATTAAGCAGCCTTGGGGGGCACTGCTTTCATCTGCAGCCATGCCAGTTTCGTTTCGATAAGTCGTGGTCCTGCTTACCGAAAACGCGGGAAAGGACGCTGCGATGCAGTGCAGTCAAAGCAGCCGACAGTACAACGTTTGTGACAGGAGGCAGAGGGTGCACGAAAGGAACCTTGCACGACCCGTAACTACCATATCAGTCCAGATGACATTGCGGGCCGAATGCACCAGTGCCGTTGGATTAAGTGCGGGAATGCTGGAATGAGCACATCTGCAAAAAAAAAAGAACAAGGAATGACATACACGCAAGCATATCGCACTTCCATGTACTCACCGTGGTGGGCTAAGTGAGCGCGACTGAAGCCGTTGCACCGTGGGGCTGAAACAATTAAGAAAACCGAACAGACCTTGGCTGCAGCGGAAACACGATGTGCCGCAGACCGTAGGCAGCGTCCGTTCTTCGGAGTTGCTCGACGAGGCTGGCGAGAATTTCCGAGCACCGTGTACGGCCACAAGCCACATGTCTCAAAAGAATATGCGCGCCCGGGAGTTCGGCTGCACGACATAGTGGCTTGGTCGCAACGGCGTTCGGAACGAGCTTTTGTTTCGTGACACAAACGATAGCGAGCTCGCATATATAAACCCCGTTGAGGCAGCGAGCAAAGCTCTCCATACCGGGTGTGTTCACCCAAGACCGCACGCAATTCCCAAAAATAGGCTTTTTGAGGTAGAAGGGCGACCCTTTCGGCATAGTGCGTAGTGCACCAGCGGCGTAGTGCATCATAATACAGCCAAAGCGGGATAACTAGAGTGCCGGTTAAGCAGCACTGAATAGTCAACCTTCTAACTATCACTGTTAAATCCCCCAATATCTTAGAGACGTGCAGCCCACCGTAAGCAACATCCAGAACACTCCAGAATTTCGAAAACGCAGCCACCCTCGGCGCTGTGGCCTAACAAATTTTGGCTATTTCCACGAGTTACGTGCAGAGGTTGCTAAGCCCGTAGGCCTCTCGCGCACGTACTTTTGTGTGATGTAGCCAATATTAGTTGGGCCACAGGGCCGAGGGCAACCACGCCCCCAAAATTCCAAAAACTGAAATGGATAAAACTTGCGGTAGGCTACACGTCCCTCAACTATCAAGGAACCCAAAAGAAAAAGGCGGTTATTAAACTATTCAGTATTACTTAACCAGCGTGCTAGTTACCACGCCTTAGCTGTACTCCGACGCACCACGCCGCCGGCAAAGGTATGCCGGAAAAGGCGCTCTTCTAACTCAAACTGCCCACTTTCAAAAACTGCGCAAAGTCTTAGGTGAAACACCCTGCATACGAAGTTTCGTCGCTGGCTCAATACCTAAAGCTGACTTGACTAGTGTGAGCTAAACCTAGAGCTGAATGCGCGCCGCGAATCCTAGCTCGCCTCGCTTGCGTCACGAACCAGAAACCCGATGGCGACAGCCCATGAAACCTCTCCTCTACATGCTGCGTGTTGTTTGCTGGTTATTATTTATTGCTCGCGGGAACAGTGCGAGTGAAGCTTAAATTTTGACTAAAAGGTTTCACGGAAACATGTCGCCCTCGCCGCGAGGCCTTGCCTCGCACTCACCTTCGATGCCGACGGCCTGGCTCGGAGAGGCGTATTCCTCGGCAGTCGTCGGTAGTCCGTGAGTGCAACGGCATCCATGCGTCTCCGGTAGACGGTCAAAATCACAGCAACCCATTGGAAACGCGCACAGAGGCAGGTCCAGCACCACTTCCGCTTTTACGGCGAAAATAAGCTCTCGCTCCTAGCAAACAAGAAGAATGACCGGCGGTCTTCGTCGGTGGCATTTTTAACCGCGAATCAGCCACTTGCGCATGCCCACTACTGTCGACTGCAGGCCTTTTCAATGGCGGTCGGCGCTGACTCACTTATCAGCGATAGAACTGTGGCGCCACTTCCATGGGCAGACGGCGCGTCGTCGCTTTTCTTGCGGCCAGACTTTTTTGTTTGTTTGTTTTCCTTCTGCCCCAGGCGCGGCTCGATGAAGTGATACCAAGACTGCTTCAGAGGCGCAAGTTTCGGCATGCATGCGCACTGTAGAGATTGGGCGACGTTTATCGTGTTTTTTTTTATCCTGCGCTTAAAACAAAACGTACTAAAAGGATATGAACCATTTTCGCGTCCCTTCGTGTTAATTGAAAGAATCTAATGGGTTTCAACTTCCGTAGAATGAGCGAAGTGCCTACAAAGCCATAGAGACAGTTGTGCGTAATACATCCCAGTGCACGTTAAAGAACCCCAGGGGGTCGAAATTTCCAGAGCCCTTCACTACGGCGTTCCTCATAGCATTGGATGCTTTGGGACGTTAAACCACCATAAACCATGTATACACTCAATTTTCCTGATTTCTTCTGCAGCGGCTTTAGACTGGTCGTGCTGTTAGCTCTTGCACAAATGAGAACGTGAAGAGACAAGACTGGCGTCAGCTACTAACTGATTATAGTTGATAGTTACTGTGTTGCAGTTCTTAGTTGGCGCCAGCCTGTCTCTGTGTGAAGAAATGGCGAGATGGTTTGGTTTAGGTTTATATTGGTCTAACCTCCCAGAGCGACTCGGGCTATGAGACGCCGTAGTGAAGGGCTCCGGAAATTTCGACCACTTGGGGTTCTTTAACGTGCACTGACATCGCACAGTAAACGGGCCTCTAGAATTTCGCTTCCATCGAAATTCGACCGCTGCGGTCGGGATCGAAACCCACGCCTTTCGGGTCAGCAGCCGAGCGCCAAAGACTGCAGAGACTGCATTGTAGAAATGCGGAAGCATTAGCGTTTGCCGCTATGTCGGTGGCTCAGCCTTTCAACACCTACTTTCCCTCTCCGTTAACATCCGATCGCCACTCTTCGATCTCCGATGCTATCACTAGACGATGTGTACTTTTTGTTGCTGTACTCTGATTGGCTGTAGGCATGACGTCATCAGACGTATGGATGACGTCACAATATTTTGGCGTCACATGGCCTCACTGATTAGTTCCATTGGCTAATCCCATTAAGTCCGTAGTATATACGCCAGGTGTCGCAGCTAAATGACACCAAGCTTTAAATAAAAGACGAGTGTTCTAGCCCAGTGAAACCACCAGTGAAACCAACTGAGGGTTGTTCAGTGTCGCATGGCCTAGTCAGAAGTATCCTTTTTTCGATCTTTAAAGTCAATTAGATGGGTCTAGATAGCCGATTTTATAGTTATTGAGGAAAGAAGTGTCAATGGAAAAGTTGCAGATCATCTCGAAAAACAGCTAGCAGCGTTGTTTCCACCAAGGTACGATTGACGTAGCTTCATTTACTGGCTTTAAAAGGAAGCCATCGCGTAAACAGCTGTTGACTCACATCTCCGCCCCAATGTGCACACAAAGGCTCATCGGGGGGCTCTCTTCAGAAGAAAAAAGGATTTCGTTCTCTAACACATATCTTGCGAGGTTCAAGTTCCACCGTTGTCGCGTGGTGTTGTCTATTGTGCGAGTTATGGTTTAAGGCAGGTAAAAAACTACTTTACGTAAACGGTAACTTTGCACGAACGTTTGCGTCAGCTGATTTTAAGTCAAAAGTTGAAAAGTTAGCTAATTAGACATAATTATTATCTATGAATAACGAAAAATGTACTGCTATGTCACGCGACTGTAAACAAACCACACTGGATTTCACGCCGCTGGAACATTCCGTGGTTGGTTACATTCAGCTAGGACACTTGGTGTCTATATATATATATATATATATATATATATATATATATATATATATATATATATATATATATATATATATATATATATATATTATATATATATATATATACACCTGGGATGGTTCCTTACAATCGATTGTGCAGCCTGCCACAAAGCAGGCTTCAGACAAACGTACGAACACACTGTGTCTTAATGCCCGGAATGGCCACTATTCATGCTCCCGCACTGAAACCTGAGGCCTGAACACAATGGACTAAGTAGCTCTCCCCCCCCCCCTTTCTTAACGACATTGTGCCCTTTTTTGCAATGCGCAGGTTCCCCGTGTTATTGTGCGCATGCTCACCAATCTGGCGATGCTGCTCACCTTGGCGGTGATCGTGGTCGGCATTCACATGTACGCGCGCACAGCAGATATGACAGAAGACACACTCTCGGTTGGTGGGAACCAAGTCAACAAGTTGCGCAAGCCTGACCCGCGCATCTTCGACCTGACGCTGGGCCCGCCACCTACGGATGCACCTGCGCCTCACCAGGTGACTCGGCTGCACTATTCAAAAGTCTTGGACAGGTATTCATTTATTCGGAACGCCGTGGTCGTGGAGATAGTGTGCTGCATGATGGCTTGCGGCAAACAGAACTTAAATGATTTTAGTCACCCTTGTTAGGGAGTGAGCTTGCAGCACGCCGTATAGGTCACGCTAGACTTAACTTTGTTCTCTTTGGGTTTTTAGGCGAATACTCACCTACTGGCGAATGCTCACCCACTGGGTTTGTAGGTAACTTGGGCTGATCGAGAGCACTATTTTTTTTAACTCCTCTGATTTATGGCGCTCTCTAGATATATTTCTATTTAAGAGGAAGATTAATCTTTTTACACTTGTAGTATAGACGAGATGATTTGATCGGTGTTGGTTGTCGGCCTTACGAGCACTGCAGTCATGAAGCCTTCAATACAGCAATCTACTCATAGCAGGAGCAACTGCGACTACATTAGGTATCAATAGACTTTTCCTAAAAACGTATGGCTAATATTAAAGTTATTTATTTCTAGGGCTCCTTGAAGATGAAAGATCCACCCAGTTCACCCGAGACGCATACCACCACCCAACCGCCAACGGAAACGCGTTCACCAACAACTGAGAGCAGCGGAGGCCATACGACCCGCACTACCAGCAAGACCAGTCTTGGGAACATGACCACTGAGAAGCCGACGCCGACACGGGTGCCCGAGCAAACCACAGCGCCTGATCGGTCACCAGGCGCGAACGAAACGGCTTCAGACAAGCAAGGCATGAAGGATCCAGCCGTCCCTACTACTAACGTCAGTGATTCCCCCGTGCGTATTGCAACTAAACGAAGATAAGCGCACGCGAGTGGTGCTGACTGGTAGGATACACCCGATGGTCAAGTAGTAGTAGGGGTTGATTAAAATAATAATAAAAATAAAGGAAAAGGTTTTCGCTAACCCCGCCATCTGCCACCGATACTGAAGCACCTAAGCTTGGACAGCGGAAATAAAGGATAGCTGGCAGAATGGACAAATGAAATGAGAGAGGTGAGGGGACAGGCAGAGAAAATAGGGTGGAGAGGTAGTATACACAAAAACTATTTACGCAATAATAAATATGTACAGGTTGCGCGCGTGATTAGTTCATGATGAAGCATCGAAGGTCAAGGTAGATTACCACCTTCAAAAACTAACGCACAACTATGTTTATCATGGCTTTCATTTCCTGTTTTGAACACGTAAATCGATTGCCCGCCCTCAAGAATTATGAGTCCTTAGTTCCGTCACGTACAGCTACCCTCTGCGGAGAATGATTAGGAAACGTCCAGACGGTTGTGGGTCGCGCAGATTTCATTTTCCGTACATTTTAATATCGTGTGTAATGCAAGCCATTATTAGCTTTAGTTCTACTACACCAAACCAAGTATTTTCTAAACACCCGTGGCCACAAATATAATGAATATGTCTAGTTAGATGGTGAAAAAAATCCCAACGACCCATCTCGATGTTTTATTAAATGCTGTTTCTCGTCCCCTCCTGGAAGAGTTAATTGATTTTTTGTATCTTAGCAACTGACTGGCGCCTAGTAAAGCATTTAGAAATTAGCTTTACAACCACAAAAAAACAACTATGGCTTGAAGGTTGCATTAAACATGTAAGACTAATTATAAACGACGCGTACTAAAAAGAACCGCTCGAACCATAATGCTTGTTCAAAAAGAAATAATTTCCTTCGTCAACTTTAAACATAAGCACAAAACGTATCACAAAATTCAGAGGTAGCATGCATGTATACAAACTCCATCAACATGGACGGCGAGGTGTGTTACAAACAACTAGAAAGGTTTAATTGCACCGTAATGTAGTGAGAGACCTTTTTGGGGAGTGGAATAAGCGACGGAGTTGGGAAAATTGCGAGTTTTCATCGCACGTGACATTGCAGTTGAGTTAAAACGTGTTTTTGCCCGTTGATACACAAACTGAAACGAATCCCGCCAATTTTATTTTTTGCCTAAGGTAGTCTGAAAACTCCTCCTGAAGATAGAAAATATTTCACAAAAGTAGCTTAAGCCTCATTTTGGGCTGCCAGGAACGTTTACCAGTAACTTTTTTTGTCACACTGCAGAAGGTAGTTTATTCCTTCTATTCTCTTAATTCTTCTGTCCACGTTAGGTCCGCTGTTCGTTAGATTTCGGTAGATTTTTTTCAGTTTTTAATGGACATGTAACGCAGTGTCTAGGAGAGCCTCAAACTGAATTCTTCATTTTATCTTTTTTGGCATTACTGTCTGCATAGTGACATGGGGCTAGTTTCTTCTGGTCTCAGCAGAGTTTTGACATATATGTGCCAAAGTGTAATACAAAAGTCCTAAAAAACGTCTTTTTCTGCATAGGACACGATTAGCATTGTTCTGCGGTATAATATTGTTTCATTTTTAGCAATTTTCTCGAGCTCAACTTCTAGCACGGAGCAAGTCAAGTCTTCCTCCGTGGCTTCTAGACTTGCGCGCCGTAAGGCCGTGACAGTGCCATGTGTACCCGTTTGTCTTCCACAGAGGGCGGTATATTTTGCCTAACAAGCCTGATTCAAACCACTGATTTTAACTCGACCTAGAGCAAGTTTCAAAGCAATAACATGCGTATCAAAGACTGTAACGTATCTGAAGTCCACGCTAGGCTGAAATAAAAATCATAACGCATTTTTGCAGTCTAAGCCTATAATATATTGACTTCAGTCTCGAGGCAGACCAGTGTTTCAGTTCGGCTAGTAAAGTTTTTCGGCATTTCCGCACACCACCGGCTTTGGAGAGAATATGTCTTTCGCTCCGCAAGTACCTATCTATGCCTGTTCTTTATCCTCTATATCAATGAGACATCGGCTGTTGAAACAAGTTTGGAAAAGTCCTTCCCCATTTCGGGCTCACAGTGTTCACGCGATATGACCCCAGCCTATTAAAAGTGTTTTTAGACTTAACGCAGTATTAATGGCGGAGCGTATGCAGCGACGAAGAAGGCAGAAATAAGGTTTTTTGCGCTGGAACATTAGGCTGCAGCAGCAATATTCCTCTCATATCCTGACGGTAGTGCGGAGAGATAGGAAGAGGTAATCTGAAAAAAATTGCCAGTTATTGTAGAAAAACATAGTTCTACTTTCATCTCTGAAGAATGTTCACTTACGCTAGTGTTCACTCGTAGAGTTTTCAGCAAAGCAACCGGATTACTAATGCGATCGTAACCGCTGCCGACCGTAATATTACTTTCAACAGCTTTTCCGCTCCGTCACTCCTGGAAAGCTTGCCAAAATTAACAGTTCTCGCCTGTTTACACACATCATATTCTTAACACGGAACATATCCGTGAACATATATCCTTTGGAGCGAGTTCGTTCGGCATGTTCTTAATCATAATCCGCCTGATGGTCAACAAGACTAAGTCAAGAAACACACGGATCGGCTCAAGGTTCATCCATCCGTATGCGTGCTTCTTCACTTTTGGGAAGCACATGACAAAAGTAACACATGAACCTCGCAAAAATATTTGATGTCCACTCGGGCCATGAGCTCCGTAGCCTATATATTTGGGAAGGAAACTGTGCATCTCCCCCAGTCAGCACTAGCGCTGCTTATGTGCTCATTACCATCCACTGCCCAGTAACTTACCATGGTAGAGAGCCACGCTAGGAGCGGATAATCAAAGCTAACTTCTCCGCATGCAGAGCAGCAACGACAAGGATGGCACAGTCTGCCCAACCGTCCACAAGTCCTTCTGCAATGTCAACGGAGCGGCGCAGTTCTTCTATGACCCGGACGAAGGATCGTGCCTATCTGCGACAGTGCAGAGGGCTCACGTGTGCAACCGCAGTCCGAACCAATTCGCCTCCATCGAGGACTGCTTGGCGGCCTGTGTCAACGGCCGGTGGGCTCCTGAGCACCGTTGCGTTCAGAAGCCGCGGTTCGTAGCCTGCACTGCTGAAGACGCTCGCGGTGACTGGTGGTTCCACGACGGCCGCAAGTGTGTCCCATGGTCCTTTGCGGGTGGCAGATGCCCGCTGGCCTCGGCCCCCGTCTTTGACACTGCGGCCGTGTGCGGCGCGCAGTGCAACGATTCGCGGACACGTCGGGAGCGGGGATGCCTGCTGCCGGTGTCACAGTTGTGCGAACCTTCGCAGCTTCGCCTTCCGTTTTTTGCCGCTCCGTCGGTGACGGATAAAGGCACCGCGTTCCAGTGTCACAGGGTAGAGTGGGAATTTCTGCTTCGACACCGATGTTTATTGGGCTCCAACGCCTTCGTCAACCGGGATGAGTGCCACGAAACCTGTCGCCGTCGAACGCGACAATATTGACTGTTTTGTAGCGCTTCCTTCGGGAGTTGTCAAGATCGACATGAGCTCAGCTCATATATCTCTCTTTGTACAACAAAGCACATTATTCTTCGACACCTTGGATTTGAAGGCTTTTCTTCGCTTCCAATGTGGTAGCGTTTCTAAGAGTGAGTACCATAAATGATGCTTTTGTTTTTACACGTTCACAATGCTACCTTACTTTAGCGCAATTCAGATCTTTTCGGATGTCCAGAACGAATAATCGCAAATTTCATCATTTCGATTCAAAACCCCATGTTTATACATTACTGCAAGGGTAAGCTGACAGTAAAAACGGCAGAAATTCTACATAACTCGATTATGAGCCACGTTCCTTAATTACTGACAAAGAATACTTAAGAGGGGGCGCTTGGTTCTACAGCGTCACCTGCACAACATGTGTTGCCTGGACATACGACTCCGGGTGACGTCGCAGCGCCTAGTTAGAAAACACATCCGGCTTTGCCGCCCATATCTGCCAAGGGTGACAAAGCGTTTGTGTATACCGTCACCGTTTCCATAGGCACGCCAAAGTTATGTGCAGCAGCTGTTGGGTTTTGCTAGTGAATCATTTTATGCTGTGTGAAAAATAACTAAAGTACTAATTCTTGTTCGCTGTGCTGAAAAATTGAGTGCTTACCTCTGAGTCTTGATAAATATTGTTGTGCTTTATTTTTGAATGTTTTGCAATGTGCGCACTGTAGCAGAGCGAAACGTTGACCATGTTTGTATTGGTATATTTTGATGGAAGGATAGTGCAAACAAGTCACGAGACACTGGAAAGCGCTCGCCGTGTGTGCCTTCAAATGTCCCGTCCTTTGTTTGCACTATTCCTCCATCAAATTGCTCGCTGCATACTAGGCATCATGACAGGCCGTGAAATGCTTGCTATTGAAACATGATCCGCAAGAAGCCTGCTTTAAAATGCATCCGAAGTCTGGTCTTGGGTTCTTCATAATAGTTTAGTTTAGTTTATGGGGGTTTAACGTCCCAAAGCGACTCAGGCTATGGGAGACGCCGTAGTGAAGGGCTCCAGAAATTTCGACCACCTGGGGTTCTTTAACGTGCACTGCCGTCGCACAGCACACGGGCCTCTAGAATTTCGCCTCCATCGGAATTCGACCGCCGCGGCCGGGATCGAACCCGCGTCTTTCCGACCAGCAGCCGAGCGCCATAACCACTCAGCCACCGCGGCGGTCCAGGTTCTTCATAACGTTTAACCACATAGCGCTAAATAATTTTAACAGAAAACACCATCAAATGGCATGAACAAAAAACTTCTGTGCAAGGCTTCTTTAGATCCAGTTCAAGCAAAAAATGCGAAAGAAGGTGCCCGGCTCTCCCTTTGCATCAGTACTCTTGGAAGCCGAGCAAGCTGTCTGTACAAAAAGATCAAAACAACAAAATCATCGACGCCGGCACTAATTCCTACGCCCGCTATGGCCTCGTTCCTAAAATTTAACGAACGGTCATTTGGCAGTCGTTAAGAAGATCAAATCGAGACTCAACCTAAGCATGAAGAGTCGCATAAGTAAAAGTGAATAGCTTTAAGACCTTTGCAAACATCATACACGTGAAGTAAAAAATTATCTCAATTAGAACCTCTGATATCATTCTTGCAAAATATCACGAGAATTTTTTAATTTTTTGAGAAGGCTGGAGATCTAGAACAGGTTGAACCGCAATAGCAGTCCCAAAATATAGGAGTACAGCTGTTGCAACATTTAGTCAGAGAGATTAGTCGCACTGCACGTGTTTCCTTTTTCCATGCAAACATCTGAAGTTCTGAACAATGGAGGAATTAAATGACGTCCTCGAATGCTGTTGAATTATTTTCATGAATCAACTGAAAGGAGCAGTGCGTGTGCAAATTAACCAGTATATTTACGTCGAGCGAGAAGCCGGGAAAATATTTTTTTTCAGATGGTCAGGGAATGTGAAATTTGATATACCTATATGTCAAAGGAAACTGCGGTGTAAACTAGCAGCAGGAAAAATAAGCTTAGGAAAAAGTTGGCTCATTGAGGAGGTTGGTCAAGTGCAATCTTTAACAGAGGTAGTTGGACAAAGCCGTCAGGAAAGCGAAGATCGGACATATAGGTTGAGCAAATCTAATTATTATAATTTTAATTGTAGTATCTTAGGGACGATTTATCGAACACGCCTCCTCAACGGAAGGCAGCCTTAATATGTCGTGTCAGTTCTCTCTGGGTGCAGTATTGTCAAACCGTTAATAATTTGTCGTCATTGTGGTCAACCGCTCACCTTATGATGCTTCTGCACTGGCAACACCACTGATAACAGCGCAATTTCTGCGTACGTGAGACGCAGAAAAATTACTCCCGGTTCTTTGCGAAAATCGAATGTTGTGTTGTATCCAAGAACACATTTGCACCGGGCACTTCAATGATGACCACGTGACGGTTTGTGATGGTGATTTTGCCCATCCGCGGCAGGTTGTAAAATACCCGCCGTATTCCTCGCATTTTTTAAATATTTTTGCGTCCTTCCTATCTGCTATTCTTATCTACTTTTCTCGCTTTTCCTCCGAGCATAGCAGAGATCCGAAATTGCTTTATTATGTCTAGCTTGTTTTCCTTTGTTCTATTTTTCTTCACAGTAATGCTCAAAAGGCTGGCGACAGGGACATCAGGCGTCCTGAAGAATCTGCCCCTGAAAATTCAAGCAAGTGAAGCAGACATTTAGCAGTATATTCCATTTTTGATACCCGTAGCGCCATCTAGTAGCATACCAGACACCTGTTTCCTCATACATCCGGCTGTTCCTGTGTGTTCACTTCTCAGTACCCGTGGCGCCATCTAATCAATTATGGTGGAACCCTCTTTTCTCTACGGCTGTCACGAATTGATTTTCTTGGTACTGGTGCCGTCATCTAGTTTATTATCTTGGAACCCTTTCTTTCCTAAGCTTGAAACGCTGATGTTTGGTATCAAGCCACATATATTATTGAAATGTCCGCGTAACTTGGGTGTATCTGTCCAAGTTCGTATTTGAAACTTCCGTCCTGTTAAACTTTAATGATCTGTTAACGTCATTTAGTTATAAAATTTAATGAACTCTTGCTCGATGTTAAACTGTGAAACAGCATTCTTCGGAACCACCGCACCTATATTTTTATGTCTGTATTTTAAAGTTGAGACACTGGGTGGAGTTGTCGGAAATATAATAGACTGTTGCCGTGAAAGGTCTGCCTGCATTGAGCTAGCACTGTTCTTTGATGGAGCCGCCATTATTTTCGCTTTTAAATTTTCTCTGAATTTTAACGCGAGAGCATTAAGATTTTGCGCGACAGCTTGCTTTTGCTTTATGATATAACTGCGCATGTTCTTTGACAGAATACCAACCCTATAGAAACATAAATAAGGCGAGATTTTGTAGTCAATAATTGATAGGCGGACACACTGACGGTGGCTTTTTCACATTTGAAAGACGGCTAGTGTGAAAGCGTGCAGAGTCTTTGGGCGTATTTTCAGCAATTCTTGGTCACATTGTGAAACCAGGCAACAGGTACTGTAACCATGCGACCAGCATTCTTCTTCCGGCCACCCTTCGTCATTTCCATATACCTGCTCGGTCAACTTACTTCTTGGTCCTGGCGGCTTCGTTAACCTCGGTGACATTGCTCCAACACCTCTGTGAGGCAGGCGTGACCCTTTACTATGGCGTAAAAGCGGACGCATAAACGACTATCATGATGCCTTGAAGTGTGCTTTCAGACCGGATGTTGTTAGCAGTAACTGCACCAAATATGCAGACCCAGGCATCCACTAACGGCTCGAAAGATAGTCTCAATACAGCCAGTTGCATTTCCAACATGACGCTCATTTTGGTTTGCACAGTTGCCGAACTTAACGAATCGCACGAAATAGATTGAATCAACTGTTTCCTTCGGCAATGACTGCAGTGGTACGGACCTGCTAGAGTGCCGGAATGACGTCCAGTTCATGATGCTCTGGACGTTCACCTTTTGCCCTCCTGTGGGTCGTAACCTAGGGACGTGTGGACTGGTCAACGAGCTAAAGTAGCGGCGCCTAATATCCTTCCGGGCGGGAGCTTATGATGCGCTTCCAACAGGTCCTGAACCTGCAGTACCTCCGCTTGGAATGTGTGCGACTGCGTGAAGTCTCGGTTGATAGACTGCTTTGAGTGCTCCAGTGAGGCATATTCTGCACGATTGCTTCTGCAGTTCAAGCCCTCCTTCCCCAATCCTCGGGAGGAAAGCAGTGCTCAACGTGCACATGTTAGGACTGTCATGTACACTGTGCAGCGGTTCCAGTTCATCATCTCCGGCCACCCACTTCTTCCAAAGCGTACAGGAGCTCATTTGCAAACCATCCCATTATTACACATACTATATTTGCGTCTTCGTTGCACGTGTCTCAAGATGCTGGATGTATTCGTGAATGCATGACAGAGAAAAGCGACGCAGATGAACTGTCCCTCCAGCTGAGGAAGCTGCTTTAATATTCAGCCTTCTAGCGGAGCTACTTTTCTTCGAAGCGTTGCTGCTATTTGGTACCGCACGCCAACGAGGCCTGTGGCTTGCTCCATGCACTTTGGAAGCAGCACCGGTGCGGACATGAGAGCGCGCATGTCTTCGAGTGGCAGGCACCCGGTCCATAGATGGCATTCATACATCGTTATAACTTGTGCTAAAAACGAGTTCGGCCCCGCCGCGGTGGCTCAGTGGTTAGGGCGCTCGACTACTGATCCGGAGTTCCCGGGTTCGAACCCGACCGCGGCGGCTGCGTTTTTATGGAGGAAAAACGCTAAGGCGCCCGTGTGCTGTGCGATGTCAGTGCACGTTAAAGATCCACAGGTGGTCGAAATTATTCCGGAGCCCTCCACTACGGACCTATTTGTTCCTCTCTTCTTTCACTCCCTCCTTTATCCCTTCCCTTACGGCGCGGTTCAGGTGTCCAACGATATATGAGACAGATACTGCGCCATTTCCTTTCCACCAAAAACCAATTATTATTATTATTATTATTATTATTATTATTGAAAGACTGAAGCAACCAGCAACGTCGGCGCATTCACTCTGCAATACATCTTTAATGTGGCGCATGGTTTGAGAACTGATCTTTTCAGGACAGCAAATTTGTGTGGCGGACCACTCCACTGGGCCAGTCTATGTGCCTTCAAGAACGGTGACGTCAGGGCTTGGCTATAATGTTTGGCGATTAGAGCGAGACTTTGATTTGAGCTAGTTGGTTGTAGCATGACATGGTTTAGGCAAAAAGCGTACAGGCGCTAGAAGACGGAGACAGCACACACACACAAGGCAGGACTTGGCGATTACTTCCTTTAGCAGTTCTTTGATACACGAAAGAGCAGCGGTATTACCGATACATGAAATGGGCGCCACCGCGGTGCCTGTCCGCGGCGGTCGAATCTCAATGGAGGCGAAATTCCAGAGGTCCGTGTACTGTGTGGTGTCAGTGCACATTAAAGAACCCCAGGTGGTAGAAATTTCTGGAGCCCTTCACTACAGCGTCCTCTGTAGCCTGAGTCGCTTTGGGACCTTAAACCCCCATAAACAATACACCGATACATGAAATGCTCTTTTTTTATTTCAGATGTGAGGCTGCTGGAATCATTTGGTGAAAAATAAATCATATGTGTCATTTGCGCATGTAGCGAAAGACAACGAAAACTAATGCAAGTACGATGCCGCTAGAGGTGGACTTCCACCTCCAACCAAGCTTTCATGATTTTCAAGAGAAACCGTACTGGGCATCATTCTTACGACGAGGAAAGTTCAAAAAATGGTCAATACACTTTTGTCTAAGCACACGAGAACAGATTTTGTTTCCCTGGGCATCGGTATATCATGAAGATTGTTCGGTAGAGGAGACCGCGGAAACGCTTGTCATCACTACAGATACTGCTTTGGTTTGTCGTCAGAAAAGTAAGCAAGATTCGCTAATGAAAATAAAAAAACTTGATTGCGGCTATCATGGCGGTTTGTTTCTAAACGTTTAGGTTTAGACTGATATCAGAACCTTTAGAGATTGGGCTAGTTTGTTGACATAGCCCTGCGTAGTCAGTTTGTATGCATTCATCAGCAAGAGGGGGCGGAATAACGTATAATAAATAGAAAACAAAGTTTATGGAGATTTGCACGAAGACATAATCATTCTCCCCTTATCCTCCCCTTCACGCTTGCTTATGTCACAGCGCCCGTGACGATAAGACGTAAAGTTTGCCTTTTAGAAACGCGGAAAACTACGGGCTGATGATATACTTTCCGAATACTTCGCTTATCGTCATTGCCCCAATAATTCATGCGACAGCGTGCTTCTGCTTTTTTATTCTATTGCGCATGCCCTTCGCTAGAACACCAACCCTCAAGGCGGTTATATAAGGCGCGTGAATTTCTTTTCATTCATTGATAGGTGCTCACACAGACGGCGACTTGTTGACATTTGAAAGAAATCGTGTGTGAATGCGTTCAATGTTCTTGAGCGCATTTGGAGCCATTCTCGCGGTCGCAACGCGGAACCAAGCATCACGTATAGTGACCATGCGTCGAGCCTTCCGACACCGGCTACCAGTCGTCACTACCATGTACCTCCTCGGCCCACGGCCATTCGAGCTGGATTATAATGGAATCGAATGCCGGAACTTCGGCCGTATGCCCCGTGCAGTGATCTGCGAGAGCCGTGGAGTTGAGTTTCCCCTTCCGGTGGCGATGTGAGGAAACTACTTGAAGATGAAATCGGAGTTTCTTGATGACCCGGTGGTTCTACTCGCAAACATTCACATTACTCAAGGAAAGGAGAAGGTTAACTATTTATTTACAACATAGGTAAAAAAACGAGAAGAAACAAAGCAAGGAGAAAACTATTTACATGACTAAATCGTGGATCAGACGAATTCAGCCCCCGCTCAACCCAGAGCGCTTGGTTTTAAACCCTCTGTCTCCGCCCTTAGCGGGGACAGCAACCAATAAGATAACCAACGACCCATCTCGCCAATCAGTGGTTAGGGAAAGGAAAATAAGGTCCGCCCACTGATCAGAGATTGGGGAAAAAGGTCTGATTAAAACATTTGGGAAGGAGGTTTCGAATAACTACACAAACAACACAAATGCGACTTCCGTTCCCACGCCACCCACGGCACCACAGACGCTAGAAACATGTGCCGACGAGGCGATGACTCAGGTTGTTGACAGCAACAAAGAGAAGACAGTCGTTAAGGGAAGTAGACAGTCGTTACAGGAATAGTGGGCTTCCGGTCACTCGGCTAATATCTCGTGCGCCCCCGAAACCTCGTCAACCCCCTAACAACCACATGTCGTTAGCTGTACTTGGTTCGCATTTTTCCCGGCGGGTCATCCCCGTGACGGCGCGGCGTAAACGAGGACGTCCGCTGCACAAAGGGGCGGCAGGGATGGGACGGGCCCCTTTGTTGGGGACTTCCGACCCCGTGGGAGCAGCTTTCCTTGCGAATACAAGATCAACGAGTTCGCGGAAAGGTCAGCGAACTCCACACGTGGCATAGTCCAGCGCCTCCTCGCCGTTTGCGCCTTGATGCTGACGAAGTTCTCAGCCTTGCTACCAGCTGCACACCTCGACGGTGACGGTGACGCAGACATACACACGCACGCACGCACGCACGCATACACACACACTGCTTTTTCGCCGAAAGAGAACTACACCGCTTACATAACTAAAGATAATCGAACCTGAAGCAGCCAGAAAGAAGCAAAGTAATGGAGAGCGCCTCAACGCCACCGCCGAGGTACAACTGACGACGGAGGCGCCCCAGCATCGAGAGCGTCGCCAACGGAGAGGCGAATGGCGCGCACCGACTACTGCTGTTTCGGACGAAGTTCTTGCTAGGAAACCCGTGCAGAATAGAGAGTGGTGGAAGCATCACTGAGGCATTCGAGAATCTTCAAACCGAGCCATCGTTTTCATTGTAAATACCGCATTTTCCCCGCTGTTTTACCATCTTCTATTTCTGTTTTGTTCGGCCCGAACTGAATGGTCACCATACGGACAGTGCGACTGGAGGTTCGTCATATGTCAACCAAGTCCGAACGAATTCTTACACAGTCGCCGAACAAAGTACGTACAGCCATTCCGTAGGACTCGCCTGTACTCCTGAAAGTGCTGTTTTTGTCGTTGTTGTTGTTGTCTCAAATACGATGGCGCATACCCATGGTGGGGGATTAGCCAGGGTTTGGCACAGATCCAAAGAGGAAAAAACTCATCCAGGTTTATCTCAAGAGTAAAATGAAGAGCTAAGCTTCGGAGGCGTAAGAATGCGACTTCTTTCTCTATTGAGGTGTTTAGAACGGTGGCGAGGCAAAACGAGCAACGCTGCATGATTTGCAAGTAAATATTGTAAGCGGTGTGCTTTTTACACGCTGGTTTTTTTACAATTGCTGAAGCTTCTGAAGATGACACTTTGCTCCAACTACACTCTCTGCGCAGTACCTGCATTCTTTATTTGATATCTTGTCCTCTGATCTTGTTCTGTACTTGTGATTTCATAAACACCTTTTGTATTCTCCACTTCCCTCTGAAGTCTTCCGCCCTGAGGGCAAAATAAATCAATCAACTTGCATTGGATAAGTCGATAGTGCACACTTACAATGTTAATGAAGTGGATCTTCCTCCAAAGGGAATCGCTCATGAGCACACCGCCACATTTTCAACAGACTGCCCTACACTTCTTTTCTTCCTGAATTCTCACTGTGTCGTGATGTTAGAACTTCCGTATTTAGTTGGTACGTGGAAGGCAAAACAGACTACACTCCCAATATGCGATATGCTAAGGAGTGTAACATAATTATACTTGTATTAGCTTCCCACTTAGATTCATTCACACATTTACCACATTATTGAATATCCGCGACCATATAGTATTAAGCTCCTTGGCTTTCTTCTTTCTCACTCTCTCTCTTGCTCCCGATAGAACGCATTAAACGGCGGTAAACTGTATCCATAGATGGTAGCCATTATTATTATGGCCTTATAAAACAAAATATCAGAAGTCGCATTTGGCCGCCGTGCGAGGCTTAGTAAAAATACATTTAGATTGGCAAAATAAACTAAAAACGTAAGTAAAAGAAGCGCTGAAGAAGAAGAAAAACACAAGACGGGTCGCCATGATTTTGCTGCTTACTTGCGTTGGGACGCTGCTGGCTGCGATTTTCGTTGGTTCGTACCACAAGCCATGGCCTTTCGTCCTGCTGGGCATCTGGCATAGGCAAGCCGAAGACGTCCCTGGACTTCGGCGTCTAACCGCCTATCATGACCCTCGTGAGGATTCACTCATTCGAACACTTTGCATGAGGCCTTTCTAGACGTCGCGGCAATAGATAGGAAAGATTCCTGGACAGTTTACCTCTAACGCCAGTAGGGGTTCTATATCAGAATCGTGTAATAACGGCAGAAACAGGAATCGTTTCTATGAAGTAAACCTTGATGTACGAGGTAGGTAAAATTAGGGGATCTCAAAGTGTTAAGTTGTTTCTTGTGTGTATAGTGCGCGCGCCCAACTGCCGCCAAATGGAGACGGACTTTCACATTTTTTTTTGTTTTCGTGCCTAGGTCATCAGTCAAAACGAAGTCACTATTTCAGTAAGGAAGGGAGAAAGCAGACCGTCAGACCTCAAGTTTTTTCTCGCTTATGACCCACTTGTGCCGCATAAAAAAAAAGACTATGTATAGAAAGGATGGGTGTTTTCAATTTTATTTCTCGATATGCACAAATGAAATTTTTAAATATATTAAAAATAATTTTGTGACCACTCAACCAATATTCAACTGTTATATCTTCAGAAAATTGTTTTGTAGTATATGCTTTTCTTGACAAACTTGCTAAATGGCGGCAGAGTTTACAAAATGTGGCAGAAGGCTTGCTCAACAATCATCGCATTCCTAGCAGAGTGGTAGAGGTCGAAACGTTCTTATAATCTTGATTGCGAGAGGCATACATTTTGATTTTGAATTTTTTTGTTGCAGCGTTCGTTGATATATCTAGAGTTAGTAGAAAATTTGGCACAATTAACTTATAATTCAGCATTTTGAAAAAAAAGTATTTATCTGCCCTGTGGTCCTATAAAGTAATAATAATAATAATTGGTTTTTGGGGAAAGGAAATGGCGTAGTATCTGTCTCATATATCGTTGGACACCTGAACCGCGCCGTAAGGGAAGGGATGAAGGAGGGAGTGAAAGAAAAAAGGAAGAAAGAGGTGCCGTAGTGGAGTGCTCCGGAATAACTTCGACCACCTAGGGATCTTTAACGTGCACTGACATCGCACAGCACACGGGCGTCTTAGCGTTTTTCCTTCATAAGAACGTAGCCGGCGCAAGAAAATAAACGGGGTCGACATAAATTAAACTGTTCTGAAGAAACGTCCTCTGCAAGGTGATTATATCTAGGCAGAAAACCGGTAAGGAGAAAAACGCCCGTTGTGCGAACGTTTCCCCACAGTGCACAGCCACCGCGGTTCGCGGTACAATTTCTTTTCTACTTCCCCGTCTACATCAGCAGTATTTCAGCAGTGTACTGAGCTTTGTAGGCGTTTAGAAAAGCGAGCAGCAGTGAAGCCTAATTACTCTCACCTGTTGCCAGATTCTGAATAGCGCAACTGCGCTATTACTTTGCAGCACAAGTAGCGGCACCTTTACCACCCACCTTGGACTACGTCCACGAAGCCACCGGGCGAGTCGATTTTCGCAGCTTCGAGAGCGTCACCCAAGCCCTCCGGGTGGTTCACTCTGCGAAGGAAGCCATCCCTGTCGAGTCTCTGACGATCATCGTGCCACTGCTGCTCAGCCTGGTCCTGACGGGGTGCGTGTGAGCCTTCTGACATTTCGCGTGGGGAACGCTATCCGGAGACCGCTTAATGAATTAAACGTAAAAAAATCGGTAACTTTTTTTTGAAGTGCATTACTAATTCGTACAAGCTGTACTATGTCATCACAGGTAAGATTTGAAGGAAGAAAAACAAACATAAGCTTTTGGCGCTTCCTTTCAGTAAAAAAAAAAGAAGCCTATCTTGCTTGTGCTGTCGAAAGAAATATGCGTTAATTTTTAGAGCTGCTGTATATCCTTGCAAGAAGTTTACAGGTGATACACATTTGAGTGCTACACAGTCGCGGTGCCTCGGGTGGGTGCTCTCCGTGCTAGACAGATTTATGGCGGGCCCGAGAGATGGCGCTTCTGGCGCTAGGTGTGGAATCGGCGGCTTAGTTACGGAGCGAGTCCCTGCACGCACAGCCCCGCGCGGGTATAAGGTGCTGGTGGCAAGTTATACGCTAGAGAGGGTATCACTTTGTTTAAGCTGAGGTACCAATGTTGTTCACAGCTTCAGTTTTCTGCCTCGCATCAGGACTGAAGGTGGTCTCGCGGTGTGGCAGCCTTGGTTGCTGGGATTCCGTAGGCCATACGAGTATCCTCGACAGTAATAAGAAGAACCGGCCGGATGCAGGCATGTGTATGGTGGGCCACATAGCAACGAGAACGTTGGATGCAAAAGCGATGCTGAACTGGTGATGCTGAACAGCTGCCCCGAGTTTCGCAATTTAGGCATATACCTATTGCGTTGTGTATTAGTTTTCTTATAAAAATCTCATTACAAGCGTTTTGGAGAGGTTTCTCTAAACACGGTGTGGCGGCAAAATTCCCCCAAGCAGCTGGAGCTTTCAATTATTTTCTTCTTACTTACAGATCGCTTTAAATTGCAAGAAACTAGAAAGCCTCAAACCTTAATCATTTTTAATAGATACCCTTTACCCTGTTTTTCGAGCTCTGTATTACGAACGTCTTCCAGTAGAGATTTTTGCAAGCACTCCATACATGAGTGCTCTATGTCCAGCTTGAATGGTCAACATTAAGAAGTTTGGGGGTCCCATGGAAAGAAGATGAACACAAGAATGCTTCGCTTTAAAACTAAGATTACTTGCACATGTGATTCACTTCAGTGGAATTTGGTTTTCGACTTCTCCTTGCCTATATAAGAGGCATAGCAAGGATTCTTAATTGCCGTCCAGTTATATTTGAAAATTCCCTTATATAGAAACAAATCAAATGTAAGGCATAAGACATCAGAAAGTTTAGCATACCACTAAATCTTCACCATTTAAGGTGCAAGGTTTTAGTAAATTACAAGATGTAGATAAAACCTTTAGAGTGTCCGTAATTCCCACATCGCGTCTCAAAAAAGTGTGGTCGACATCGCAGGTGGTGGTGGTACAAAAGACGCCAGTCGTCATCAACCACGTCAGCGGATTCCCGCACATCCTGCAGAAGCAACTCCTCCCTGCACACACTTCAGGAATCTGATGAAGCAAAACACCGGCGCCCGGGTAAAGCTATACTTTAGGATTTCGCACAGCTAAGGCGTGCAGTCAGCACGAAGAAAAATAGTGCCACAAGTGAAGTACGGCTGGAAGGGGGGAGTCACAATTCGCGAAAATTCAATACAACAGGGACACCCACAACGAGTTTAGCAGGAGAGTTCTAACTTCTTTGGCATGGGGTAGCGGCCCTATGGTTGGCAGCCATCTTTTAAGAGAAAAATTTTGCTTCACACGTTATTAGTGAAGTGTGATATAGAACTGTGATATAGCATTTCTGGGGATAGGATTTCAATGACGTCCTTATGCTGCTGTACGCTTATGCCTTTTCATATCAGACAAGCCAGTTTAGCGTGAATAAACCGTCAGCGATAGCCCAAAACTGGTTCAGCAAGTCGACACCGCTGCTTTTGACAAGATGACAAGTTGTGAACTTGTGTGCAGTCGCTCGCTGCCGGATAAACTATTGTCTACTTCCCTACCCTACCTCCCTACGCCCAGTTACACTTTCTCATGCTCTCCCACTGACCATTCTACGTGCCTGCTGCACATGTGCAGAAACAAAAAGAAATCAGCTAAGTAGCACCCAATCATTAGCAGCAGAGCACGGAAGAGGGGCGGACTAATTTCGTTGACCTTTTCTTTGCGAGGCTGCGCTCTAGATAGAAGATTCTACAGGCTGCGGTATGGCTATGGCATTAGTCAATACTGCCGATTTGTTGCTCTAATTTACAACGAATAAAAGAAGAGCGACGTCTTAGCTGGTGCCGATCAGTGTAAGCCATATGGCTGGCACTGACATGCAGGACAAATTGCGTAAACACTTTATCAGTACGAAATGACCGGCGGCGCAAACAAGGACACTAACAAGAAAGAGACACCACATGCTCACACTACCAACTGTTTATCGCGCGGAAAGGTGGCTTGTTTAAACATTCAGCTCAAGCATGTAACATCGCGTTATCGCTCCAAACCCAGCACGTGGAAAAAAAACATCAACATCAGGAAAACGAACAAGAAAATTTAACCCCTGCAGAAAAAAAAGTAACAGATTCTGATAAAAGGAATTAAAAAACTTAAAGGAGGGGGCCATCTTTTAGAAAAAACAGCGTCACACAATCGTAGCTATAGCAGAGTCCTACATGAGACGCAAAAGTGGTCAGACACTAAAAAACCAATAACAAATAACAATCTTAGCGAAAGCAGAGTAAACAAATGAAGCAAAAGCTGTCAGAAACCGAAAAACTGCAAACACTATAAAGATAAACTCAAGAAGTTCAAGTTCAAGTTCGTCTTTATTTACATCAGGAAGATGTAGGTAGGCCCTGACAGAAAAGTGATAAAAATTCACTTGAAGGAGCCCGGGCCCCTTCTACAAGGCAAAATACAACGAAAGCAACAGAGCTTGGTTAACAATGACGAGGTAGAAAAAAAAAGTTAAGAGGCGCTGCGAGCATATATTGTTAAAAGACAAAGAAAATAACTTATACGCCCAAAACAAGAACACTAAAGCTTTTGTACGCTTTTTATAATATGACAAACTGATTGATAGAATCAAGTACACATATTAAAAAAAAAATGCTTGCGTATGTCAGCACATTTATCAAAAGGGACTGAAAGTCACAGCTCTAAAGCGACAAGAATGTCACGTGGGCTACTTTTTTCCACAGATATTCCTCTACTCAGCAGCTTATTTAATACATGTGGAACTGCAAAGCGTAACATAGAACGTCCGTATTCTGTACGACAGAAGGGAACGCACCAGAATGACTGATTTCGAAATGCATATGTTGGAATAGTGGCTTTCAGGCAGGATAGTTCTAGGAACGTATACTGGTGGTAGCGTATACACTTTTTATATCTCAGTGCTAAATGATATTCATATAGGTCATGAGCTGGTGTAATCTGAAAGCGCGTGAAAAATTCTGTGTGCGCACGGTAATCGACGTTTGCTATGTGCCGGACTGCTTTCTTTTGGAGCATGAATATTTTATTTATGTTGGCCTGCGTTGTATTGCCCCATACTAAGAAACAGTAATTTAAATGAAGGAGGAACAGCGTGTTGTAAATTAGTATTTTTATAGACGTCGGAAGAAAATACCGAAATTTTGCTTGCATTCCTACACATTTCGTGAGGCGACATAGAACTATACTAACGTGAGCGTCCCAGACCATGCTCTTACTGAAAAATACTCCAAGTGTTTTGGCCGTATCTACAATATCTATAATAGAATTCCCAATGGGAAACTGATGCTCTGCCATGATCGCCCTATTTCTCGCTT
Source organism: Amblyomma americanum (assembly GCF_052857255.1). Classification (NCBI taxonomy): domain Eukaryota; kingdom Metazoa; phylum Arthropoda; class Arachnida; order Ixodida; family Ixodidae; genus Amblyomma; species Amblyomma americanum. The sequence continues at coordinate 504,439,142 of NC_135497.1, forward strand.
GGAAAACAACTGCTTTTGTCTTTTTCGCGTTTAGTACCAGGGAATTTGCTTCGCTCCAGTGTTTGAGGGCATCCAACGCGCTGTTAATGGTTGGGACTAGAAATTCGAGACTATTACCTTTAAAGAACATGCTAGTGTCATCTGCGTAAATTACATATTGAGGCTTATTACTTATATTAACAATGTCATTAATGTAAAGAATAAAAAGTAAAGGTCCCAATATACTTCCCTGTGGGACGCCGGTAAAAATTTTCTGAAGAGAAGAGAGTTCATTTACTATGTGCACACAATGAAAACGATGTTGAAGATATGATTCGATGAGGAGGAGTGGTGTGCCACGTATGCCGTAGAGTTCAAGTTTCTTTAGTAGTTTGTGGTGAATAAGGTGGTCAAAAGCCTATGAAAAGTCAACAAAAATTCCTATGCATATCTCTTTATTTTCAAATGCTTCGAGAATTATTTCTTTTTGTGTTAGAAAAGCTGTTTCAGTGGATCTGCCTTGATCAAATCCGTATTGAGGTGTAGACAGTAACAAAGATTCTAAAAAAAAAACTCCACAGACGGCCGCTAGAAAAGGAGGGCTGAAGAGTCGCACTGAACATGATGTCACAAAAAACTATCCAGAAATGAAACTTGATTTGTACGGAGGGATATCGAAGAGTCGCTAACACAAATGCTTCCCTTCTTTTTAATCATAAAAGCCTCAATAATTTCAGTTGCCATCTGATCGGGACTCCTGCCCAGATTCTGCAGGGGTTGTTCGTTTTCCTGATGTCAGTGCTTTTTTCCCACGTGCTGGGTTCGGAGCGATAATGCGATATCACATGCTTAAGCTGAATGTTTAAATATGCCACCTTTTCGCGCAATAAACAGTTGGTAGTGTGCGCATGTGTTGTCTCTTTCTAGTTAGTGTTCTTGTTTGCGCCGCCGTTCATTTCGTCACGCACCAGCTCTCCCCTCAGGCTGTTATTCGGAAGTTACTTTATTAGTAGTTCGTACTTTCTTGCACAATTTTTCAGACACGATATAGAGCATGGCAAGCCAGCATACATGAAAACGCACTCTTGAAAGCTGTTTTTTTTTACTTGGTTTATGGGGGTTGAACGTCCCAAAACGACTCAGGCTATGAGGAACGCCGTAGTGAAGGGCTCTGGAAATTTCGACCACCTGGGGATCTTTAACGTGCACTGACGTCGCACAGTACACGGGCCTCTAGAATTTCACCTCCATCGAAATTCAACCGCCGCTGCTGGAATCGAACCCTCCTCTTTCGGGTCAGCATCCGAGCGCCATAACCACTGAGCCAATGCGGCGTCTGCTAAGCTTCTTTGAGAGCAGGAGCAAAATCTTGCAGTTTTGGTGTACGATTCTCTTATGCTTCAAAAGGCGCGTAGCAAACACCCTAACTTGTATGTGTTTAGACGCTTATGCACTCTTAATTCAATAATGAAATAATGCAAAGAGGGCATTTGTTTTTGGATGTTTGTTGAAACGTGAAAGTATTACTGTCCTTTGCTCTGTGGTAATGTGGGCCACTCAGGCACAAATCGGATAAGTGATTACACCTTATAGGTTAAAAAATCAGAGAGTGCGCTGTTTCATTGATTTATTTAATAAAGTTTATTAGCCTCTGTTATCACTGGCGATAAGGAAATTTACTTTGCCGTCTTCAAAGTCTTAATTAATATGTTCGCGGCACATTTCTGCCAGTGGTTTGAATTTTTTTTTTCTGCTTCGGGGAACGGTGTTTTCCTACCTAATGGTCGAGCTCAGTGTTATACATTTTTTTTATCGCTATTGCAGTGAATAAACAGAACAACTTCAACAAAGACGCATGCTGTTCACTGCCGCTCTCATGTCCAGGCGGTCCTACACTGCGAAGTTACAGACTTGGTCGGCGACGCCATTCGGTGCCGATCCCGAGCGTGCAATTCCCGGCGCTCGCGAATTTTGGGCCAGCAGAGAGCACAGGTACGTTGTGTCATCGCTTTGGTCAAAGCACTGACATGTCAGCTCCTCTAAATGCCATTTCACATTTACTGGGTCGCTGTAATACCGTGTTTCATCATGTATGCAACGCGCTATAGAGTTTACTGACGAGCACAGCATGCCCATTTCATACCACGTGGCAGTGCGTGCTACCACGTAGCACCATTTCCTGCAGAACAGAGCAATACAACTTGTTTTTCGTTGTGCTGTACAATGAGAAAGTTGGGAAAGCGAAAGAAACGACAATGCCCAGGTTCAACCTTTGTCAGATGCATAGAGCCTAAGGGTGGGCCTGTGGGTCTAATTTAGAGGCTCGCTATTCATTAACAGTGTTCTAGATTTACTAAAAATCAGAAAAGTTCTCTACAACGCCTACGAATTTCGGTGATGCTACAATAGCCTCTCTGCATGAGCTGGAAGCAATCCCCTTCAATTCATTGCTTTGTCAGCGGCTGCACATACGACATATGGCACGAAAGAGAAGGCTCTCGCAGGCGCTAGTGATTCTGGTTAGCTGCTCCCCTATTAAAATCGCGCCTGATTTGCAGGCGCAAGAGCATTTGCACACACATTGGCAGGCTTATCGTGATTGCTGTAGAGGTAGGCAAGTGCCAGACATGTACCGTTCTCAAATTACAAGGTATGGTTTAGTACTTCGCTTCCCGTGATTTATGGGCATGCCTTCGGTTTCAACACAAACACCAGCAAATCGGGCAGTGGTGGTGGTAACTGTATCGGATCTGGTAACCAGGGTCCTCAAGACTGGTAACCATGCTGTGGAAGCCGGTCAGCCGGGTGGCTGATATAAGAGCGCAAGCGCCCAATAAACGCACTGTTACTCTGCACCTCGAGCTCAGCGGTCGTCTGCGTCGCATGCTATCTTGAACGACACATGGTGTCAGAAGTTCTTATCACGCCCATTCCCCGCTTCAACTGAGCCAGCGCAATGGAAGTACTACCGCCCCCTAATCGCCAACTGCTCTCCGAAGCGCCGGCGGAAAAGTGGAAGCAATTCAGGCAGAGGATGGATTTGTACTTCAAAGCAACTTCGCATGTGAACGGTTTCGCGATTTTAATAATAATAATAATAATAATAATAATAATAATAATAATAATAATAATAATAATAATGGTTTTATTTGCGCCTAATGAATACATGGCGCGGGAGACCCGCAGTAAAAGCTGTCACAAGCGACAGCTTGACAAAGCCGGAGGCCCCCCTATACACTTGACAGCATCATAGGCGCAATGAAACGGCATGTCTCATCCAAAAACAAAATAGAACAAAACACGAAAACATCTGCAATTACAATCACTCACAAGAACTACATAAAATTATACAGAAAATGTGGTAGAATGAAGTTAGAAAGCACTTACAAAAGCAATGAAACATTCATGTGCGATGGCAATGAGTTTAGCGAAAGTAACAGATAAATTAAGCACATTTTGCTTCAAATAAAATTCAGAACAAAGTGAATACAGACAAGCGGTACAGTCAGGGTAAACAACAACGTGACAGAGTAAACAGGAATGGCAAGCGAAGTGTCCTAGTACATGTTGAAATACCGGCGGAGTGTTTTGAACGTCACCTTTTCAAGTTGGATATGTTTATGATTTAAATCATTTAGTAACCGGGGTAGTTTATTCTGTATTGTTTGTAGGCCGTATGTTGTGCGAAACGTCCTTACTTTCCAGAGCTCCGTGTGACGTGTCTGGCGTGTAGTAGTGTTTGGTTGTAACCTGGCTAGACGATGTAGAAATGAACTGTTGCTAGCGTTTTCATTCTTAATTGCCTTGCAAAGGATATAATCAAACAGTTTGGTAACAGGAATTATGTTGTATTTGGGAAATAGATGATACGTATGTGAATAAAACGGCAGATTTTCTATTATTCTTACAAACCTTTTCTGCAACTTGTGAAGCTTCTGCAAATTTCCGTAAGTTGTCGTAGACCAAACTAAGTGACAATAATTGAGTCGGGAGGAGAATAAGGTATTATAAAGTAACAGTAAGATTTTTGGTGGTAGTAAATTGCGATTGCGGTATACTAGCCCAATTACTTGTGCTAGCTTAATTAGCATGCTGTCCACGTGGACATCCCATGACATATTCTGCTGAAAGATAACACCTAATGTCTTAATGTCGACGTAATAGTGGAAACGGACCATCGACCACTGATAGCCATTGCCCAGAAGAACCTGTCAGACATGCCTCCTCGCCTGCAGCGTTTCTTTATGTGCCTCATGCCGTTCAACATTTCTCTGCTGTACGTCCTAGGGAGAGACCTTGCTCTGGCGGATGCTCTCTCAAGAATCCGATGCGACAGCGATGAGCCACCTGAAAGTGAACTAGAAAATGTGGCCACCCATGCAACGGCCGGCCTCTCCACTCTCGTCAGCGACACAACAGCCAAGCGGATGGCAAAAGAAACGAGTGAAGACGACGAGCTAAGGCGAGTCACTGAAGCCCTACAAGATGGACATAGCGTTATAGGTCAGCTAGCTCCCTTCGAAGCTCAGCTATCAAGTGTGGAAGGCGTACTGTTGCGTGGATATAGAGTTGTCATTCCGAAGTCCCTAGAAAAGAAATGTTGCAGCGCCTACACGGGGGCCACTTGGGCGTCGGAAAATGCAAAGCAATGGCCAGAGTATTGATGTATTGGCCTGGTATGGCAGCAGAAATAACTGAGAAAGTTTCCAGGTGCCAAACCTGCCACCGTTTCGCTTACAAGCAACCAAGTGAACCCCTAATGCAAAGGCATTGTCCCGCATTACCGTCGGCTAGGGTAGGCGCGGACTTGTTCGAGCATTACGGAACTACCTTGCAGTCTACGATGCCTATTCCAATTACCCTGAAGTAGAGCCGCTTTCTCACACTACTAGCCACTGTGTAATAGAGGAGCTGGCCATGATATTTGCACGTCACGGCATCCCGCTTGAAGTATGCACGGACGGCGGACCACAACTTTAATCGCAGGCATTTCATGCTTTCGCAGAACAGTTTGAATTTGCCCATGTTGTTTCTAGTCCCGGTTTTCCACGCTCAAACGGTTTGGCAGAGAAAGGGATGAACTTGGTGAAATGTTTCCTCAAGAAGGCGCTATATGTGAATGAATACTTTTGGATCGCCTTCTTAATTACAGGACAGCACCACTCGAGGCCGGACAAGCCCCGTGCGAGCTACTCATGGGCAGGAGGTTAAGAGCGAGGCTGCCTGACTTCGCAGACCGTAGGGCACCAGAGGTCAAAAAGCACACCCAAGCCCACCCTCAGAGACGTCCACTAGAAGCACTCGGCGAGCATGACACCGTTAGGCTGCTCGACAAGGGAGGGTGGACCACAAAGGCCCTCGCAGAAAACGCCGTCGCCCCTCGCTCATACATGGTCCGTAAAAAAGACGTGAATCAGCTTCGTCGCAACCGTCAACATCTGCTGCGAACAAACGAAGAGTTCGACCCCTCACTGGAAACCATTCCTGACTGTACGGAAGACAGTGCTAGCGACTGTGCTTCTCTTCCAGGCTTGCGGCACCACAGGAGTCCCTGGGCAACTCGAGCCCCACGTGTGACGATCAAGCCACGGCTGCCCACACGCCTCAAGAGCACCCTGAGCCAGGGCAACATAGTCCTCTGGAAACCATGAATTCCGAGCCGGACGACGCTGGGCTTCGCCGCAGCACCCGGTTAAGGAAAAAGCCCACCCGCCTCGTGTATCAAAAGGACTTTCATGAAATTGCTTGAATCGATCTGCTGTTGTATTGTGCTAGTTTTTTTTCTTTTTTTAGAGGGAGAAAGATGTATCAGATCTGGCAACCAGGGCCCTCAAGACTGGCAACCATGCTGTGCAAGCCGGCCAGCCGGGTGGCTGATATAAGAGCGCAAGCGCCCAATAAACGCACTGTTAATCTGCACCTCGAGCTCAGCGGTTGTCTGCGTCGCATGCTATCTTGAACGACACAGCAATGACTTTTATTTTCAAAAGGAATGGTGTGGCGTAGGGTACTGGAATGCTAAGACATTGCTATAGGCTGACAGACACATACACAGGAGATAGCCCTGGACCACAGATGTATGGAGTTCGCACTTTTCTTCCTTAGACAATAGCATCAAATGCGAAACACAGGGGTCTTTTTTATCTGAATGAAGAGGCTTTTACAAATATGACGATTCTGGGGCATTGAGGAAGCGCACGTACTAGGATTGTACAGGCAGCACTTGCTCAATGAGTGGTCGTTAAATTGTGACATATGATGCGCCTGGAGACCTAGAATCTTTAAAACCTCTGACACACTCTACGGCCGCTTCTAAGTCAACCGAGTTGTACTGGGTTCTTGCAGGGCGTGGTGCTTGGCTTCACAGCGCGAAGCGGACTACCAGGAGCCACGTCGTGTCGCAGGCGCGCACCAATCTTATCTATAAATTGCTACCCATTATAACACTTTATGGCTCTCTCCTTTACCTTCCGTTCCGGGGAAAGTGCTGCAGGCTAGGGTATTTTGCATCAAACTAACCTCTCTGTCTTAGGTGTCGTAAACCTTTTTCTGATCACAGTAAAATTGGGTGTGTGAAAAGCTGAACATTGAACTTCATGGCTACTTATGTTGAATAGCCGGCGACTCGAAGGAGTTGGATCAGGTTGAACGCTTCGATGTGTATGTAAACACCTGTGTAAACTGTGAATTTATAGCTTCTTCTTAGCCTGGGCTACAGGCAGCACTGATGCATGTGCTTCAGCCAGTTTTCAGTTTTTTTTATGTCGCAACCTGCGGCCCTTATTGTGCCCCAGAGCGAATGTCGTATATAACATTTCTGAAACGAGTGAGCTTGATAACACAGCTTCCACCATACTTTTGTAGGCAATTTTTACCTTCCGTAAACGTCATTTTACCACTACTTTTCTTGCATCATCTCAACATGTATAGAATAGCAAATATGGGATTCCCTGACGTTTCTGGTACTCATCTGCAACCGTTCTAGCATATCTACGAAATTTTTTGTATGTCTATGTATAAATAGCAGCGGGTATTTTTCTTGAAAAGCTTATTAGTTGGCTTCAGGACACACTCAGTTTGGGTGGAAGAAAAAAGCATCTGCCTAAACAACAAATGACGAATGGTGCCTGAAAAGATTAAGAGTTTGCGCTGAATACTTTCTTTGCTTTCGTCACTCTTTCGTATCTGTTATTTTCGCTGCAGGCACTGACGATTCGGCATCAGTACCGGTGCGCCGACAAAGAAGTCCCTTGACGGGTTTTCTGACAGCCAGCGAGGAACAGCTCTTTCCTTGTACGTCTTGGATATTATGAAAAGGCTCCTGCGCAACGAAGCCGGAACCAAAGAAAACTATGCACCATATCAGCTGTGTGCTCAGTAGTTTAGAACTAACTGGTTAGCAGCACCTGATGATACGTTGTAGGCAGCAATGTTCAGTTCACAGCCTAGGTTATAAGTTGGCAAATGAAGTTATGTGCAGAACGTGGTTCTAGCTAGCAACCCATCAAAACATAACCTTTCGTAATAATGAAGGCGGCCTAAAGAAGAATCCTACGGAGCCCAAAACCATATAACGCTAGATGAGAGAGAGTTGCTATGCGAGCGCAAAAGCAGATACCGCGCGAACTGCCACTTGCTAAGGGCAATCACTGAGGTGACCAACGCCGACGCGGGGCGGCCCCATGGCAAGACCTTGAAACTTTCTCTTTTTGGATTGGCTTGGTGTCCCGCTAAGGCGCTAGACTTGAAAACAATAAATCAAGGTTTCTGCCGTAGCAAAGCTCGCGCCGCTTAGTCGCAACAGCGAAAAGACGGAAAGACACAGAGGGTTCAAAAAATGACGACTATATGAACGGTTTACGATATGTAGGACCTCCTAATAAAACACTTTTGTCAACTACTTGAAGGTAGAATCAGGCAATGAAACTTTGGGACTGCATATTAAAACGAGTAACACGATCAAATACTTTGATGTTCACAACTCCAAATTTTTGGCCATTTTTCGCTATTTGAAAGCCGCATCTCCTGTTTAAAGAATTAAGCTACCAAGAGGTCTGGGAGAAGAAGTAGATGGAGAAACAATAAACTAACAACCGATTTTATTGGAATGCGGTCCGCTGCTTGGTTCTTCCCTTGGAGGAAGTAACCGCTTAATGATTTCAGTCGTTTGCACAATGTTACATTCCCTGTTTCCCTACTTCGTCTCATTAGTCGGCCATTCTTCCTTTCCAAGTTGCTCTTGTTCAATGCAGTGCAAACTGGCTCAAAAGTCTTCAGGCCAAACAGCTTCCATGCGAGCATCATATTAAGGTCCAGAAAATTTTGATGAGGACGATGGTTTTTTTTTAACTAATTGGTATTTAGATCCTACTGGACTGCATATGGGTACCACGAAACCGGTGAAAATGAAGCCATTAGCCTGAGGTCTTTTGACCGAACATCTACCCATTTCCTTACTTTTCCATATACCTCCCTAACATATGGCGTCTGCAACTCTCAGTGAGCGTCAGCAGCGACACAGATCAACCGTTGAACGTCGGTGGAAGATTGAAACGATGGCTTCGGGACGCCGTTTGGCCAGACCTCCTGGGCTATAACCCGACCATTTGCGGAGGGGTGCTCGAAGTCTTCAGCGCCGCCGAATACCACGGCGGCACCTTGCGTACGGAGGAGCTGGCACCGCGTCCTCAGACGTCTTCCTACGGCGGCTGCACCAGAGATGACGTCAACAGAGCCGACGATGCGAATCGTGCGAGCACTGAGGCCTTTGAGACCCCCCTCCTAGACGATATATACTGCCGAAGAAGCGATGCCAGTGAGGACGGCACGGATGAGACCGAAGTCGTAGAGGGCAACTGGGCTGACTTGGATGAATCGCGGCCTCAGCGCCTGGAGTGGCAGCCTTCCCATCACCACCAGCGCGACGAGAGAAGACGCTCCGGGTTAGCAGACTGGGGTAAACAACTTTTGTTCGTTAGCTGATTTAATTTTAGCTAGATGATCTTCTAGCATCAGGAAAACGTTACGCTGTTGTACTTAGGCAAATAATTTAGAAGTGTGCAGGTAATTAAACACAAAGGAAATCAAACGAATCTTCATGTTCTGCCGCACTCTATGCCTGGTGTTGTTGCTTCCCTGATCCCCTCAGTCCAACTTCCTTAGCTCACTGAAACAGTTCAACAACATACCTTGTAATACATGCAAACTTTGTACATCCTGAATGAAATGTTCTATAAGCGGATAATGCTATTTGATGCCAAAGAGGTAGTTAAATAAAATGCGACTTTTTACGTCGTCATCTTTGTGAGGGACTTTCTTGGTGCTGAAGAACGACACCTTTTTGGTGTGGCCTTTGGTTATGCGTATTAACAAAAGTTTCTTCACTGGAGACTAGTGTTAATCGTGCACGTTGTTAGCCAAAAATAGGTCACATATGATTTCGAATGTTCCCTGCTGAGATTCTACCATTTTCAGTCAGTTTAACGAGGCATCCTTATGGGCTTTAGGGTTACGGGGGAGGGCGGGGGGAGTAGTGTGCCAGGATTTGCCAGCTGAGACAATGCGATCGGGATGAGTTTAAGAGCGATCGCAGTTGTGACAGTTTGAGACAGTTTTAACGCTATAACGTTAAGGTTCCCGCTCTGCAGAAAATCTGGCGTCGCCCTCGGTACCCTCGTCGGTACCCTCGTGTGAGGAGAAAATCCCCGCATAAGCAACCTAGGGGGCACCCTAGATCACGTGACGTTATGCAGCCATCACAACCTGACCTTAAGATTGTGAGCAAACTCCCCACTGTGGCAGGTGGCAGTTATTGGAGATTGCTCGGGAAGGCCAACCCGGGCCGCACAACCCTACCGGTGGCAGCACCTGCCATCCCGGGGCACTAGCGCATTGCTTAACCGCTATACCACTGCGCCAGGAGGAGTACGAGGACTCCCAGCGATCTATGAATGTAAATTAGAGAACGACCAATTGCGCATATATGAGTATTAACCCATTAACGATATCGCGTCATGCCCAAACGGCAGTTTCAGAGCGCTAGCGCTGAACCTCTCACTCACTGATTTCTCCGACCTTTGCTCGAAGTTGAACAAACCTCAACGACTTGTGCTGGCGCACCTGTATCACATTTATCCTAAACAAGATAAAACGTCCAATTATTTTCCCAATTATAAGAAGACACATAGCCTATCGCGGACGTTGAGCGAGGGGCTCCGGAATAAGTTAAATCACATGGGTTTTCTTGACGCGCACTGACATCGCACATCACGCAGACACATTTTCCATTTCTCCTCCTGTCTACAGATGCGGCCGCTGCGGCCATAATTACACCAAGGCTCTCAGGCTCAGTAACCGTGGGCGATAATCATTGAGTTCGGCCAGTAAAGTTCGCCGCGGTTATTGAAGATGTTCGCCTGAGTTTGCCGATAACGGGTGCTAAAAGCATTTCGTCCTTAACTGAATCATCTTCAAATATTACGAAAGGCATTGGTTTCGAGACTCTAGAGTTGAGCATCTGTCGGATTAAAATGTGACTTCATGCGCGCTGGCCCACTGAAGGAAGTTTTTCGTCTATTTTGCTTTGCCCATTTAACAATTTAAAATAATAATTTGTTTCATTACGCATCAGTTTTTGTTTTATTATCCAAGTGAATAGTAACGAGTAATAGCTCTGTAACTGAAATCTACTCCAACGTTGGCTGTCAACAATGTGTAACTGTTTTGTGAACTCAGGGTGTTCCCGATACACTCTCGCAGAGTTGTCGCATGTGAACAACAGCGGTCTCTCGGAGGACACTGCCTACTTGGCTTTGCCTGAGAACAAGTGCCCATCGGAAGAGGTTCTCGGTGCCTGTTCATTCGACCAGCACCAACAAAACGCTTGGTGCGCCGCGGCAGCTGCTGTCGCCCCGTGCTTCGTATCGCCGGTAGAGCCGCTTCGGGCACCCCGTCATTCGCAGGACGTGTTCGAGCAGCTGCTGAAGGCCTGCAGGCAGCCGGAGGCTGTCGCCTTCTCCGAGATCCTGCAGGAACTGTGAGTTGGTTAAGAGGGCAAAGGGCTTGAAGAAGTTCGGGCAGTCGCCCTTTTTTGAGACAGCTAAGAGTGCACACACAGAGACACAAAGTCGACACAACCGGGAATGAGTAGCGATTGTACAAACCAGACACATCCGTATGGGTACAGATGCATAATAAACCGAAAGAAACAATATTTAAAGCTAAGTGATAACATCAGTTTCATTAAGCGCATGCGCAAGATGTACCAGGGCTGAAGGATCAAGTGTGAAAATCGCAGCGCGTGTTGCGGCCAGGAAAGACCCCAAAGACACAAGATTGTTTGAGGCTGCTCGTATAGAACCTAGCTTACTTTCCAGTAGTAATAACTACAGCGGAGGTGGTCCCTGCTTTTTTGTTTGCGATACATGCTTCTCAAACTGTCTGTCGAGTGATCATCCATACAGTGGCCGCAGCAAGAAGGGTTGCTGTTCTATCTTTAAGAGCATGAAATGCTTTTAGCTATGCCTTGCTGCCATCCTCCCTTCCACTTTCCGTTGAAAGTTTGTCCCTAATATGTCGTCATAATCTCTTGTGAAGAATGCATTGAAAACTATACACTATAGTAAAACGGATTAGATTCAGTCAGGTCCCTCATGTTGGAAATGTCGAAAGTCTAAACTCAAAACAAAAACTAGTTCAGCAATGTAAAAAAATGTTCCTGATGATCGCATTCGTCTGCTCTTTCTAACGATACTTTCAAAAGCAACCAAGTTTTTGAGGTACTTTTTCTTTGTTAGGTACCTTTTTAGGATACCTTTTCCTCGGGCACTTCACCCCAGAAAAAGAGCACCAGGCTGAGGGAATGTTGTACATATCAGAAAACTGGTAGGTACCCTGAGGCACTATAGGGGATAGGAACCAGCGCCCCCCTAATTCGAAGCGGCAGCTCTATTACGAGGCCATTGCATTCAGTGTATCTCATATGAATGCGACGTTAGAAACCTCATCACGAAAAAAATCTGGCGTAGTTTGTTATCAATTTGCTTGTTCGAGACAATGAAGCCCCGTGGTCTCGTTATGACTTCACACGGTCACAATTTCCATTCCCTGAAGGATGTGACGGCATTACTCAATGGTGACGCCTGTCTTCCCGGAAGGCCTACCAACGGCCACAGGCAGCTGCCAGGTGCCAGATGGCAGGACAGATGAAGGGAGTAAAATAAGTGTGGAAGAGACACCGTAGAGGGCAGGTCCTGGTAACTTTCGACCACCTGGTGTTCTTTAATGTGGGCTGACCACGCACAGCACATGGCCGTATAGTGCATTGTGACCGCATGCCACGCTGGAAACAACGCGGCAGCGTGTATGCCCTTGAGATGTAGCACATTTCAATGTGGAGTTCATGGTCGGTGGTAGGAGTTTCGAGGTGCCATTTTTCGATAACTTCTTCCTCTTTCTTATTTCTCTCAAATGCAGCGCGCACAGGGCACCGAACATATGAAACAGAATAACAGGCTTTCATATTTACTGGAGAACAAAACTTGATATATGTCGAAGAAACATATGTGCCCTCTTTCAAGTGATTTGGTATCTTACAATAGACGTGCACTTCTTTATTATTCGAACTTAAGCAGATCTTCGGCATCTAACCTTCATGGCCTGGCCAATACTATTTTCACATTACACCTGTTCAGCCGCTCGGTGAGGAAATCTGGTTCGGATGGTTTGTTACACGTGCGCGCCATATTCTGGGAAGGTGAGCATCAGTCCCATCACGTACCCAGTCTGGATGCAGCCGTCCAGGGCGCAATTCGTTTCTAGCAACATTGGCCGCTCAGCTTCCCACCCCCCCCCCCCCCCCCCCCCAAATATTGAGCCCCGACCTTAATTTTCTTCCTTTCAGCAATGCTCCCAAGCTGCGCACACCGAGAAGCTTCGTGGACAGATGGCGAAGGCACGCGTCGCAAGAGCCCGCATGCGCTTCGCTGTTCCAGTCATCTTGTACGACGGCAAGGTGCGATGCATTTGTGAGGCTTGTTCTTGAGCCTTCGTCTATCCAACGATCTTCGCATCTCCTAGAGATTTCTCGCCTTGACACATGCGCTTTGATTACCTCTCGTGCTTTACAAGTCTTTCTCCGTATCCAGAACATCTGCAGGTCAGCGACGCTTTCCGGCGGCCTGGAGATCTATGGGCGAACAATCATCAAGTTCTTGGGTGAGTATTACTTATCATCTTTACCGTAGAGGAGAAACTCGAGAACAACTTTCTTGTTTGCGTCCAGTCGCGTTCGCGGGAGTGAGCGTTGTTGTAGCATGCTGTAGTCGCTGCTTCCCATTCTTGTGTGCATAACCATATTGCGAGCTAGGTAACATTGACGACACGTCAACGAAGGCATGCCTGCTTCAGTGCGGGAGAAGTAAATGCACGGCTGGACCGAAGTATATATTCGCGTGCATCGCAATACAAACGAACGGTGCCAGCGGGTTTTTCAAGGCGATTGTCTGGTGTGGGTGCGGGCGATTGTCAGCTCCGTTCGCGAGCTGATTTGTACCAAAGAGCTACCGATTGCAGTCTCGCGCACTTCATGATGTGGGAACTTGCACCTTATTTCACTGCCCACGCTGCAGAGTACACCCTTCTAGTCCTAACATCGGCAGCTGACAGATTCCGACAATAGACGTCTCTGTAGTTTGTTGTTTGGTTTTCCTCTTTCGTATTCTTGCAATAAAAAAAAAGTTTTGAGCCTCAACTCAGTTCTTTTTCGCTCTTCGTGACTTTTCGCAGCAGTCTTGTGACACTTGTGAATATTTCCTTTGGTGTAAATTGTTTTGCAGCGCACACGTGTGGTACCTATTTCTAGCAGCGTTCTGCATCATCGACTAACCCATTTACAGGATGTATGCTGACGGGTCGACTAGAAAGCAGCGAGGTTGATGTCACGCATTCGCTCTGCGGCTGGAAGATTCCGTGCTGAAGTGACCATCTACGAATGTTAAAGGGACATATCGGAGGTGATTCTAACTCCAACGAAAGTACACTTTATCGTCTGATGCCACATTACCCAGATTGTGTACTGCTTTTTTAAGTAGAAAAAGTTAATGAGATAGCTAGCCGGTGAACTTCAGTATGACACAGATCGCGCACAACTTTTCCCTCTTTTTCTTCTGCCCTTCTGAGATCTCCGTTCCAAGAAAGAGCTGGTCCCACCGAACAAAGAGAAGTGGAAGAAAGTGACCAATGCTATCAGTTTCGTCGAGGCCATTGGTCTCGAAGATCTTCGAAGGTCTCATCTCAATGCCTCAGTTTATCTGGATGTCAGTCGCGGCTGAGTCGCTCCCGGGCTCAATCCGTTGCAGTCAAAGCAATGCCATATGAACACTGCAGAAGCGAAGATATGGCCTCTTTCCTTCACACCATGCATAGATTTTATATGCGGAGTGTCTTTCTGCGATATATGACCATGCTCAACATTTGTTGACAAAGATTTTGTAAACTGAAAAACTGTAAGATAGTGGTGTTCAAATATTGAAGATAATGGTCCATTCTTTCGATATGTAGCAAAATCTTTCTTTTAGATTCTTTTCATCCATCGCATCGAGCAGTTAAGATTGCCATAGAAAACCAGTAGGGAAAGCTTTTGAGGAGAGCAAAAACGCTAATACTAAAAAGAGTGCAAGCCTGCCGACGGGATATCTGCAGATATCTTGATTGTTGTAGTGAAAGCTTACAATATATGAAAAAATTGCGCTCATAAACGTTAAATGCTTTTCCCCAGAATTGTTCGGTATGTTTTTTTTTCCTGGATAAAGCACCTGCCTAGTCCCAGCACATGGTTTCGCAAACAGCGTGTCATAGCAGTGCTAAGTTTGTGCCCCTTGGGCCTTAAGCTGTACTGCCTATTTGAGTAGAGCTAAATAGCTGGGCCTGTGTATACAAAGACATCTTCTTGCAAAATTAGCTTCATAAGTGATATGCTGATTAAGCACAAAGAGTCAATAATATAGTTCACCAGTCTTTAGGCTAGAGTTACAGGTAGAACGCGGGTGATAGCCTAAGCAATGATTTCAGAAATCGTAAATGACACGGCTTTTACAGTATTTGAGTTCCAAAAACCAAGGACCATGCTCTGGATGAGCACTCATTTTTTTCACAAGCTTTGTTCTTTGCTCAGAATGTGCACTAAGCGCTCGGAGCCTGCACACAAGAGTCCTATTCAACTTAGCCCGGTCATTGACTCTTAGAAATTTGTGCTATTAATCGATCAAATAACCATCAATTCTTCGGCACTCACTGCCATTTGTCATGTTATCAATGAGGACAAACTCAATCGAGGTTCCCTGGAATCACACTGCATTGAGCAGAAAACAAAAAGAAAGCTCCAAGCTCTCTCTACGTATACCATTGCATTGTGGACGCAGTTTTACCCGTAAGCAAAACCAAACGTGTACAAGTATTGGTGGCACCGATTACACAGAGTGTACATCCATACGCATTGGTGTATGTAACCAAGAGATTCAACCAGTTGTACGTGCACACATGTGCAAGAGATCAAGAATGAACGAATGGTAAATGCCGCGGGCAAAAGCCCCCAAATGAACGCCAAACTTGACAAATGCCGAAATGGTAACACACCGCACTCACATGACTGCAGTTGGTTCGCTCTTTTTTTTTTCTTACCAGCCAGAGGAGTCGCCTTTTGGCTTCTCTTGGAATTCGCAAGATATTCCAGTCATTTCGTGAGTGGTTCGTGCACTGGAGTGCACGACACACAAGCATTTTGCAAAAAAGCGCCGCGTGCGCGTCATTCCCAACCCGCAGCACAGAAACGTTGGGGGCGCATTGACCACCGCCGCTTAAGAAAGAACAACTCAGGCCTGCGCTAGGCCGAGAACATCGAGGGACTCTTGTTGAGGCGGTTCAAGTGAAGCTTGCAATTGGCTGTTTCCAAAAGGAATGGTCGAGTGCGGACTTATTTGGCTGGTAGCAGTGGTGTCGTCGCCGAATTACAGCCAGCTGCGAGCCATCGACATCAACGGACGCCAAAATCCCGAACCACGTGAAACATTTTCATTCAGCAACTCGCAATGAAGGGTTGCCATCAGCCAATCCTACGGACTCGTCGTTTTACTGAAAAAAAAAGTCGCAACATCTCTACACGCAGATGATACACTAATATCCGTTGAATTGCTGGTCATGGGTCTCGACTTGACCGTCTGTTTGCAATTATGACGCACCGAACAGTTAAGAAATAACTGTCATAATTTCACTACGACTGCGGTCATTTCTTCTCCATCCAACGCGTGGGCACCGCCATATTGCTGCACTTGAAGCCTGGACTCCATGTACGCGAAAACTCACGGGAAGGCGACGGCGGCAAGCGACGAGCGACGCCGTCGCGCGAAGTAAAACGCATGTGTCGCTTGCTGTGTCGCTCGGATCTGCACCCACAGAAAATTTCGCTCGTCACCCGGAAGCCCCCCAGGCGACTGGCCAATCAGAGCCCCCCCAAAGCCGTTTCTGGTTTGTCCAAAGTTTCTCACGGGTACATCTCACGAAACCCGCCCGTCGTGTTGGTCATCGCCACCGCCGAGAAAATATTTGGTTTTGTAGCTGACAGGCAGACCCGCATGATTTAAATAATTAAAACAATCTACTTGTTGGGTGCAGAGGGCTAACAGCATTTGGAGCGGGCTACGCGAGCTGTCGTACTGCAGGGAGAGATGCGTGTCGAGCCGCGGGTACCGGCGCTCGATCCATCGTGCCGCTGCGCTCCAACTGTGCAGAAACACTCCGCGGCGCTCATTCTCACTGGTAAATTATAGTTTGCTCACTTACAATCAGATTGCGGTGACAGTTTATGGGAGTGTTTTTGTTAAGCCGGAGTGCACAGGCACCGAACGGAAGCACACCTCCCCCGTGAACCCGTGATGTGACTTCGTCTCCGCAAGCACGCCGTTGGTTATCTCCACTGCCGCTACACCGCTGCCGTAGAGGAAATATTCCTTTGGCCCTGACTATGAGGCACACTCACAAAATGTTAAGAGAGAGAACAGGTTACGGGCGTGTGTCTAAGCTTGAGTGCGTAAAGCACGGAGTACGCTGCGCACGTCGCGGGTTCGCGTCGCCTGCCGCCTTCGCTTGCATGGAGGTTGCCCACAAGCGACGGAGCCAGCGTCGCCGTGCCGCCTTGTCGCGTCGCTCGCTCTTTCGCGCACATGGAGTCCAGGCTTGAAAAGCGTTTTCTTTTTGGCGAAATGCCTCGCGAAATCTCCGGAAGATTTTAAAATTTCTGAGAGAAGCCGGAATGCAAAGCAGCCAAGAACTCATGCTGCACTATGCTGGCAATTTCGCAAAGCAATTAGGGATGGAAGTGCCGCAGGCGCGCGCTGCAATTCCAAAACTAATGCGAAAGTGCTACACTCCTTGCACTTGTGCAGCAAGGCCAGTCAAAGCGAAGAGACTTCATCCGATACCAGCCCCCTTCCTAACGCTTTGGTGTGGTGTATGCTAGTAGCACGTGTTACTCTGCATGGCCCTAGAAAACGCGCTACTGCACATAAACGCTGCCCCGTCATTCGTAGCCTATACGGGCATGCGAATTTCATTTTTGGAAGAGGAGGTGAAACGACCTGATCGAGCATTTTCCTTAGGCACGCATGGCGCGTGCGAAAGAGGCTACCAGAAAAAGGTCCATTGCTGAGTGCAGTTTTAGCTCCCGAATATATAATACCGCATTTACCGGAGTCAATACATAAAATAAATAAATCTTAATTCGGCTCGTGTGCCTAATAAAACGAATCAAATTTGCGTGACAAATTCAGGTGATTTGTTTAATATGCGAATGCGATACGAACTACACTAGTACACCGGACAATGCATTTAACCATATCAAGAGAGTGGCGCGCTTTCGGGCACATTATCGACAGAAAGAACCCGCCCGAACATCCTCTTAAGCTATGCAAATGTCCCTTATTGTCTATTCAGCCGCAATATTGTAAAAAGCAGCAATAATTGTAAATTGGAATGAAATGCAGGATAATATGAATGACATAATACTGGAATGCAATACTGAAAAATGCATGCAAGGAACTACTAGAATACTAGGAGTAATGAAATCAGAATGGCAAACGTTGTTCTTTAATCAACCACAATAAAAATGTTACGAAAAGCTGTTCCGAATCTCCAGCTACAGTTTATGCAGAGCAGTGATATAACACAGTGGTCCCTACCTGCATGCAAAGGAGTGGCAAGAGCAGTCATGAGCTCTCTTGTCGACGCCAAGTATGATGAGCGCTAAGACGAGCGTATCTGTTCCTTCCGACCACAGTGGTTGCTATTTTGGCGCAGCTGCAGATATGCGAAAGACTACAGGGCGTTTCCAGTCGGGCTTATCCTCCAATCTTCCGGAGCACATAGATGACGCTGGGCGTTGAACACCAAAGTGGCGAACTTGAAGTCCCAGTGTTCAAGAGGAGTTCGGCCCGGTTGTAGAATCCCACGAGCTCAGGATCCACCTTTGCACTGCGCGCAATCACGCCAGCTTGTGGGGCTTCAGACGGGCGCGACACTTCCCCTGGAGTCCCATGCGAAGCTGCCCCGTGCTGCGACGGCGGAACTAGGGCGTCGCCGAGACGTCACTTCCTGCCTCCTGCAGGTACTGGGAAAACCAAAGAGCGAGCTTTCTTCCAATGCTTCTGTAGCGGTGCCAGGCGAAGTTGCAGATGAGGATGCCGTCCCGCGATGGGCAGCGCGTGCACGACGAGGGTTCGTGGAGACAGTGCCTCGGGTAGTGGCTCTCGAGGTGCCGAAGCTCGCTGCTCTGTGTGCAGCCGTTCTCGAGGTTGGGGCAGTAGACGCGTAGAGTCCCCAGCTCCTTGGCGTTGAAGTCTAGTCTCTGGACATCGGCTGTGGTGTACTCTGTATTGTCTTTGAGGCAGATAGCCATTGCTGTTGCGGCGGAGTCGACTACCTGAGTGTCAAACGTCACACAGTTTCTGCACATCACATGGCCGCACGGGATCATCCATAGGAACGGCGGTACCTCAAAGCACAGGAAGCACGCCCGATTCTCAGGCAGCGGATCCACGAACACGATGGGGCGGTAATCGATGAAGGAGTCGTAGCCCCACACAATGGGCTTGCGTCCGGGACGCTGAACTAAAAAGGCCGCCTCGTCGATGTGACTGTGCACACCGACGCTGCTTGCATCTTCGGAAAGTTTGTCCGCAGACTCCTCCGAGTTGCTGGAAGTGTCGTCAAACCTGTCCATATCTGCTTGAATAAGGGACTCGAGTGAACTCGACACTCGCGCATACTTAGCGACGGTCCGGAACTGATTGCTCTAGGCTGGGGGAGGAGACAGCGGCTGATGAAGAAGGAAAGGGAAATCAGAGCCTTGTAATTGGTGCTGTCATCGTCACGACCACTGGGACGGGCCCTAAGCAGGACTATGGGGGAGAGGAGGTAAAAGAGAATGCAGCTAATAATCAGGGAGAACTTGCGTCCCTGTGTAGAGTACGGCTCTCGGGAGAAGGGAACTTGAGGGGGCGAGAGACCAGACCAGGCGTTCCCGGAGGACGAAGAAAGGGGGGGGGGGGGCTTTTTGTGGCTAGGTAGCCAAGGCTAGGCAGGAAAGAAGCTAAGGACTGGGCTTCGTTCCATTGTCATGGGGAGTGACTTATCTCAGCCTTATACCCCTGTCACACGGGACGTTGAATGTCATTCGCGGCGAATGACATTCACAACGAATGTCACTGCCTGCTGGCGTTCCCGTTCTACACGGGTACACAAAACGGCATTTGCAAATGATGGCGATGTCCATCGGCTAACTGCTATGACAGCAGAACGTTACAAATCATGTTTTTCATACACATTTTTTATGTTTATTGCTAGTATCACACTGTTACACATTAATAGACTCTTTAAAAATTTTTTGCAACGCCTTGTGGGAGCAATAGTCAACAAGCAATCCACTGAAATATCCAAAGCAAGACAGGCTCAAAGCCGCTCACGATCCCTCCCGTACATGCCGCCCGCACTTCCTCCCGCTGTCGGCACTATGGAGGGCTGCGAAATTGGTGCCGAATTCTTGACAGTCGCTGATGAGCAACACTGCAAGCGAACATTGCTTGTTCACACGCCTTCTGCTGGGCTGGCGAAGCTGCAGAGTTGTTTTCCATTGCGAGCACTGAAGGCAAATGGAGTGACGACCAAGCTACTCAGGCAAGATGGAGGACGGTTTGTAAACAAACGCGGCCGTCTCTACAGTAACTGGCGGCGACTGGGATCAAGAGTGTAGTTGCGCAAATCGCTTCAAATACCTTATTTTACATCAAAAAATGATTCAAAAGTTCATTGCAGCAATTAAAATAAAGTTTTCTTTGAATACGTTTTGTTCTCACTAATCAGTTTTGTAATTTTTCGCCAAGCCGCTGTCGTCGAGATTACACAGGTCGCGCTTGCATGAGTTCGGGAAACTCATTCAATGGGCGAATGTCGTTAGCTGTGAATGTCATTGACTGTGCCCGTGTAGCAGCGAAAAAAACGCCATTCAAACGTAATGTCATTCGCTGCGAATGACATTCAACGTCCCGTGTGACAGGGGTATTAGTGAGCCTGCACCATCTCCCCCTTCATCTCCCTGCAGCCCTGGCCACAACAAATGACCTGTGGAGGGGATCGCAGTTGGTTGACAAAGGCGCGCCTCCTTCACTTTCCTAACTAGTCTTGGCTGCATAGTCACAAAAAGCGGTCTGCGAGTGTAGTGTCATACCAGCCGGGGGGGGGGGGGGGGGGGGGTAGCTTTGCATTAAGCCCATCCTGCTCTGCAAAATTCATTCTCTCCTTCCTGGCTATTATTAGTGGCTTTTGTTTTCATAATAAAGTAAAAATGGAAATAAAAGATGTTGCTACCAGCCGCATCTGCCATTGAGGCCGGAAGCACCTGAGCCGCGGATAGTAGCGGCAAATATTCATTCACAGAAAGGAACAATAAAGAACAAAAAATACAAATAGTGGGTGGAGTCCTTGTTTCAGGATCCAAATTTCCACCGCTGTCGCTCTTGCTTGGGATAACAGGTCACTCCGGGTCACCAAATCGGAGCTGAACAGTGGAAATAAAACAACCGAGTGGGAAAGAATGAAGGGAGCATAGAAAGAAAACAGCTTTGTGCGTTGTGATCAGGCCCTTCGCCTAAGAGTTGCCCGCTCTCGAACAGGGCCCTTGAAGTAACGTCTAGCTGGCAAAGGTTGCAATGCGTCCTATTTGGGGGAAGCGCATAGCTTTAACAGCGCTGGTAAGGTAGAATGACTGATGTTATTTTTTTTTTGCCCATTGCGAATGTTGCCAGTGAATCTTTTTAATTCCCTCTTGGCGTTCCGCATTCTCAACGCTGACGCATTTCTTCACTGAAAGAAAGCTAAAACGAGTGCCCCCTCCCCCCGATGATCAATGCCGAACTTCGCAGCTCAGTGATCAATGTATCTGTAGTGCGATTTGTGTCCAGACAAGGAGAGCGCTGTGAACTCGAGAAAGGGCTTTTCTGCTTGTTAGAATTTTCTTTAGAGGATACATACCCTAGACAATGTCTAAGTCACACAGCCTTTCAAGCCCGCAATCGCTATCTCTTCAATCTCCCCACCTCCTGCATTCTTTTCTGCTGAGATGGCGTGTTTCTTTATCACTGTTCTGTAGGTCAGCAAGTTAAACATTTTTAGCACCCATCCTGCCCAAACAAGATTTTCAAGCTTCCGCTCCTAAGCCTTCCCCATTCACTCTCCTCCCCCTAATCCGGGCTTCCTCCTGGGAGTGAAACTGATGAACGCTTTGCCCAGATGAAGACAAGTCCTTTTGCCAAACCGCTGGCTCCCTCTTATCTTGTTCACTTCGTGTTGTAAACAAACCTATTTATCTGCCCTCTCTCTACCATGGAAACAACGGGGAACGTTCTCTTTGAAAGTATTTGCCTGAAATAAATCGTTTGCTTGGACTAACTACCCACCAGTTTCAACCGCCCGCTGTGACACTAGCCGAGCGGAGTTTACATGAATGCGACAGCAGCACATCGCATTCATGTAAGCGGTGATGATGCGCTAGGAAAACGCGTCGCGTCAAAGCTCCAGACGGGGGCAGATCGAGAATGGCAAGTTGACCTCAGCGGTGAATGTAAGCATGTTTGGAGGTGCCCCTCTTCCTTTCTGTCGTGGCTATACAATACCCCTTAGCCGGATAACAAAGCAGGCTTCGCTCCAGATACGGAAGACTGGACCCCTTTGCGGCGCGCAATGAGCGAGGGTCACCGTGCTGCCAGACTTGATGCGGTACGTGTAAACGGTAGCGCATCGGCTCCGCGAGATACTGTAAAAATGTGACGCGCTACTGTTGAATCCATGTACACGGGGCTTAATGAAGAAAAGAGAGCAAGAAGAACAAAAAAGATGCATCGATAGCTAACCAAACAAAGCGCACTTTTTCAAAAGACGTTTCTTTTACCATTTAGATTTTCAGGGAGTGTATAGCCCAAAAATAGGCAAAACGCCAAACTGTCTAAAAAGAACCCAGGAAAAAATAATAGTAGCCCAATTTGGTTCAAAATAGTCCAATCTGGGACGAGTATCTGTTTACATGAACTCGATAGGAGCGAGTCCACTCTTGCGGCGCGCCCCCCGAGGCACCACAGCGCGAACAGGAAACCGGTTCCCGCTTCTGTTCTCCCCTGCAGAGAATGCTTTCCGCGAACGTGAAAGGGAGTTCAATGTAATTTGCACAGGGACCTCTGAGTCAGCTCAGCGCTTGAAACGGAAGTTGAGCGGTAAAGTTAGTCGAGCCCAGTGGTCTCCCGACGACACCCTGCGGCGTTTACATATACCCATCTCGACACAACCCGCCTTGCAGGGTTCATGTCGACGCTGCTCTGGTTAGCTCAATTGGTAACGAGACTGCCGCTAACAGGCGGTGGTCTCGACTTCTCTTCTTGGAACAGGAGGAATTTTTGTTCAACAGCTAAAAATTGCTGGTGGTTTCGCACTGGTTAACCCTGGTCGAAAGCGAAAAGCTGCATCCCCCTGGTTACATCTGTGGTCCAGTTACTGGCGGTTTCCATAGATAGCCTGACTGACACACACAGGGTAGTAGGCATTTTTCTTTATTTGTTAAATATCTTGCTTTTTCCGAAACGACATTAAAGGCGCTGACACAAGATATTATATGTTTAACACAACTTCGTTGATATTTACAACTTTATTGTTGCTCGTTGTGTGCGGAGACCTGAAACCAAATGCGCTTAACGGCGCGCTAACACTGCAGATAATTTCAGAAAGCCAAATTGAAAAATAAATTGGTTTTGGGGGAGAATTGTGCAATGACACGCGCCATTTCTTTTTATTAAAATCTCGGAAGAGGCCAAACGCGTCCTCGAAGCGAAGCCGATAGAACGTACGTAACATGGAGATGATATGGATTCCAGCGCACGAGTCTACTGCAGGAAATGACGCTGCACACAAGCTTGCCCTATAGGTCTCTAGCCCTCTCGCATAGACATGAAAGATAGCTTTATTTCATAGCACGAGGTCACGGAACAGTAAAAGCTGAATAGGAGGGTCTATCCGCCGCCCGATTGTTCCCTCGGAAACGAGGAGGCAATTGCATGGAGAGGATTGCAAGGGGGAAATCATATAAGCCCCTTCTGGGTATGCATAACAACTTAGAAGAGAAAGAACACTATTGCATAACGTGTGGGGAGGGGGGCACTCTCGCCCACGAATTACGGGAATGTGCCGGCAGCCCGGCCGCCGAGCAAAATATGGAAGATCGACAAGAGAGTTCTGTATGTCACTTGTCATTATCTGCCCCCTTCGTAAAATTTCGCTTGCTAACAGCCTATTTCTATTTGTGTGTTAGGCAGACAGCAGCTTTTAATGAGGTCAGTTCTCTTAAAATCGTCCTCCAAGATAAAGCGCTTAATTGAACGTTTCCGGTGACAGCACGCTTATTATCTGTATTTTTTTCATTTTCCCGTAGCTTATCTTCCTTTCTGATTCATTGAGCACTTTATTTTGTTTCATTTGGTTCGCGTAGCTTTTCACTGTATTGACGAAAATGTCTGTCCGCCATGTTTTCTAAAAGCACCTCTGAATTGAATACGAAAGTACTGCTCTATTAACAGCACTTATTCCATTTATGCTCAGCAGGCAACTATATCTGCGCATGCAAACTTTATACCTGGTGGGTTAGTTAAACAGCCTCTTCTGTCATTGTTGCGAGTCTTGTGTCCTGTTTTCCAGTTACTGAAATAAAACTTAATAAGATTTGCATTGTCTCTATTTATTCGAGCTAAACTCGATCATCATAACAATGTCATAAATAACTGCTCGCTAACTCAGGGCCTCAAGAACAGCTCCCACACAAGGAGCTATAGCTGCATCTATAAATATACCGTTAAGACAATAAGATAGTATAGGGAGTTTGCACGAAAGCCGGCGGCGCTATGCATTCTGGGTAGTCCGCCATTTTGTCGTCCTTGGTAGCAGCCGACGCAGGAAGCGCACGTTGGTTTTTACGCTCGCGTAGTACGTGCGTGGCAACAGTGCTGGCGTTACGGTGTACTGTGCTGTTGTGGGCTGCACCAGCAGAACCCAAAGCAAAGCGCAGAAACTGAAGACAGGACAGGCCGACTGCCGGTTCTTCAAGATTCCAAAAATACGCCTGCACGAGTGCGAGAAAGCAAAGCAGCTTTCATATCGACGCCGACGCGAGTGGCTGGCACGTATTAACAGGAGTGAGACTGACGCCAATCCAGACAAGTATAAAGTCTGTGCACTCCACTTCGTTTCAGGTGCGTACAACGATTTCTTGGCTTACTGCGCGTTTGTTTTTTACTTCTGCACTCGCGCTTTACGCTTTGCAAAACAGGCACCTCACGACGCGTCTCTTCGTAGTTTTTCCTAAACATGCGCCTCGAATGTATTTGAAAGTTAGGAACTGCTGCCGAAAGTGATCACTCTTGGTCACACGCATACATTTATTTTCTAGGTCGGCCGTCTAAACTTTTCGACGATTCCAGCCCCGACTGGACCCCATCGCTGCATCTGGGTTATGCCTTAAAGAAACCAGATCAGTGCACGGGTGGTTCACCTGGGCGCAAATGACAACGGCGACGAAAGGAATTAGTACTTCACGAAAAAAACAGGTTTTATGTCCTTACCTGTGTTTTGAGTATCACTGTGTCGGCTACGACCGTTTTCATGCATGGCTCGCGTACCCATCCACTTGTGAGGAAGTTGTGCCCTTCCAAAGCTTTTCTGGCCTTAAGCTGCTGCCGAGTAACAAAACTAGTTCTCAGAACTAGAAATTCGTGAATATCGGCGATGTCGACGGGCGGCCACAAGTTGAAATCGACAGTGCAGTCATCCGCGCGTAGCGTGAATGGGTCCACGCCGCACTGTTTTGTTTTCTGCTCGTAGCGCGCCCGGTCTTTCGGGCACAGAGTCGACACGTAGGTCTCTGACGAAACTGCCGACATCTTTAAAGCACGCCGGGGCGGCAAATATGCAACCCCTTGTTAGTTTTGATGACTGCAGAAGACGATACGGCACTCGGACAAAAACACTGCTGCCTGGCCTGGGTGCGTCGGCTGCTAACAAGGACGACAAAATGGCGGACTACCTAGAATGCATAGCGCCGCCGGCTTTCGTGCAAACTCCCTATATGGGACTGTTTAAACGACAAAACTTTGAAATTCAACTCGACACGCAAGGCGAAGGCGAAGGAAAAAGACAACGATCACTGACTATATAATACTACATAGTCTGATACTGTGATCTTCCCTTCTTTCTTCGTCTGTCTCGTGCCCTGAACATCGAGGTGTTCGCTGATCGATTTTTCACACCAGAAATCATTCTGCTTTGGCATCCCGTTGCTGTTTTTAATTATAGCGTCATTGTTCAGTTGTCCAGCCATTTCAAAGAGGACTCGTATTTGGAGCATATGGGCTTTTCTGCAAGTTACGTGGCCAGTCAAGACCTAATTCGGCCCAGAGGCGAACCTCACGGAGCGAACGTACGACGTAACTGGACACCAGATCCGTGGCGACCCACGGGGCAGTTCTCCTCCTGTCAACAAACAATAAGCGGTAATGACGGTAGTAGGCGCAATGCCGAGCGTCTCTTTTTCGACAGTCCGTCGTGCGCTTGGTAGAAGAAAGGCTATTTTCCGAACACGTGTGTTGCAGCTAACTCATGAGCCATTTTTTAACGTAGTTTTAATCGAAAACGGTGGCGAAGGTGCTATGCGCATTCGTGGGACGTTACTGGAAATAAACCTTAATTACAGTACACTTTCTTCGCTTCAGAAGTTTTTGTCACGAGCTTGTGCACGTAACAGCCTATTTACGGATGTAATGATCACACGCTTTTGTTAAGAATATATAGTACGGATATTGGAGGTAAACTTATTACACAGGGAAAAGAACTGCAACCATTAAGATTTTTTAAATTTCAATTATTGATGTAGTTTAATCGCATAACCAATAGACATTGGAATGCAAATTCCTTATATCACGTATCATCTCGAAGAGAATAGTTCGTTTTTAAGCACCAGTAACGTATCGAAAGATTTGGAAGTTTTCGGGTAATACTTACAATAAAAACAGAATGCAATGGCGCAGTTTTGAAAATGAAAAGAATGGCGAAAGGGCGCTAAAAGTGCTCTCAGTGATTCAACACTGAAGGCGCGTGAGCCTCGGACGTTTCTGCGTTGGAAGTCTCGGGCGAGTAGTCGAAGCAAGCGAAGACAGGCGTACTTCAGAGAGCGCAGTAGACGCCGACGGTCGAAGAAGCCCCGGCCGATCAACGCTGTTGCTTCCCCACAAACAGGTCCTCCAAGGGGCGCTCGCCTCTGGTAGAGACTTCGTTGGGACTTGCAGGACCCTCGGACAGCGTGCCTACGGTAGCGCCTTCACGAGTCCCGGAGACCTCAGGGAGCTCTTTTGATGTCTGCGGCCAGTTGATTCAGGTGTTCCACCGGCTCAGGATGCACCTCTCCACCACGCTCAGTGACCTCGGCGAGAAGGGCCTGCGTAGCGCACAAGTGCTCGTCTTCAGTCTGACTCGCAGGTGATTCGGACAGCGACTGCTGGACAGGGGGGCTTTGGCGGTCGACGCTTCTTGCTTCCTCTTGGCGTCTTTTGCAGCTGTAGATGTGCGGGACGAAGTCACCAGGCGGGATGTCCTCCCGTCGGCAGTGGAAGCACATCTTCGGGTGGTGAGGACAGTTCTTCAAGTAGTGCTCCTCAAGGTGCCGAAGCTCACTGCTCTGCGTGCAGCCGTACCAGATGTTAGGGCAGTAGACGCGCAGAGTTCCCAGGTCCTTGGCGTTGAAGTCAAGTCTCGTGACGCCACGCATGCTGAACTTGGCATGGCCTTCGGGCGAAGTGCCTTCCCGTCTTTCCCTGCACTTGGCGGGGGCCTCTTTGATGGAAACGTCCAGGCAGCTGGCGCATACGGCATTGCCGCACGGAGCAAGATACTGGACCGGCAGCACGTCGTGGCACAAGCAACACACCCGCGCTTTGGGCAGTGGATCAAGGAAAGTGAGCCGGCGGCAGTCGACGAAGGAGTCGTATCCCCGCACGGTGTACCGATGTCCGAAATCTTGGGCCTGCAATTCCTGCGCAGGGGAACGGCATGAATGTGGGCATCAGCGATACTTGGAGCAGTGCCGCCATCCGAGCGTGAGGACGCAATGGTTCTAGTCGATCTCGTTCAGCATAATAATAGAACAAAAAAAGAGCTAACCTTTTCACAGATAAAGGTGTTTGGTTTGGTTGGTTTTATCGGGTTTAGCAATCCAAAGTGACGCAGGCTATGAAGGACGCCGCAGTGGAGGGCTCCGG
Organism: Amblyomma americanum; assembly: GCF_052857255.1. NCBI lineage: Eukaryota > Metazoa > Arthropoda > Arachnida > Ixodida > Ixodidae > Amblyomma > Amblyomma americanum. Next base: position 504,467,011 of record NC_135497.1, read on the forward strand.
TAATTTCTACCACCCGGTGTTCTTTGACATGCACTGACATTGCACAGTACATGGGCCTCCAGCTTTTCGCCTCCATCGAAATGTGCCCGCCGCGGCCAGCATCGACTGCGCGTCATACGGGCCGGCAGCCCAGAGCCATAACCACTGAGCCTCCGCGGCGGGTTACAGATAAAGATGCGTCTTACGAGTAATAGGCGTAGTAAAACATGCATAGAGCCTACCGACAGCAGTTCTCAGCTGCCACTTGAATATTTGCATTGCGTGCAAACATATTTTTGAACCCCTCTTGCCTTTAAAAAAGATGAAGGAACTAAAATTGGCGCACGGCTCGTGAAACCACAGATAGCTTTCGTTAACAATATTTCAAGACCGTTTCGGTATCTTCCTCGAAAGGAAATTTCAGTCCCGGCGGTCGACTGTAGCGCTCGACCACGTGGCATAGGCCGCGGGTTTGCGCCGTCGGCAAAACAGCCACAGTTCCACTTTCTATCGTAATAACCCGAATGCAGCGCGAGGGCCGACTTTGCAAACACGAAACAGGACAAAAAGAAAAGAAGTATAGCTCGATAGTAGGCTGATTAGCCAAAGAAAATTGCTTCCTTGTGGACAGCCATCACAGGAAGGCGATGACACGCGAGCCTTAACACAGTGCAGCAGTTTCTATCTGCTGTTATCGACGTAAGGGTTCAAGCGGTAACCGCCTGAGGCGATACTCCGCGATACGTCGCGGGATGACGCCGCCGTCGCCCATCGATGCCGCTGGCGCAAACCGCACGAAGCGACGGGACTCGGCGTCGGCTAGCGGCGCGTTTTCAGCGCTGCTCGATTGCGTTAATTAACGCGTAGAACAACGCTCTTAAGGCTTCATACAAGATAAAACACAATAAAAACATTAAAAAAATATATTTTGGTAATTTTATTTTTAGTCGACTACACAAAGTCACGTGACGCAGAAAAGCGCGCCCGAGGGACGCTGCGATGAGGCGCCAGGCGACATTCCGACGCTCTTGTGACGTATAGTGCGTGTAGGACATATCCCACAGCACCTTTTACTTTTGAACTTCATTAATGAGCCTTTCATTAAATTCTTGCATAGCTGCCATGGTGAGGGATGCATCGGCTTTTGCTGCGCTGAAAGGCCGCTGAAAAGAAAAATCGACTTTCGCGCGCAAAACGGATCGGAAGTAAGCATCCGCAAGGCCTACCGTCATTGGCCAAGTATATAGATGTCTCGATGGCTTAATATTTTTGGCTATAACTGCCGCAATGCTCTGCTTGGACCAGACGTTTACTGGCTGCTAGTCAGAAATGTAAGTCGCTATAGTGAGAACAGTACTACACTTTGCGTGAAAATTTCTTACGCTAAAGCACAGGGATTTCGTTGAGGCGCTTTGTGTTCACTCATGCCACACCCTACTCAAAAAATAAGTAGAAAGCGTCACAGCCGGGAGGAGGATTTAAAACCGCATCGCGCGAAGAGATCCGCTCCCCGCACCCGCTTTCCTTGATAACAGAGCACAATATCACGATACACGAGTGCCTAAATAACGCTTGCCTTTGCAGAATGAGTCGTGTGCAAAACTCTTCGCACTTGAAATGCGCCCGTTAGTCAGGAATACTCAGAGATGCTCGTTAAAAATAGTGACTCATATTTACTACACAAGCCATTCTACAGCAGTCACATAAACAGCTTAGAGATAAGGGCTCAGTACCGAACAAGAACTGTGCTGTCATGGTGGAACCATCACCTTCCCACGCTCTCGGTGTAATGACACCAGATGAATCGCAACGGCACTTAGCGGCATATCTATTCGTTGTCGTGGAGACATCTATGCAACAGCGCTTAAACGTTATACTTTACAGCAAAACTCATGACAACAGCATGAGAATGCGCCGGCGACGGACTGAAGGAGCTGATCAAACGATGTGGTTCCGCGTGCATATCCATCATTCACTACATCTCGGCGTCGATGTTGTGAAAAGGGCCAATACACCACTGGCCTTACCAGTCCGGTGAGTGCCGCCGCCCTTAAGGCTCTGCTAGCACTTTGAGACTGACATGCAGGAGTGTTGTCATTATTTCAGGAAGACCGCGAAATACGCACCTAAACGGAACGTGAAATACATTGATAGCTGCGTCCTCCTTCGCATGACTGCCTCGAATGCGCAGCTTTATCACGACTAACGAAGTATTAATGCGAAAGTATTTCTTGCCTCATGAGTGGCGTGTACAGAATTTGTCACCACGGGCTGTGGACACAGCGTGTCTTCATGAAATGTCGATCATCCGGTAAGACTGCATTTATGATTTGTAAGGATTAATAAGAATTTCATGGAAGGTATAAGTGGTAGAATTACTAACTAAAAACCATTTAAATAAGAATTCATATAATTTAGTTAAACAATCCGAGTAATTCATGATATTGGTGGATTAGAAGTAATCACTAGAGAATTGAGAAAACAATAAAATAATAATCAAGTAATCGATTAATATTAGAAGTAATTAATAATTGAAGGTATGCAATAAATATGTATTACATTGATCGATTAATTGAGGTATTCCTATTTTAAAAATTTTAACCAAGTAATTGTTAATTGTACAATATTATTTATTTGATCGAGCAATTACGTAATTAAATAAGTAATATCAATGATTATTACAATATTAAGTAACAGAGAAGGCAACGGTACTCGAAAGATGAGAAAACATAAGTGCACCTTCAATTTTTTTCACACCGACAGTGGGATTCGACATGTTTTGCTCCTTGAGCTTCATTATTTTTTCCTGCCTTTTCCTACTAAATGCAGTGGCAAGTGCATCACCGGCGCTAAAATGTGAAGCCTCTGACAGAGCTTTAACCGATGTGACAGCCGCTAAGAGAATCTTCACGGAGTCTTATTTATTGCTCCTTTTATGAAAGCTCTCAAGCTCTCGGCAGTTTCTGGACAACTTAACAAGTTGGTGACGTAGAGCGCGGTAGTCCTCGTTCAGTGCACGCTCTTTCATGTGGATTGAGCGTGATATAAATTTGAACTCCGCATGTTTTGAATAAATTCTGGATCCCCCTTTGATTTTGAAAAATTCTGAATCCGCTTGAGGCATTCTAAAGAAAAGTGACACTGCCGTAAGGCGCTAAGCTGCACCTCTATTTGTCTGAATCGAAGAGGTCAACTTCGGTGACCAACATAAGAGAAATTATGCGTGCAAGACATCGACCACTTTCTGAAATTACTTTATTCGGCCGGTTAGGTTTATCCCACGGGGAAAATAGCAGGGAAGAGTAGATTCTTGAGAACACAAAAAGGTCAGCACACGGCGACAAAAGAGTAGACTGAACAACGTTTCGACTGGACGACTTGCCGTTGGCGAAGACCCCTCGTCTTGCCACAGCACAGGTCAGCGGGCTGTTTTCCTCTGACCCCTTGTTGAAGCTTGTATTGTAATCCTAGCTGGCACACAAAGGGGCACATTTCGGTCGGGCAGCCCTATAGACTCACCAGCTGGTGTTTATCTCGTTGCAGAGGCACCGCACGTGGCGCGCGATGTAGCTACAGTCGAAGACCTTGAGCACCATCGGTGCACAGCGGACACCGGACACACGGAAGATGTCAGCGTGCTCGCTCTCGTGGAGCTTCACGCAGGTCTCAACACCGCTGCACAGTGGCACCAAGGCATATATCTTCGTCCTTCATACAGAGCAAACTTTCGCGGAAGCTAGCGCCATGACCTGCCAAAGGTACGAAGCCAATATACTCAAGATATCATTCAGGTGGCAATAGAGGAAGCCAGAGCTGGATTCAGCCAATTAGAGATCGAATGATTAAAGCAGCCCGGCCGTTAGATTTCTCCGGCACTTGCTCGTACCCGTGACATCACCCGTCTCGGTGGCCTTGTGTGCGAAAGCCAAGGTTTTCTGTCATCAAGGGCAGTTACTAAGCGCGAAGAATATGGAGTTTATAAAGAATTCGGGTGGAGGTTCGCTAATGTCAACTGCTTTTCCTTCCTATTCTGGTGCTGCCGGTTGTGAGTTAATATACAAAACTGGCATCGTGTGCAGCGGCATAATTATGCAATAAGTTAACGATCGCGAGTGATCGTCCGATTTTTGATTTTCTACAATTCGATGAAGACTTATTCAGAGCTGAGCCGACACCTTGGGCTCTCGAACAAGTAACTTCCCCGCACAAGGAACCCCGCTCAATACTGCTCATTTCTGGCTCAGTCTATATGCAGTAAGCCAAAGCTTTTCTGTAGAATCCCTTAAGTTCACAAGGAATGTTGGCATCAGGGAAGCGTCAGACATACATTATCACGAAAAACTTTTATCTTCCTTGAAACCCGGCCTATCTGTATAAAGAATTTGCTCCACCTCATCACCCAGCTAAAGCATGAAGTGCTATCTCGTGTAGGAGCACTCGCAAACTTTCTAGTTACTCAGGAGCAGTTGTTAACCTACTTCAGCTCGTCTGAGGAAATTTGGGTCCACATTGATGGTTGTCAGGATTGTTAACCTAGGCGCGCAATCAGAAGGCATGGAGTGTTTCTCTACTCGTGCCGCTCAAATGGTGAGGGGCTGATTTAGCTGGTTATTTATTCTTCAAAGTAGCTTCATTTCATAACGACACCAAAACGGTTAGACGAGAAAAGTGATGTAATCATGAACACAATTTGTGCTTTTGTTTTGCTGTCGCTGCGCTGCCAAAATAATTTTTCCAATTCGCCCAATTTGCCATCTGTAAGCAGTTTGATTTGTAGCTGGTGGTCAGATAAATAGTTGTTGAACATTGGTGGCTATGACGCTAGTCGTGCCCTAACTTCACTGAGAATAAAACGTAGTCCAATCAAGGGTTTCTTGAATTTCCGCCACCACTCTTCAAGCGCGAGTTTCGCTGGCTCCTATCATTTGGCGGCAGCAGTATGCGCATGAACTATGCCACGCTTTCAGCTTATGATATATCAAGCTGAGAGGGACGCTAACTGAAAAACTCAAACTATGCAAGAGGATAGATAATTCCCCGGGAACGCTACCGATGACTTTTCTATCGCGAAAGGTGTCTGCGTTGCTGAGAAAACAGCAAATGAAAATTCCGAAACACCTCCACGTTCGAAGCACCTCCAAAAAGAAACTGCCAAGAAGTTATTTTTATGCCGTCCTCTAAAGACCGGAAACGCGGCCGGAAATCGAAAACTCAAAAATTCATCTGCGGCAAAGTGGGATTGCAGGCCACCTTCGCCCCCCCCCCCCCCCCCCCCCCTCCCCGAACTATTTCGATGGGGCTCTTCAGTTCAGTTCAGTTTATTTCCTTGCATCACGTGCGTCTGCGTCACGATGCGACGTGCGCATACGGTAGAAATAGGCTCCGTTGCTGCGAAAGAAAATTACATGAAGTTACCGAGAGCAGCCGGAGACTGCAGAACAAACTGCTGATCGTGCTGATGCATGTGTACATCGGCGAGAATAACGCGAGCATGTGGTCTTGGGTGCATTGTTCGCGGTCGTGAAGTGCACACGAAATCTTCGAGGGATACTCAATAACATGCGAGCAGCAGCCGTGCTCTAACGTATTTTATTCAACATCACTTCTGAGTGAAACATTGCACGCGTATTTCCCATCAAGCAGCGCACAGTACTGTCGATGGTTGCATGCTTGTTGAATAACTATGCAGTATGATTGCAGAGAACGCTTGTGATTCACTTGCTGTGGAAGTTGTGACTTTTACGTCTGTGAATTGGTTCCTGTCAGTTGTAAGCGAAAACAAACCACGGTACGCAGCGCCCAACTGCAGTCTGCCGCCTGCTGGCTGTAGCGGTCGGAAGGGGATTAACGCACAATCATGACGAACACGCGTCAGCTGGTTCAACGTTTCTCACGCGGAAAATCCTGACTTGCGTGCCGGCGTCTCACAGTACTGCGTACTACATGATAACCAGCACTGGAAAACTTTTTTCTTTAATGAGCCAAATAAGAGGTGATGGTGCATGCATATGGTGCTTCTCGCGTATTTTTCAGCACATCTAAAAGCATATCCGCTTTTCCACTGCGCAGAAAACGTGGAAGTCCACACACTTGTGTAGCGCTTCACACGCGGTTGATGTGCATATGGCATGCCCGTAAAAGCATGAGCACGTACTAAAGGTAAAAAAATAAACAAACTCTGGAATTTCATAACGCCAGCAGCCTATGCAAAGTAGCCAGTTCGGCGGATGAAGGGGGAATCAAACCGCTTCGCAGGCCGCGTGTCTAGCACACACAGCGCGAATGCGTTGAGAGGGAGTGGTTCTGAACTTGCTGCGTAAACGGCTACTCGCTGTCCGAGTGCACAGAATATGAAGCGAAAGACTCAGCGCTCGTGTTTGCGATTAACCTTTCTCTCCGTCATCTTTTTGTGTTGTTTTGATTACGAGACTCTTCGTACGGCCGGTTAAGCTCACCGCGCTGCTTCTATCGTATTTCGACGGTAATTCCCCATCGAGACGGCGAAATAGTGTTGTTCTCAAAAAGTTCACGAATACGTCACTCGTCGCCGCTGCTCAAACATTTAAGTAGCAGCCCCACGTGCACCTCATTTTTACTCAATTTTTTGGTTTACAAAGATTATGAGTTGTAACATGACTTATCAGCAAACCCCAAAGTTATCAATCCAGCCTGGATTAGTATCCCTTTTTAGTGTCCCATTAATGTAAATGTTTGCGGTGTCTGAAATATAAAGAATGAAAACCTTTTGCTCCGCCACATGTTTACATGCAAGAACCACCCATAATAAAGAAAGTGGTTTAAGCGATTATGGCCAAGTTAACGTCCGAAATACGTTTCTGTTTCTATCGTAGTCTCAAACGGTTCAGTTGCGGGCATAAGTCATTGCTTTGTTGTGCCACAGCACACTAAGTTTCGCTACAGCACACGACGTTTCACTAGAGCGCGAAAACTAATGCCAAACCTAACAAAGAAAAAGTACCTCAAAAACTTGGTTGCTTTTGAAAGTATCGTTAGAAAGAGCAGACGAATGCGATCATCAGGAACATTTTTTTACATTGCTGAACTAGTTTTTGTTTTGAGTTTAGACTTTCGACATTTCCAACATGAGGGACCTGACTGAATCTAATCCGTTTTACTATAGCGTATAGTTTTCAATGCATTCTTCACAAGAGATTATGACGACATATTAGGGACAAACTTTCAACGGAAAGTGGAAGGGAGGATGGCAGCAAGGCATAGCTAAAAGCATTTCATGCTCTTAAAGATAGAACAGCAACCCTTCTTGCTGCGGCCACTGTATGGATGATAACTCGACAGACAGTTTGAGAAGCATGTATCGCAAACAAAAAAGCAGGGACCACCTCCGCTGTAGTTATTACTACTGGAAAGTAAGCTAGGTGCTATACGAGCAGCCTCAAACAATCTTGTGTCTTTGGGGTCTTTCCTGGCCGCAACACGCGCTGCGATTTTCACACTTGATCCTTCAGCCCTGGTACATCTTGCGCATGCGCTTAATGAAACTGATGTTATCACTTAGCTTTAAATATTGTTTCTTTCGGTTTATTATGCATCTGTACCCATACGGATGTGTCTGGTTTGTACAATCGCTACTCATTCCCGGTTGTGTCGACTTTGTGTCTCTGTGTGTGCACTCTTAGCTGTCTCAAAAAAGGGCGACTGCCCGAACTTCTTCAAGCCCTTTGCCCTCTTAACCAACTCACAGTTCCTGCAGGATCTCGGAGAAGGCGACAGCCTCCGGCTGCCTGCAGGCCTTCAGCAGCTGCTCGAACACGTCCTGCGAATGACGGGGTGCCCGAAGCGGCTCTACCGGCGATACGAAGCACGGGGCGACAGCAGCTGCCGCGGAGCACCAAGCGTTTTGTTGGTGCTGGTCGAATGAACAGGCACCGAGAACCTCTTCCGATGGGCACTTGTTCTCAGGCAAAGCCAAGTAGGCAGTGTCCTCCGAGAGACCGCTGTTGTTCACATGCGACAACTCTGCGAGAGTGTATCGGGAACACCCTGAGTTCACAAAACAGTTACACATTGTTGACAGCCAACGTTGGAGTAGATTTCAGTTACAGAGCTATTACTCGTTACTATTCACTTGGATAATAAAACAAAAACTGATGCGTAATGATACAAATTATTATTTTAAATTGTTAAATGGGCAAAGCAAAATAGACGAAAAACTTCCTTCAGTGGGCCAGCGCGCATGAAGCCACATTTTAATCCGACAGATGCTCAACTCTAGAGTCTCGAAACCAATGCCTTTCGTAATATTTGAAGATGATTCAGTTAAGGACGAAATGCTTTTAGCACCCGTTATCGGCAAACTCAGGCGAACATCTTCAATAACCGCGGCGAACTTTACTGGCCGAACTCAATGATTATCGCCCACGGTTACTGAGCCTGAGAGCCTTGGTGTAATTATGGCCGCAGCGGCCGCATCTGTAGACAGGAGGAGAAATGGAAAATGTGTCTGCGTGATGTGCGATGTCAGTGCGCGTCAAGAAAACCCATGTGATTTAACTTATTCCGGAGCCCCTCGCTCAACGTCCGCGATAGGCTATGTGTCTTCTTATAATTGGGAAAATAATTGGACGTTTTATCTTGTTTAGGATAAATGTGATACAGGTGCGCCAGCACAAGTCGTTGAGGTTTGTTCAACTTCGAGCAAAGGTCGGAGAAATCAATGAGTGAGAGGTTCAGCGCTAGCGCTCTGAAACTGCCGTTTGGGCGTGACGCGATATCGTTAATGGGTTAATACTCATATATGCGCAATTGGTCGTTCTCTAATTTACATTCATAGATCGCTGGGAGTCCTCGTACTCCTCCTGGCGCAGTGGTATAGCGGTTAAGCAATGCGCTAGCGCCCCGGGATGGCAGGTGCTGCCACCGGTAGGGTTGTGCGGCCCGGGTTGGCCTTCCCGAGAAATCTCCTATAACTGCCACCTGCCACAGTGGGGAGTTTGCTCACAATCTTAAGGTCAGGTTGTGATGGCTGCATAACGTCACGTGATCTAGGGTGCCCCCTAGGTTGCTTATGCGGGGATTTTCTCCTCACACGAGGGTACCGACGAGGGTACCGAGGGCGACGCCAGATTTTCTGCAGAGCGGGAACCTTAACGTTATAGCGTTAAAACTGTCTCAAACTGTCACAACTGCGATCGCTCTTAAACTCATCCCGATCGCATTGTCTCAGCTGGCAAATCCTGGCACACTACTCCCCCCGCCCTCCCCCGTAACCCTAAAGCCCATAAGGATGCCTCGTTAAACTGACTGAAAATGGTAGAATCTCAGCAGGGAACATTCGAAATCATATGTGACCTATTTTTGGCTAACAACGTGCACGATTAACACTAGTCTCCAGTGAAGAAACTTTTGTTAATACGCATAACCAAAGGCCACACCAAAAAGGTGTCGTTCTTCAGCACCAAGAAAGTCCCTCACAAAGATGACGACGTAAAAAGTCGCATTTTATTTAACTACCTCTTTGGCATCAAATAGCATTATCCGCTTATAGAACATTTCATTCCGGATGTACAAAGTTTGCATGTATTACAAGGTATGTTGTTGAACTGTTTCAGTGAGCAAAGGAAGTTGGACTGAGGGGATCAGGGAAGCAACAACACCAGGCATAGAGTGTGGCAGAACATGAAGATTCGTTTGATTGCCTTTGTGTTTAATTACCTGCACACTTCTAAATTATTTGCCTAAGTACAACAGCGTAACGTTTTCCTGATGCTAGAAGATCATCTAGCTAAAATTAAATCAGCTAACGAACAAAAGTTGTTTACCCCAGTCTGCTAACCCGGAGCGTCTTCTCTCGTCGCGCTGGTGGTGATGGGAAGGCTGCCACTCCAGGCGCTGAGGCCGCGATTCATCCAAGTCAGCCCAGTTGCCCTCTACGACTTCGGTCTCATCCGTGCCGTCCTCACTGGCATCGCTTCTTCGGCAGTATATATCGTCCAGGAGGGGGGTCTCAAAGGCCTCAGTGCTCGCACGATTCGCATCGTCGGCTCTGTTGACGTCATCTCTGGTGCAGCCGCCGTAGGAAGACGTCTGAGGACGCGGTGCCAGCTCCTCCGTACGCAAGGTGCCGCCGTGGTATTCGGCGGCGCTGATGTCTTCGAGCACCCCTCCGCAAATGGTCGGGTTATAGCCCAGGAGGTCTGGCCAAACGGCGTCCCGAAGCCATCGTTTCAATCTTCCACCCACGTTCAACGGTTGATCTGTGTCGCTGCTGACGCTCACTGAGAGTTGCAGACGCCATATGTTAGGGAGGTATATGGAAAAGTAAGGAAATGGGTAGATGTTCGGTCAAAAGACCTCAGGCTAATGGCTTCATTTTCACCGGTTTCGTGGTACCCATATGCAGTCCAGTAGGATCTAAATACCTATTAGTTAAAAAAAAACCATCGTCCTCATCAAAATTTTCTGGACCTTAATATAATGCTCGCATGGAAGCTGTTTGGCCTGAAGACTTTTGAGCCAGTTTGCACTGCATTGAACAAGAGCAACTTGGAAAGGAAGAATGGCCGACTAATGAGACGAAGTAGGGAAACAGGGAATGTAACATTGTGCAAACGACTGAAATCATTAAGCGGTTACTTCCTCCAAGGGAAGAACCAAGCAGCGGACCGCATTCCAATAAAATCGGTTGTTAGTTTATTGTTTCTCGATCTACTTCTTCTCCCAGACCTCTTGGTAGCTTAATTCTTTAAACAGGAGATGCGGCTTTCAAATAGCGAAAAATGGCCAAAAATTTGGATTTGTGAACATCAAAGTATTTGATCGTGTTACTCGTTTTAATATGCAGTCCCAAAGTTTCATTGCCTGATTCTACCTTCAAGTAGTTCACAAAAGTGTTTTATTAGGAGGTCCTACATATCGTAAACCGTTCATATAGTCGGCATTTTTTGAACCCTCTGTGTCTTTCCGTCTTTTCGCTGTTGCGACTAAGCGGCGCGAGCTTTGCTACGGCAGAAACCTTGATTTATTGTTTTCAAGTCTAGCGCCTTAGCGGGACACCAAGCCAATCCAAAAAGAGAAAGTTTCAAGGTCTTGCCATGGGGCCGCCCCGCGTCGGCGTTGGTCAGCTCAGTGATTGCCCTTAGCAAGTGGCAGTTCGCGCGGTATCTGCTTTTGCGCTCGCATAGCAACTCTCTCTCGTCTAGCGTTATATGGTTTTGGGCTCCGTAGGATTCTTCTTTAGGACGCCTTCATTATTACGAAAGGTGATGTTTTGATGGGTTGCTAGCTAGAACCACGCTCTGCACATAACTTCATTTGCCAACTTATAACCTAGGCTGTGAACTGAACATTGCTGCCTACAACGTATCATCAGGTGCTGCTAACCAGTTAGTTCTAAACTACTGAGCACACAGCTGATATGGTGCATAGTTTTCTTTTGTTCCGGCTTCGTTGCGCAGGAGCCTTTTCATAATATCCAAGACGTACAAGGAAAGAGCTGTTCCTCGCTGGCTGTCAGAAAACCCGTCAAGGGACTTCTTTGTCGGCGCACCGGTACTGATGCCGAATCGTCAGTGCCTGCAGCGAAAATAACAGATACGAAAGAGTGACGAAAGCAAAGAAAGTATTCAGCGCAAACTCTTAATCTTTTCAGGCACCATTCGTCATTTGTTGTTTAGGCAGATGCTTTTTTCTTCCACCCAAACTGAGTGTGTCCTGAAGCCAACTAATAAGCTTTTCAAGAAAAATACCCGCTGCTATTTATACATAGACATACAAAAAATTTCGTAGATATGCTAGAACGGTTGCAGATGAGTACCAGAAACGTCAGCAAATCCCATATTTGCTATTCTATACATGTTGAGATGATGCAAGAAAAGTAGTGGTAAAATGACGTTTACGGAAGGTAAAAATTGCCTACAAAAGTATGGTGGAAGCTGTGTTATCAAGCTCACTCGTTTCAGAAATGTTATATACGACATTCGCTCTGGGGCATAATAAGGGCCGCAGGTTGCGACATAAAAAAACTGAAAACTGGCTGAAGCACATGCATCAGTGCTGCCTGTAGCCCAGGCTAAGAAGAAGCTATAAATTCACAGTTTACACAGGTGTTTACATACACATCGAAGCGTTCAACCTGATCCAACTCCTTCGAGTCGCCGGCTATTCAACAAAGTAGCCATGAAGTTCAATGTTCAGCTTTTCACACACCCAATTTTACTGTGATCAGAAAAAGGTTTACGACACCCAAGACAGAGAGGTTAGTTTGATGCAAAATACCCTAGCCTGCAGCACTTTCCCCGGAACGGAAGTTAAAGGAGAGAGCCATAAAGTGTTATAATGGGTAGCAATTTATAGATAAGATTGGTGCGCGCCTGCGACACGACGTGGCTCCTGGTAGTCCGCTTCGCGCTGTGAAGCCAAGCACCACGCCCTGCAAGAACCCAGTACAACTCGGTTGACTTAGAAGCGGCCGTAGAGTGTGTCAGAGGTTTTAAAGATTCTAGGTCTCCAGGCGTATCATATGTCACAATTTAACGACCACTCATTGAGCAAGTGCTGCCTGTACAATCCTAGTACGTGCGCTTCCTCAATGACCCAGAATCATCATATTTGTAAAAGCCTCTTCATTCAGATAAAAAAGACCCCTGTGTTTCGCATTTGATGCTATTGTCTAAGGAAGAAAAGTGTGAACTCCATACATCTGTGGTCCAGGGCTATCTCCTGTGTATGTGTCTGTCAGCCTATAGCAATGTCTTAGCATTCCAGTACCCTAAGCCACACCATTCCTTTTGAAAATAAAAGTCATTGCTGTGTCGTTCAAGATAGCATGCGACGCAGACAACCGCTGAGCTCGAGGTGCAGATTAACAGTGCGTTTATTGGGCGCTTGCGCTCTTATATCAGCCACCCGGCTGGCCGGCTTGCACAGCATGGTTGCCAGTCTTGAAGGCCCTGGTTGCCAGATCCGATACATCTCTCTCCCTCTAAAAACAGAAAAAAACTAGCACAATACAACAGCAGATCGATTCAAGCAATTTGATGAAAGTCCTTTTGATACACGAGGCGGGTGGGCTTTTTCCTTAACCGGGTGCTCCGGCGAAGCCCAGCGTCGTCCGGCTCGGAATTCATGGTTTCCAGAGGACTATGTTGCCCTGGCTCAGGATGCTCTTGAGGCGTGTGGGCAGCCGTGGCTTGATCGTCACACGTGGGGCTCGAGTTGCCCAGGGACTCCTGTGGTGCCGCAAGCCTGGAAGAGAAGCACAGTCGCTAGCACTGTCTTCCGTACAGTCAGGAATGGTTTCCAGTGAGGGGTCGAACTCTTCGTTTGTTCGCAGCAGATGTTGACGGTTGCGACGAAGCTGATTCACGTCTTTTTTACGGACCATGTATGAGCGAGGGGCGACGGCGTTTTCTGCGAGGGCCTTTGTGGTCCACCCTCCCTTGTCGAGCAGCCTAACGGTGTCATGCTCGCCGAGTGCTTCTAGTGGACGTCTCTGAGGGTGGGCTTGGGTGTGCTTTTTGACCTCTGGTGCCCTACGGTCTGCGAAGTCAGGCAGCCTCGCTCTTAACCTCCTGCCCATGAGTAGCTCGCATGGGGCTTGTCCGGCCTCGAGTGGTGCTGTCCTGTTTTTAAGAAGGCGATCCAAAAGTATTCATTCACATATAGCGCCTTCTTGAGGAAACATTTCACCAAGTTCATCCCTTTCTCTGCCAAACCGTTTGAGCGTGGAAAACCGGGACTAGAAACAACATGGGCAAATTCAAACTGTTCTGCGAAAGCATGAAATGCCTGCGATGAAAGTTGTGGTCCGCCGTCCGTGCATACTTCAAGCGGGATGCCGTGACGTGCAAATATCATGGCCAGCTCCTCTATTACACAGTGGCTAGTAGTGTGAGAAAGCGGCTCTACTTCAGGGTAATTGGAATAGGCATCGTAGACTGCAAGGTAGTTCCGTAATGCTCGAACAAGTCCGCGCCTACCCTAGCCGACGGTAATGCGGGACAATGCCTTTGCATTAGGGGTTCACTTGGTTGCTTGTAAGCGAAACGGTGGCAGGTTTGGCACCTGGAAACTTTCTCAGTTATTTCTGCTGCCATACCAGGCCAAAACATCAATACTCTGGCCATTGCTTTGCATTTTCCGACGCCCAAGTGGCCCCCGTGTAGGCGCTGCAACATTTCTTTTCTAGGGACTTCGGAATGACAACTCTATATCCACGCAACAGTACGCCTTCCACACTTGATTGCTGAGCTTCGAAGGGAGCTAGCTGACCTATAACGCTATGTCCATCTTGTAGGGCTTCAGTGACTCGCCTTAGCTCGTCGTCTTCACTCGTTTCTTTTGCCATCCGCTTGGCTGTTGTGTCGCTGACGAGAGTGGAGAGGCCGGCCGTTGCATGGGTGGCCACATTTTCTAGTTCGCTTTCAGGTGGCTCATCGCTGTCGCATCGGATTCTTGAGAGAGCATCGGCCAGAGCAAGGTCTCTCCCTAGGACGTACAGCAGAGAAATGTTGAACGGCATGAGGCACATAAAGAAACGCTGCAGGCGAGGAGGCATGTCTGACAGGTTCTTCTGGGCAATGGCTATCAGTGGTCGATGGTCCGTTTCCACTATTACGTCGACATTAAGACATTAGGTGTTATCTTTCAGCAGAATATGTCATGGGATGTCCACGTGGACAGCATGCTAATTAAGCTAGCACAAGTAATTGGGCTAGTATACCGCAATCGCAATTTACTACCACCAAAAATCTTACTGTTACTTTATAATACCTTATTCTCCTCCCGACTCAATTATTGTCACTTAGTTTGGTCTACGACAACTTACGGAAATTTGCAGAAGCTTCACAAGTTGCAGAAAAGGTTTGTAAGAGTAATAGAAAATCTGCCGTTTTATTCACATACGTATCATCTATTTCCCAAATACAACATAATTCCTGTTACCAAACTGTTTGATTATATCCTTTGCAAGGCAATTAAGAATGAAAACGCTAGCAACAGTTCATTTCTACATCGTCTAGCCAGGTTACAACCAAACACTACTACACGCCAGACACGTCACACGGAGCTCTGGAAAGTAAGGACGTTTCGCACAACATACGGCCTACAAACAATACAGAATAAACTACCCCGGTTACTAAATGATTTAAATCATAAACATATCCAACTTGAAAAGGTGACGTTCAAAACACTCCGCCGGTATTTCAACATGTACTAGGACACTTCGCTTGCCCTTCCTGTTTACTCTGTCACGTTGTTGTTTACCCTGACTGTACCGCTTGTCTGTATTCACTTTGTTCTGAATTTTATTTGAAGCAAAATGTGCTTAATTTATCTGTTACTTTCGCTAAACTCATTGCCATCGCACATGAATGTTTCATTGCTTTTGTAAGTGCTTTCTAACTTCATTCTACCACATTTTCTGTATAATTTTATGTAGTTCTTGTGAGTGATTGTAATTGCAGATGTTTTCGTGTTTTGTTCTATTTTGTTTTTGGATGAGACATGCCGTTTCATTGCGCCTATGATGCTGTCAAGTGTATAGGGGGGCCTCCGGCTTTGTCAAGCTGTCGCTTGTGACAGCTTTTACTGCGGGTCTCCCGCGCCATGTATTCATTAGGCGCAAATAAAACTATTATTATTATTATTATTATTATTATTATTATTATTATTATTATTATTATTATTATTATTATTATTATTATTATTATTATTATTATTATTATTATTATTATTAAAATCGCGAAACCGTTCACATGCGAAGTTGCCTTGAAGTACAAATCCATCCTCTGCCTGAATTGCTTCCACTTTTCCGCCGGCGCTTCGGAGAGCAGTTGGCGATTAGGGGCGGTAGTACTTCCATTGCGCTGGCTCAGTTGAAGCGGGGAATGGGCGTGATAAGAACTTCTGACACCATGTGTCGTTCAAGATAGCATGCGACGCAGACGACCGCTGAGCTCGAGGTGCAGAGTAACAGTGCGTTTATTGGGCGCTTGCGCTCTTATATCAGCCACCCGGCTGACCGGCTTCCACAGCATGGTTACCAGTCTTGAGGACCCTGGTTACCAGATCCGATACAGTTACCACCACCACTGCCCGATTTGCTGGTGTTTGTGTTGAAACCGAAGGCATGCCCATAAATCACGGGAAGCGAAGTACTAAACCATACCTTGTAATTTGAGAACGGTACATGTCTGGCACTTGCCTACCTCTACAGCAATCACGATAAGCCTGCCAATGTGTGTGCAAATGCTCTTGCGCCTGCAAATCAGGCGCGATTTTAATAGGGGAGCAGCTAACCAGAATCACTAGCGCCTGCGAGAGCCTTCTCTTTCGTGCCATATGTCGTATGTGCAGCCGCTGACAAAGCAATGAATTGAAGGGGATTGCTTCCAGCTCATGCAGAGAGGCCATTGTAGCATCACCGAAATTCGTAGGCGTTGCAGAGAACTTTTCTGATTTTTAGTAAATCTAGAACACTGTTAATGAATAGCGAGCCTCTAAATTAGACCCACAGGCCCACCCTTAGGCTCTATGCATCTGACAAAGGTTGAACCTGGGCATTGTCGTTTCTTTCGCTTTCCCAACTTTCTCATTGTACAGCACAACGAAAAACAAGTTGTATTGCTCTGTTCTGCAGGAAATGGTGCTACGTGGTAGCACGCACTGCCACGTGGTATGAAATGGGCATGCTGTGCTCGTCAGTAAACTCTATAGCGCGTTGCATACATGATGAAACACGGTATTACAGCGACCCAGTAAATGTGAAATGGCATTTAGAGGAGCTGACATGTCAGTGCTTTGACCAAAGCGATGACACAACGTACCTGTGCTCTCTGCTGGCCCAAAATTCGCGAGCGCCGGGAATTGCACGCTCGGGATCGGCACCGAATGGCGTCGCCGACCAAGTCTGTAACTTCGCAGTGTAGGACCGCCTGGACATGAGAGCGGCAGTGAACAGCATGCGTCTTTGTTGAAGTTGTTCTGTTTATTCACTGCAATAGCGATAAAAAAAATGTATAACACTGAGCTCGACCATTAGGTGGGAAAACACCGTTCCCCGAAGCAGAAAAAAAAATTCAAACCACTGGCAGAAATGTGCCGCGAACATAATAATTAAGACTTTGAAGACGGCAAAGTAAATTTCCTTATCGCCAGTGATAACAGAGGCTATTAAACTTTATTAAATAAATCAATGAAACAGCGCACTCTCTGATTTTTTCACCTATAAGGTGTAATCACTTATCCGATTTGTGCCTGAGTGGCCCACATTACCACAGAGCAAAGGACAGTAATACTTGCACGTTTCAACAAACATCCAAAAACAAATGCCCTCTTTGCATTATTTCATTATTGAATTAAGAGTGCATAAGCGTCTAAACACATACAAGTTAGGGTGTTTGCTACGCGCCTTTTGAAGCATATGAGAATCGTACACCAAAACTGCAAGATTTTGCTCCTGCTCTCAAAGAAGCTTAGCAGACGCCGCATTGGCTCAGTGGTTATGGCGCTCGGATGCTGACCCGAAAGAGGAGGGTTCGATTCCAGCAGCGGCGGTTGAATTTCGATGGAGGTGAAATTCTAGAGGCCCGTGTACTGTGCGACGTCAGTGCACGTTAAAGATCCCCAGGTGGTCGAAATTTCCAGAGCCCTTCACTACGGCGTTCCTCATAGCCTGAGTCGTTTTGGGACGTTCAACCCCCATAAACCAAGTAAAAAAAAAACAGCTTTCAAGAGTGCGTTTTCATGTATGCTGGCTTGCCATGCTCTATATCGTGTCTGAAAAATTGTGCAAGAAAGTACGAACTACTAATAAAGTAACTTCCGAATAACAGCCTGAGGGGAGAGCTGGTGCGTGACGAAATGAACGGCGGCGCAAACAAGGACACTAACTAGAAAGAGACACCACATGCGCACACTACCAACTGTTTATTGCGCGAAAAGGTGGCATATTTAAACATTCAGCTTAAGCATGTGATATCGCATTATCGCTCCGAACCCAGCACGTGGGAAAAAAGCACTGACATCAGGAATACGAGCAACCCCTGCAGATTCTGGGCAGGAGTCCCGATCAGGTGGCAACTGAAATTATTGAGGCTTTTATGATTAAAAAGAAGGGAAGCATTTGTGTTAGCGACTCTTCGATATCCCTCCGTACAAATCAAGTTTCATTTCTGGATAGTTTTTTGTGACATCATGTTCAGTGCGACTCTTCAGCCCTCCTTTTCTAGCGGCCGTCTGTGGAGTTTTTTTTTAGAATCTTTGTTACTGTCTACACCTCAATACGGATTTGATCAAGGCAGATCCACTGAAACAGCTTTTCTAACACAAAAAGAAATATTTCTCGAAGCATTTGAAAATAAAGAGATATGCATAGGAATTTTTGTTGACTTTTCATAGGCTTTTGACCACCTTATTCACCACAAACTACTAAAGAAACTTGAACTCTACGGCATACGTGGCACACCACTCCTCCTCATCGAATCATATCTTCAACATCGTTTTCATTGTGTGCACATAGTAAATGAACTCTCCTCTCTTCAGAAAATTTTTACCGGCGTCCCACAGGGAAGTATATTGGGACCTTTACTTTTTATTCTTTACATTAATGACATTGTTAATATAAGTAATAAGCCTCAATATGTAATTTACGCAGATGACACTAGCATGTTCTTTAAAGGTATTAGTCTCGAATTTCTAGTCCCAACCATTAACAGCGCGTTGGATGCCCTCAAACACTGGAGCGAAGCAAACTCCCTGGTACTAAACGCGAAAAAGACAAAAGCAGTTGTTTTCCAAGCGAGAAATAGGGCGATCATGGCAGAGCATCAGTTTCCCATTGGGAATTCTATTATAGATATTGTAGATACGGCCAAAACACTTGGAGTATTTTTCAGTAAGAGCATGGTCTGGGACGCTCACGTTAGTATAGTTCTATGTCGCCTCACGAAATGTGTAGGAATGCAAGCAAAATTTCTGTATTTTCTTCCGACGTCTATAAAAATACTAATTTACAACACGCTGTTCCTCCTTCATTTAAATTACTGTTTCTTAGTATGGGGCAATACAACGCAGGCCAACATAAATAAAATATTCATGCTCCAAAAGAAAGCAGTCCGGCACATAGCAAACGTCAATTACCGTGCGCACACAGAATTTTTCACGCGCTTTCACATTACACCAGCTCATGACCTATATGAATATCATTTAGCACTGAGATATAAAAGTGTATACGCTACCACCAGTATACGTTCCTAGAACTATCCTGCCTGAAAGCGACTATTCCAACATATGCATTTCGAAATCAGTCATTCTGGTGCGTTCCCTTCTGTCGTACAGAATACGGACGTTCTATGTTACGCTTTGCAGTTCCACATGTATTAAATAAGCTGCTGAGTAGAGGTATATCTGTGGAAAAAAGTAGCCCACGTGACATTCTTGTCGCTTTAGAGCGGTGACTTTCAGTCCCTTTTGATAAATGTGCTGACATACGCAATCATTTTTTTTAAATATGTGTACTTGATTCTATCAATCAGTTTGTCATATTATAAAAAGCGTACAAAAGCTTTAGTGTTCATGTTTTGGGCGTATAAGTTCTTTTCTTTGTCTTTTAACAATATATGCTCGCAGCGCCTCTTAACTTTTTTTTTCTACCTCGTCATTGTTAACCAAGCTCTGTTGCTTTCGTTGTATTTTGCCTTGTAGAAGGGGCCCGGACTCCTTCAAGTGAATTTTTATCACTTTTCTGTCCGGGCCTACCTACATCTTCCTGATGTAAATAAAGACGAACTTGAACTTGAACTTATTGAGTTTATCTTTATAGTGTTTGCAGTTTTTCGGTTTCTGACAGCTTTTGCTTCATTTGTTTACTCTGCTTTCGCTAAGATTGTTATTTGTTATTGGTTTTTTAGTGTCTGACCACTTTTGCTTCTCATGTAGGACTCTGCTATAGCTACGATTGTGTGACGCTGTTTTTTCTAAAAGATGGCCCCCTCCTTTAAGTTTTTTAATTCCTTTTATCAGAATCTGTTACTTTTTTTTCTGCAGGGGTTAAATTTTCTTGTTCGTTTTCCTGATGTTGATGTTTTTTTTCCACGTGCTGGGTTTGGAGCGATAACGCGATGTTACATGCTTGAGCTGAATGTTTAAACAAGCCACCTTTCCGCGCGATAAACAGTTGGTAGTGTGAGCATGTGGTGTCTCTTTCTTGTTAGTGTCCTTGTTTGCGCCGCCGGTCAATTCGTACTGATAAAGTGTTTACGCAATTTGTCCTGCATGTCAGTGCCAGCCATATGGCTTACACTGAACGGCACCAGCTAAGACGTCGCTCTTCTTTTATTCGTCGTAAATTAGAGCAACAAATCGGCAGTATTGACTAATGCCATAGCCATACCGTAGCCGGTAGAATCTTCTATCTAGAGCGCAGCCTCGCAAAGAAAAGGTCAACGAAATTAGTCCGCCCATCTTCCGTGCTCTGATGCTAATGATTGGGTGCTACTTAGCTGATTTCTTTTTGTGTCTGCACATGTGCAGCAGGCACGTAGAATGGTCAGTGGGAGAGCATGAGAAAGTGTAACTGGGCGTAGGGAGGTAGGGTAGGAAAGTAGACAATAGTTTATCCGGCAGCGAGCGACTGCACACAAGTTCACAACTTGTCATCTTGTCAAAAGCAGCGGTGTCGACTTGCTGAACCAGTTTTGGGCTATCGCTGACGGTTTATTCACGCTAAACTGGCTTGTCTGATATGAAAAGGCATAAGCGTACAGCATCATAAGGACGTCATTGAAATCCTATCCCCAGAAATGCTATATCACAGTTCTATATCACACTTCACTAATAACGTGTGAAGCAAAATTTTTCTCTTAAAAGATGGCTGCCAACCATAGGGCCGCTACCCCATGCCAAAGAAGTTAGAACTCTCCTGCTAAACTCGTTGTGGGTGTCCCTGTTGTATTGAATTTTCGCTAATTGTGACCCCCCTTCCAGCCGTACTTCACTTGTGGCACTATTTTTCTTCGTGCTGACTGCACGCCTTAGCTGTGCGAAATCCTAAAGTATAGCTTTACCCGGGCGCCGGTGTTTTGCTTCATCAGATTCCTGAAGTGTGGGCAGGGACGAGTTGCTTCTGCAGGATGTGCGGGATTCCGCTGACGTGGTTGATGACGACTGGCGTCTTTTGTACCACCACCACCTGCGATGTCGACCACACTTTTTTGAGACGCGATGTGGGAATTACGGACACTCTAAAGGTTTTATCTACATCTTGTAATTTACTAAAACCTTGCACCTTAAATGGTGAAGATTTTGTGGTATGCTAAACTTTCTGATGTCTTATGCCTTACATTTGATATGTTTCTATATAAGGGAATTTTCAAATATAACTGGACGGCAATTAAGAATCCTTGCTATGCCTCTTATATAGGCAAGGAGAAGTCGAAAACCTAATTCCACTGAAGTGAATCACATGTGCAAGTAATCTTAGTTTTAAAGCGAAGCATTCTTGCGTTCATCTTCTTTCCATGGGACCCCCAAACTTCTTAATGTTGACCATTCAAGCTGGACATAGAGCACTCATGTATGGAGTGCTTGCAAAAATCTCTACTGGAAGACGTTCGTAATACAGAGCTCAAAAAACAGGGTAAAGGGTATCTATTAGAAATGATTAAGGTTTGAGGCTTTCTAGTTTATTGCAATTTAAAGCGATCTGTAAGTAAGAAGAAAATAATTGAAAGCTCCAGCTGCTTGGGGGAATTTTGCCGCCACACCGTGTTTAGAGAAACGTCTTTAAAACGCTTGTAATGAGATTTTTATAAGAAAACTAATACACAACGCTATAGGTATATGCCTAAATTGCGAAACTCGGGGCAGCTGTTCAGCATCACCAGTTCAGCATCGCTTTTGCATCCAACGTTCTCGTTGCTATGTGGCCCACCATACACATGCCTGCATCCGGCCGGTTCTTCTTATTACTGTCGAGGATACTCGTATGGCCTACGGAATCCCAGCAACCAAGGCTGCCACACCGCGACACCACCTTCAGTCCTGATGCGAGGCAGAAAACTGAAGCTGTGAACAACATTGGTAACTCAGCTTAAACAAAGTGATACCCTCTCTAGCGTATAACTTGCCACCAGCACCTTATACCCGCGCGGGGCTGTGCGTGCAGGGACTCGCTCCGTAACTAAGCCGCCGATTCCACACCTAGCGCCAGAAGCGCCATCTCTCGGGCCCGCCATAAATCTGTCTAGCACGGAGAGCACCCACCCGAGGCACCGCGACTGTGTAGCACTCAAATGTGTATCACCTGTAAACTTCTTGCAAGGATATACAGCAGCTCTAAAAATTAACGCATATTTCTTTCGACAGCACAAGCAAGATAGGCTTCTTTTTTTTTTACTGAAAGGAAGCGCCAAAAGCTTATGTTTGTTTTTCTTCCTTCAAATCTTACCTGTGATGACATAGTACAGCTTGTACGAATTAGTAATGCACTTCAAAAAAAAGTTACCGATTTTTTTACGTTGAATTCATTAAACGGTCTCCGGATAGCGTTCCCCACGCGAAATGTCAGAAGGCTCACACGCACCCCTTCAGGACCAGGCTGAGCAGCAGTGGCACGATGATCGTCAGAGACTCGACAGGGATGGCTTCCTTCGCAGAGTGAACCACCCGGAGGGCTTGGGTGACGCTCTCGAAGCTGCGAAAATCGACTCGCCCGGTGGCTTCGTGGACGTAGTCCAAGGTGGGTGGTAAAGGTGCCGCTACTTGTGCTGCAAAGTAATAGCGCAGTTGCGCTATTCAGAATCTGGCAACAGGTGAGAGTAATTAGGCTTCACTGCTGCTCGCTTTTCTAAACGCCTACAAAGCTCAGTACACTGCTGAAATACTGCTGATGTAGACGGGGAAGTAGAAAAGAAATTGTACCGCGAACCGCGGTGGCTGTGCACTGTGGGGAAACGTTCGCACAACGGGCGTTTTTCTCCTTACCGGTTTTCTGCCTAGATATAATCACCTTGCAGAGGACGTTTCTTCAGAACAGTTTAATTTATGTCGACCCCGTTTATTTTCTTGCGCCGGCTACGTTCTTATGAAGGAAAAACGCTAAGACGCCCGTGTGCTGTGCGATGTCAGTGCACGTTAAAGATCCCTAGGTGGTCGAAGTTATTCCGGAGCACTCCACTACGGCACCTCTTTCTTCCTTTTTTCTTTCACTCCCTCCTTTATCCCTTCCCTTACGGCGCGGTTCAGGTGTTCAACGATATATGAGACAGATACTACGCCATTTCCTTTCCCCAAAAACCAATTATTATTATTATTACTTTATAGGACCACAGGGCAGATAAATACTTTTTTTTTTCAAAATGCTGAATTATAAGTTAATTGTGCCAAATTTTCTTCTAACTCTAGATATATCAACGAACGCTGCAACATAAAAATTCAAAATCAAAATGTATGCCTCTCGCAATCAAGATTATAAGAACGTTTCGACCTCTACCACTCTGCTAGGAATGCGATGATTGTTGAGCAAGCCTTCTGCCACATTTTCTAAACTCTGCCGCCATTTAGCAAGATTGTCAAGAAAAGCATATACTACAAAACAATTTTCTGAAGATATAACAGTTGAATATTGGTTGAGTGGTCACAAAATTATTTTTAATATACTTAAAAATTTCATTTGTGCATATCGAGAAATAAAAAAAATTGAAAACACCCATCCTTTCTATACATAGTCTTTTTTTTTATGCGGCACAAGTGGGTCATAAGCGAGGAAAAACTTGAGGTCTCACGGTCTGCTTTCTCCCTTCCTTACTGAAATAGTGACTTCGTTTTGACTGATGACCTAGGCACGAAAACAAAAAAAAAATGTGAAAGTCCGTCTCCATTTGGCGGCAGTTGGGCGCGCGCACTATACACACAAGAAACAACTTAACACTTTGAGATCCCCTATTTTTACCTACCTCGTACATCAAGGTTTACTTCGTAGAAACGGTTCCTGTTTCTGCCGTTATTACACGATTCTGATATAGAACCCCTACTGGCGTTAGAGGTAAACTGTCCAGGAATCTTTCCTATCTATTGCCGCGACGTCTAGAAAGGCCTCATGCAAAGTGTTCGAATGAGTGAATCCTCACGAGGGTCATGATAGGCGGTTAGACGCCGAAGTCCAGGGACGTCTTCGGCTTGCCTATGCCAGATGCCCAGCAGGACGAAAGGCCATGGCTTGTGGTACAAACCAACGAAAATCGCAGCCAGCAGCGTCCCAACGCAAGTAAGCAGCAAAATCATGGCGACCCGTCTTGTGTTTTTCTTCTTCTTCAGCGCTTCTTTTACTTACGTTTTTAGTTTATTTTGCCAATCTAAATGTATTTTTACTAAGCCTCGCACGGCGGCCAAATGCGACTTCTGATATTTTGTTTTATAAGGCCATAATAATAATGGCTACCATCTATGGATACAGTTTACCGCCGTTTAATGCGTTCTATCGGGAGCAAGAGAGAGAGTGAGAAAGAAGAAAGCCAAGGAGCTTAATACTATATGGTCGCGGATATTCAATAATGTGGTAAATGTGTGAATGACTCTAAGTGCGAAGCTAATACAAGTATAATTATGTTACACTCCTTAGCATATCGCATATTGGGAGTGTAGTCTGTTTTGCCTTCCACGTACCAACTAAATACGGAAGTTCTAACATCACGACACAGTGAGAATTCAGGAAGAAAAGAAGTGTAGGGTAGTCTGTTGAAAATGTGGCGGTGTGCTCATGAGCGATTCCCTTTGGAGGAAGATCCACTTCATTAACATTGTAAGTGTGCACAATCGACTTATCCAAAGCAAGTTGATTGATTTATTTTGCCCTCAGGGCGGAAGACTTCAGAGGGAAGGGGAGAATACAAAAGGTTATTATGAAATCACAAGTACAGAACAAGATCAGAGGACAAGATATCAAATAAAGAATGCAGGTACTGCGCAGAGAGTGTAGTTGGAGCAAAGTGTCATCTTCAGAAGCTTCAGCAATTGTAAAATACCAGCGTGTAAAAAGCACACCGCTTACAATATTTACCTGCAAATCATGCAGCGTTGCTCGTTTTGCCTCGCCACCGTTCTAAACACCTCAATAGAGAAAGAAGTCGCATTCTTACGCCTCCGAAGCTTAGCTCTTCATTTTACTCTTGAGATAAACCTGGATGAGTTTTTTCCTCTTTGGATCTGTGCCAAACCCTGGCTAATCCCCCACCATGGGTATGCGCCATCGTATTTGAGACAACAACAACAACGACAAAAACAGCACTTTCAGGAGTACAGGCGAGTCCTACGGAATGGCTGTACGTACTTTGTTCGGCGACTGTGTAAGAATTCGTTCGGACTTGGTTGACATATGACGAACCTCCAGTCGCACTGTCCGTATGGTGACCATTCAGTTCGGGCCGAACAAAACAGAAATAGAAAATGGTAAAACAGCGGGGAAAATGCGGTATTTACAATGAAAACGATCGCTCGGTTTGAAGATTCTCGAATGCCTCAGTGATGCTTCCACCACTCTCTATTCTGCACGGGTTTCCTAGCAAGAACTTCGTCCGAAACAGCAGTAGTCGGTGCGCGCCATTCGCCTCTCCGTTGGCGACGCTCTCGATGCTGGGGCGCCTCCGTCGTCAGTTGTACCTCGGCGGTGGCGTTGAGGCGCTCTCCATTACTTTGCTTCTTTCTGGCTGCTTCAGGTTCGATTATCTTTAGTTATGTAAGCGGTGTAGTTCTCTTTCGGCGAAAAAGCAGTGTGTGTGTATGCGTGCGTGCGTGCGTGCGTGCGTGCGTGTGTATGTCTGCGTCACCGTCACCGTCGAGGTGTGCAGCTGGTAGCAAGGCTGAGAACTTCGTCAGCATCAAGGCGCAAACGGCGAGGAGGCGCTGGACTATGCCACGTGTGGAGTTCGCTGACCTTTCCGCGAACTCGTTGATCTTGTATTCGCAAGGAAAGCTGCTCCCACGGGGTCGGAAGTCCCCAACAAAGGGGCCCGTCCCATCCCTGCCGCCCCTTTGTGCAGCGGACGTCCTCGTTTACGCCGCGCCGTCACGGGGATGACCCGCCGGGAAAAACGCGAACCAAGTACAGCTAACGACATGTGGTTGTTAGGGGGTTGACGAGGTTTCGGGGGCGCACGAGATATTAGCCGAGTGACCGGAAGCCCACTATTCCTGTAACGACTGTCTACTTCCCTTAACGACTGTCTTCTCTTTGTTGCTGTCAACAACCTGAGTCATCGCCTCGTCGGCACATGTTTCTAGCGTCTGTGGTGCCGTGGGTGGCGTGGGAACGGAAGTCGCATTTGTGTTGTTTGTGTAGTTATTCGAAACCTCCTTCCCAAATGTTTTAATCAGACCTTTTTCCCCAATCTCTGATCAGTGGGCGGACCTTATTTTCCTTTCCCTAACCACTGATTGGCGAGATGGGTCGTTGGTTATCTTATTGGTTGCTGTCCCCGCTAAGGGCGGAGACAGAGGGTTTAAAACCAAGCGCTCTGGGTTGAGCGGGGGCTGAATTCGTCTGATCCACGATTTAGTCATGTAAATAGTTTTCTCCTTGCTTTGTTTCTTCTCGTTTTTTTTACCTATGTTGTAAATAAATAGTTAACCTTCTCCTTTCCTTGAGTAATGTGAATGTTTGCGAGTAGAACCACCGGGTCATCAAGAAACTCCGATTTCATCTTCAAGTAGTTTCCTCTCATCACCACCTGAAAGCGGAAATTCAACTGGCACAGTCGGCACAGGAAACTCAACTGGCGCAGCACATAGGAAACTCAACTGGCGCAGTCGACACAGGATCTCAACTGGCACAGTCGACACAGGATCTCAACTGGCGCAGTCGACACAGGATCGCAACTTCTTTCTACTCAAGGCATTGGACGGAAGGTGAGAAGAACAAGTCGGTGGACAAGCTGTTTGTCCTAAAGGAGAAAACGTGAAGCTGCGTCGCAAGACTGACGTCGAAAGCTTCAGGATCGCGGGTCGAGTTCGAGAGGACGTCGGAGGCTCAAGTCAGCTAGGAGCTGAAGGAGCCGGGCAACAACAAGCCATCGAGGGTTCGAGTCAGCGAGCTGCTGAAAAGAACCAGGCGTCCACATCGAACGGGTTCGAGTCAGCGAGCTGCTGAAAAGTAACCAGGCGACCAAGTCAAGCCAGTCAAACGAGGCAGGAGTCAGCGAGCTGCTGAGAGATCCAGAGCTCAAGTCGTCCGCATCGAGGAGCCTGTCGTCATCACTGAGGACGACGAGATCACCGGGGCAGAGAGCAACCAGTAAGGTGGGATACCTTTCTGCTTTCTCCGAATTCACCATGTCGGTGTAGTGTTTAGTGCTAGAAACAATAGCACGGAAAACGGAGATGGCTGCCGTACGGTATGATCAGGAGGGCAGGATGCGACGTGTTGAGCAGGAGGAGGCTGAACAGCTGAGTGAAATTGAAAATTTGAAATTCCAAATTGAACTAGAAAAGAAAAACCTTGCACAGATGCAATTGAAATTAAGGCAGGGGGCGAAAGTTGATAGCGAGGTCTTATTCGCAGCAGTTCAATGTTATACCTGCATGAAATTTGGACACTCGATGATTGACTGCCCGAATTCAAAGCAAAAACAAGATGTTCCCGCGGTGAGGACAGATGTGTGCAAACTAGCAGCTCAGGTAGAGATACTGGCGCCTGATAAACCAAGCTCCCAGTCGTAGATGGCTGTTGATAAGCTCAGTCAACCAGATAGGGTTGACGATCTGGCATGCCGCAACTTGGAATCCGAAGGTCAAAATTCTGAAGCCTCTGTGGATTCAGGGAACGAAATAACAAAACGGGAATGTGTGGTTCTCCAAAGAGCACAAGCTGATCTAACGCTGTGTGCCGTGCCAGAACAGATCGCTGAAGGCAGAGAGGCGTTAGAAACTTCTGAGAAGCACGCGCTGTCAGAGCGAGCATATATAGAGCTGACCCAGGAGGCGCAGGAGTGGACTTCTCGTGAACAAGAGTTGAACATTGTGCAAGAGCAGGTCGGAGCTAACTCTGAAGCGGCGGGAACGCGCGAGGAAGAGGTAAATCAGGATATGATAGCGGGCACACTCCTTGCAGGTGATGGTAAGCTAGCTGCCAAAGATGAGTTGGTTAGCCAGCTGGAGCTGACACTGTGCGCAGTGACAGCAGATGTAGCTCAAGGTGTAGGGAAGTTGATAACACTTGAGACGCCCGCGCTGCTGGAGCAGCCAGAAAAGGTGAAGCTGCAGGAAGAAAATGAGAAAGCTGATTTGAAAGAGCACTTCATAACACCACGCGAATCTGTTAGCGACAAACCTGAGGCTTCAGTAGAGCTTCAAGCAGATCCGGAAGCTGCAAATGTGTCTGCAGCAGATTGGGAGTTACCAACGACAACTGCGAAGAGTTTCACAGCCGGTAGGGAACTCGGAGATTCGGATACTGCATTCATCCCTGTAAGTCTAAACATGAAGCATAAGACCTCATTACCAGAAGAGGGGGAGCAAGCTGGTCAAGGTAAATGGGAGAAAAGATTGCTTAAGGACATGGTTTTCTTTGAAGAGAATGCCGGCTGCCAGCCGTACAGGCAGCTAGCGCTACCTGAAGAGCGATGTAAAACTGCATGTGAAGTAGCCGGTGACAGGCCTATCCCAACTGTGAAATTCAAAGAGGCAGAGAACGCAGACACGATGGCAGCAGCAATCTTGGTAGAATGCAGGGAGCTGGTGAGCTTTGTTGCTTTTGATGAAAACGACGATGTATACCCGATAGCGGCGGTAGCCTTCACAACCGGCGCCGTGCCGGATAAATTGGAATTTTGGTCCAATCTTGTGGACAGAGCTAAAAGGAAACATCTACTTTTTCGAGATGTAGGTGGCTAGAAATCATTCTGCCAATTTGGCGCAGCGATCTGACATGGTGGATTCTGGAATGTGCAGATTGGTGTCCGAACCTTGTGTGCACGGAACGAATTGAGGCTGTGTATGTGTGTGTGCCCAATGCTGCTTGGAACCTTGTGGACGGACTTTAATGTCACACTGACAGCAAGTGTCCGCGTGACATTCTTGGTTGGGAGGTGTGGAGTTCGCTGACCTTTCCGCGAACTCGTTGATCTTGTATTCGCAAGGAAAGCTGCTCCCACGGGGTCGGAAGTCCCCAACAAAGGGGCCCGTCCCATCCCTGCCGCCCCTTTGTGCAGCGGACGTCCTCGTTTACGCCGCGCCGTCACGGGGATGACCCGCCGGGAAAAACGCGAACCAAGTACAGCTAACGACATGTGGTTGTTAGGGGAATGACGAGGTTTCGGGGGCGCACGAGATATTAGCCGAGTGACCGGAAGCCCACTATTCCTGTAACGACTGTCTACTTCCCTTAACGACTGTCTTCTCTTTGTTGCTGTCAACAACCTGAGTCATCGCCTCGTCGGCACATGTTTCTAGCGTCTGTGGTGCCGTGGGTGGCGTGGGAACGGAAGTCGCATTTGTGTTTGTGTAGTTATTCGAAACCTCCTTCCCAAGTGTTTTAATCAGACCTTTTTCCCCAATCTCTGATCAGTGGGCGGACCTTATTTTCCTTTCCCTAACCACTGATTGGCGAGATGGGTCGTTGGTTATCTTATTGGTTGCTGTCCCCGCTAAGGGCGGAGACAGAGGGTTTAAAACCAAGTGCTCTGGGTTGAGCGGGGGCTGAATTCGTCTGATCCACGATTTAGTCATGTAAATAGTTTTCTCCTTGCTTTGTTTCTTCTCGTTTTTTTTACCTATGTTGTAAATAAATAGTTAACCTTCTCCTTTCCTCGAGTAATGTGAATGTTTGCGAGTAGAACCACCGGGTCATCAAGAAACTCCGAT
Organism: Amblyomma americanum; assembly: GCF_052857255.1. NCBI lineage: Eukaryota > Metazoa > Arthropoda > Arachnida > Ixodida > Ixodidae > Amblyomma > Amblyomma americanum. Next base: position 504,496,822 of record NC_135497.1, read on the forward strand.
TTCATCTTCAAGTAGTTTCCTCACATCGCCACCGGAAGGGGAAACTCAACTCCACGGCTCTCGCAGATCACTGCACGGGGCATACGGCCGAAGTTCCGGCATTCGATTCCATTATAATCCAGCTCGAATGGCCGTGGGCCGAGGAGGTACATGGTAGTGACGACTGGTAGCCGGTGTCGGAAGGCTCGACGCATGGTCACTATACGTGATGCTTGGTTCCGCGTTGCGATCGCGAGAATGGCTCCAAATGCGCTCAAGAACACTGAACGCATTCACACACGATTTCTTTCAAATGTCAACAAGTCGCCGTCTGTGTGAGCACCTATCAATGAATGAAAAGAAATTCACGCGCCTTATATAACCGCCTTGAGGGTTGGTGTTCTAGCGAAGGGCATGCGCAATAGAATAAAAAAGCAGAAGCACGCTGTCGCATGAATTATTGGGGCAATGACGATAAGCGAAGTATTCGGAAAGTATATCATCACCCCGTAGTTTTCCGCGTTTCTAAAAGGCAAACTTTACGTCTTATCGTCACGGGCGCTGTGACATAAGCAAGCGTGAAGGGGAGGATAAGGGGAGAATGATTATGTCTTCGTGCAAATCTCCATAAACTTTGTTTTCTATTTATTATACGTTATTCCGCCCCCTCTTGCTGATGAATGCATACAAACTGACTACGCAGGGCTATGTCAACAAACTAGCCCAATCTCTAAAGGTTCTGATATCAGTCTAAACCTAAACGTTTAGAAACAAACCGCCATGATAGCCGCAATCAAGTTTTTTTATTTTCATTAGCGAATCTTGCTTACTTTTCTGACGACAAACCAAAGCAGTATCTGTAGTGATGACAAGCGTTTCCGCGGTCTCCTCTACCGAACAATCTTCATGATATACCGATGCCCAGGGAAACAAAATCTGTTCTCGTGTGCTTAGACAAAAGTGTATTGACCATTTTTTGAACTTTCCTCGTCGTAAGAATGATGCCCAGTACGGTTTCTCTTGAAAATCATGAAAGCTTGGTTGGAGGTGGAAGTCCACCTCTAGCGGCATCGTACTTGCATTAGTTTTCGTTGTCTTTCGCTACATGCGCAAATGACACATATGATTTATTTTTCACCAAATGATTCCAGCAGCCTCACATCTGAAATAAAAAAAGAGCATTTCATGTATCGGTGTATTGTTTATCGGGGTTTAAGGTCCCAAAGCGACTCAGGCTACAGAGGACGCTGTAGTGAAGGGCTCCAGAAATTTCTACCACCTGGGGTTCTTTAATGTGCACTGACACCACACAGTACACGGACCTCTGGAATTTCGCCTCCATTGAGATTCGACCGCCGCGGACAGGCACCGCGGTGGCGCCCATTTCATGTATTGGTAATACCGCTGCTCTTTCGTGTATCAAAGAACTGCTAAAGGAAGTAATCGCCAAGTCCTGCCTTGTGTGTGTGTGCTGTCTCCGTCTTCTAGCGCCTGTACGCTTTTTGCCTAAACCATGTCATGCTACAACCAACTAGCTCAAATCAAAGTCTCGCTCTAATCGCCAAACATTATAGTCAAGCCCTGACGTCACCGTTCTTGAAGGCACATAGACTGGCCCAGTGGAGTGGTCCGCCCCACAAATTTGCTGTCCTGAAAAGATCAGTTCTCAAACCATGCGCCACATTAAAGATGTATTGCAGAGTGAATGCGCCGACGTTGCTGGTTGCTTCAGTCTTTCAATAATAATAATAATAATAATTGGTTTTTGGTGGAAAGGAAATGGCGCAGTATCTGTCTCATATATCGTTGGACACCTGAACCGCGCCGTAAGGGAAGGGATAAAGGAGGGAGTGAAAGAAGAGAGGAACAAATAGGTCCGTAGTGGAGGGCTCCGGAATAATTTCGACCACCTGGGGATCTTTAACGTGCACTGACATCGCACAGCACACGGGCGCCTTAGCGTTTATCCTCCATAAAAACGCAGCCGCCGCGGTCGGGTTCGAACCCGGGAACTCCGGATCAGTAGTCGAGCGCCCTAACCACTGAGCCACCGCGGCGGGGCCGAACTCGTTTTTAGCACAAGTTATAACGATGTATGAATGCCATCTATGGACCGGGTGCCTGCCACTCGAAGACATGCGCGCTCTCATGTCCGCACCGGTGCTGCTTCCAAAGTGCATGGAACAAGCCACAGGCCTCGTTGGCGTGAGGTACCAAATAGCAGCAACGCTTCGAAGAAAAGTAGCACCGCTAGAAGGCTGAATATTAAAGCAGCTTCCTCAGCTAGAGGGACAGTTCATCTGCGTCGCTTTTCTCTGTCATGCATTCACGAATACATCCAGCATCTTGAGACACGTGCAACGAAGACGCAAATATAGTATGTGTAATAATGGGATGGTTTGCAAATGAGCTCCTGTACGCTTTGGAAGAAGTGGGTGGCCGGAGATGATGAACTGGAACCGCTGCACAGTGTACATGACAGTCCTAACATGTGCACGTTGAGCACTGCTTTCCTCCCGAGGATTGGGGAAGGAGGGCTTGAACTGCAGAAGCAATCGTGCAGAATATGCCTCACTGGAGCACTCAAAGCAGTCTATCAACCGAGACTTCACGCAGTCGCACACATTCCAAGCGGAGGTACTGCAGGTTCAGGACCTGTTGGAAGCGCATCATAAGCTCCCGCCCGGAAGGATATTAGGCGCCGCTACTTTAGCTCGTTGACCAGTCCACACGTCCCTAGGTTACGACCCACAGGAGGGCAAAAGGTGAATGTCCAGAGCATCATGAACTGGACGTCATTCCGGCACTCTAGCAGGTCCGTACCACTGCAGTCATTGCCGAAGGAAACAGTTGATTAAATCTATTTCGTGCGATTCGTTAAGTTCGGCAACTGTGCAAACCAAAATGAGCGTCATGTTGGAAATGCAACTGGCTGTATTGAGACTATCTTTCGAGCCGTTAGTGGATGCCTGGGTCTGCATATTTGGTGCACTTACTGCTAACAACATCCGGTCTGAAAGCACACTTCAAGGCATCATGATAGTCGTTTACGCGTCCGCTTTTACGCCATAGTAAAGGGTCACGCCTGCCTCACAGAGGTGTTGGAGCAATGTCACCGAGGTTAACGAAGCCGCCAGGAGCAAGAAGTAAGTTGACCGAGCAGGTATATGGAAATGACGAAGGGTGGCCGGAAGAAGAATGCTGGTCGCATGGTTACAGTACCTGTTGCCTGGTTTCACAATGTGACCATGAATTGCTGAAAATACGCCCAAACACTCTGCACGCTTTCACACTAGCCGTCTTTCAAATGTGAAAAAGCCACCGTCAGTGTGTCCGCCTATCAATTATTGACTACAAAATCTCGCCTTATTTATGTTTCTATAGGGTTGGTATTCTGTCAAAGAACATGCGCAGTTATATCATAAAGCAAAAGCAAGCTGTCGCGCAAAATCTTAATGCTCTCGCGTTAAAATTCAGAGAAAATTTAAAAGCGAAAATAATGGCGGCTCCATCAAAGAACAGCGCTAGCTCAATGCAGGCAGACCTTTCACGGCAACAGTATTATATTTCCGACAACTCCACCCAGTGTCTCAACTTTAAAATACAGACATAAAAATATAGGTGCGGTGGTTCCGAAGAATGCTGTTTCACAGTTTAACATCGAGCAAGAGTTCATTAAATTTTATAACTAAATGATGTTAACAGATCATTAAAGTTTAACAGGACGGAAGTTTCAAATACGAACTTGGACAGATACACCCAAGAGACGCGGACATTTCAATAATATATGTGGCTTGATACCAAACATCAGCGTTTCAAGCTTAGGAAAGAAAGGGTTCCAAGATAATAAACTAGATGACGGCACCAGTACCAAGAAATTCAATTCGTGACAGCCGTAGAGAAAAGAGGGTTCCACCATAATTGATTAGATGGCGCCACGGGTACTGAGAAGTGAACACACAGGAACAGCCGGATGTATGAGGAAACAGGTGTCTGGTATGCTACTAGATGGCGCTACGGGTATCAAAAATGGAATATACTGCTAAATGTCTGCTTCACTTGCTTGAATTTTCAGGGGCAGATTCTTCAGGACGCCTGATGTCCCTGTCGCCAGCCTTTTGAGCATTACTCTGAAGAAAAATAGAACAAAGGAAAACAAGCTAGACATAATAAAGCAATTTCGGATCTCTGCTATGCTCGGAGGAAAAGCGAGAAAAGTAGATAAGAATAGCAGATAGGAAGGACGCAAAAATATTTTAAAAATGCGAGGAATACGGCGGGTATTTTACAACCTGCCGCGGATGGGCAAAATCACCATCACAAACCGTCACGTGGTCATCATTGAAGTGCCCGGTGCAAATGTGTTCTTGGATACAACACAACATTCGATTTTCGCAAAGAACCGGGAGTAATTTTTCTGCGTCTCACGTACGCAGAAATTGCGCTGTTATCAGTGGTGTTGCCAGTGCAGAAGCATCACAAGGTGAGCGGTTGACCACAATGACGACAAATTATTAACGGTTTGACAATACTGCACCCAGAGAGAACTGACACGACATATTAAGGCTGCCTTCCGTTGAGGAGGCGTGTTCGATAAATCGTCCCTAAGATACTACAATTAAAATTATAATAATTAGATTTGCTCAACCTATATGTCCGATCTTCGCTTTCCTGACGGCTTTGTCCAACTACCTCTGTTAAAGATTGCACTTGACCAACCTCCTCAATGAGCCAACTTTTTCCTAAGCTTATTTTTCCTGCTGCTAGTTTACACCGCAGTTTCCTTTGACATAAAGGTATATCAAAGTTCACATTCCCTGACCATCTGAAAAAAAATATTTTCCCGGCTTCTCGCTCGACGTAAATATACTGGTTAATTTGCACACGCACTGCTCCTTTCAGTTGATTCATGAAAATAATTCAACAGCATTCGAGGACGTCATTTAATTCCTCCATTGTTCAGAACTTCAGATGTTTGCATGGAAAAAGGAAACACGTGCAGTGCGACTAATCTCTCTGACTAAATGGTGCAACAGCAGTACTCCTATATTTTGGGACTGCTATTGCGGTTCAACCTGTTCTAGATCTCCAGCCTTCTCAAAAAATTAAAAAATTCTCGTGATATTTTGCAAGAATGATATCAGAGGTTCTAATTGAGATAATTTTTTACTTCACGTGTATGATGTTTGCAAAGGTCCTAAAGCTATTCACTTTTACTTATGCGACTCTTCATGCTTAGGTTGAGTCTCGATTTGATCTTCTTAACGACTGCCAAATGACCGTTCGTTAAATTTTAGGAACGAGGCCATAGCGGGCGTAGGAATTAGTGCCGGCGTCGATGATTTTGTTGTTTTGATCTTTTTGTACAGACAGCTTGCTCGGCTTCCAAGAGTACTGATGCAAAGGGAGAGCCGGGCACCTTCTTTCGCATTTTTTGCTTGAACTGGATCTAAAGAAGCCTTGCACAGAAGTTTTTTGTTCATGCCATTTGATGGTGTTTTCTGTTAAAATTATTTAGCGCTATGCGGTTAAACGTTATGAAGAACCTGGACCGCCGCGGTGGCTGAGTGGTTATGGCGCTCGGCTGCTGGTCCGAAAGACGCGGGTTCGATCCCGGCCGCGGCGGTCGAATTCCGATGGAGGCGAAATTCTAGAGGCCCGTGTGCTGTGCGACGTCAGTGCACGTTAAAGAACCCCAGGTGGTCGAAATTTCTGGAGCCCTTCACTACGGCGTCTCCCATAGCCTGAGTCGCTTTGGGACGTTAAAACCCCATAAACTAAACTAAACTATTATGAAGAACCCAAGACCAGACTTCGGATGCATTTTAAAGCAGGCTTCTTGCGGATCATGTTTCAATAGCAAGCATTTCACGGCCTGTCATGATGCCTAGTATGCAGCGAGCAATTTGATGGAGGAATAGTGCAAACAAAGGACGGGACATTTGAAGGCACACACGGCGAGCGCTTTCCAGTGTCTCGTGACTTGTTTGCACTATCCTTCCATCAAAATATACCAATACAAACATGGTCAACTTTTCGCTCTGCTACAGTGCGCACATTGCAAAACATTCAAAAATAAAGCACAACAATATTTATCAAGACTCAGAGGTAAGCACTCAATTTTTCAGCACAGCGAACAAGAATTAGTACTTTAGTTATTTTTCACACAGCATAAAATGATTCACTAGCAAAACCCAACAGCTGCTGCACATAACTTTGGCGTGCCTATGGAAACGGTGACGGTATACACAAACGCTTTGTCACCCTTGGCAGATATGGGCGGCAAAGCCGGATGTGTTTTCTAACTAGGCGCTGCGACGTCACCCGGAGTCGTATGTCCAGGTAACACATGTTGTGCAGGTGACGCTGTAGAACCAAGCGCCCCCTCTTAAGTATTCGTTGTCAGTAATTAAGGAACGTGGCTCCTAATCGAGTTATGTAGAATTTCTGCCGTTTTTACTGTCAGCTTACCCTTGCAGTAATGTATAAACATGGGGTTTTGAATCGAAATGATGAAATTTGCGATTATTCGTTCTGGACATCCGAAAAGATCTGAATTGCGCTAAAGTAAGGTAGCATTGTGAACGTGTAAAAACAAAAGCATCATTTATGGTACTCACTCTTAGAAACGCTACCACATTGGAAGCGAAGAAAAGCCTTAAAATCCAAGGTGTCGAAGAATAATGTGCTTTGTTGTACTAAGAGAGATATAGGAGCTGAGCTCATGTCGATCTTGACAACTCCCGAAGGAAGCGCTACAAAACAGTCAATATTGTCGCGTTCGACGGCGACAGGTTTCGTGGCACTCATCCCGGTTGACGAAGGCGTTGGAGCCCAATAAACATCGGTGTCGAAGCAGAAATTCCCACTCCACCCTGTGACACTGGAACGCGGTGCCTTTATCCGTCACCGACGGAGCGGCAAAAAACGGAAGGCGAAGCTGCGAAGGTTCGCACAACTGTGACACCGGCAGCAGGCATCCCCGCTCCCGACGTGTCCGCGAATCGTTGCACTGCGCGCCGCACACGGCCGCAGTGTCAAAGACGGGTGCCGAGGCCAGCGGGCATCTGCCACCCGCAAAGGACCATGGGACACACTTGCGGCCGTCGTGGAACCACCAGTCACCGCGAGCGTCTTCAGCAGTGCAGGCTACGAACCGCGGCTTCTGAACGCAACGGTGCTCAGGAGCCCACCGGCCCTTGACACAGGCCGCCAAGCAGCCCTCGATGGAGGCGAATTGGTTCGGACTGCGGTTGCACACGTGAGCCCTCTGCACTGTCGCAGATAGGCACGATCCTTCGTCCGGGTCATAGAAGAACTGCGCCGCTCCGTTGACATTGCAGAAGGACTTGTGGACGGTTGGGCAGACTGTGCCATCCTTGTCGTTGCTGCTCTGCATGCGGAGAAGTAAGCTTTGATTATCCGCTCCTAGCGTGGCTCTCTACCATGGTAAGTTACTGGGCAGTGGATGGTACTGAGCACATAAGCAGCGCTAGTGCTGACTGGGGCAGATGCACAGTTTCCTTCCCAAATATATAGGCTACGGAGCTCATGGCCCGAGTGGACATCAAATATTTTTGCGAGGTTCATGTGTTACTTTTGTCATGTGCTTCCCAAAAGTGAAGAAGCACGCATACGGATGGATGAACCTTGAGCCGATCCGTGTGTTTCTTGACTTAGTCTTGTTGACCATCCGGCGGATTATGATTAAGAACATGCCGAACGAACTCGCTCCAAAGGATATATGTTCACGGATATGTTCCGTGTTAAGAATATGATGTGTGTAAACAGGCGAGAACTGTTAATTTTGGCAAGCTTTCCAGGAGTGACGGAGCGGAAAAGCTGTTGAAAGTAATATTACGGTCGGCAGCGGTTACGATCGCATTAGTAATCCGGTTGCTTTGCTGAAAACTCTACGAGTGAACACTAGCGTAAGTGAACATTCTTCAGAGATGAAAGTAGAACTATGTTTTTCTACAATAACTGGCAATTTTTTTCAGATTACCTCTTCCTATCTCTCCGCACTACCGTCAGGATATGAGAGGAATATTGCTGCTGCAGCCTAATGTTCCAGCGCAAAAAACCTTATTTCTCCCTTCTTCATCGCTGCATACGCTCCGCCATTAATACTGCGTTAAGTCTAAAAACACTTTTAATAGGCTGGGGTCATATCGCGTGAACACTGTGAGCCCGAAATGGGGAAGGACTTTTCCAAACTTGTTTCAACAGCCGATGGTTCATTGATATAGAGGATAAAGAACAGGCATAGATAGGTACTTGCGGAGCGAAAGACATATTCTCTCCAAAGCCGGTGGTGTGCGGAAATGCCGAAAAACTTTACTAGCCGAACTGAAACAATGGTCTGCCTCGAGACTGAAGTCAATATATTTTAGGCTTAGATTGCAAAAATGCGTTATGATTTTTATTTCAGCCTAGCGTGGACTTCAGATACGTTACAGTCTTTGATACGCATGTTATTGCTTTGAAACTTGCTCTAGGTCGAGTTAAAATCAGTGGTTTGAATCAGGCTTGTTAGGCAAAATATACCGCCCTCTGTGGAAGACAAACGGGTACACATGGCACTGTCACGGCCTTACGGCGCGCAAGTCTAGAAGCCACGGAGGAAGACTTGACTTGCTCCGTGCTAGAAGTTGAGCTCGAGAAAATTGCTAAAAATGAAACAATATTATACCGCAGAACAATGCTAATCGTGTCCTATGCAGTAAAAGACGTTTTTTAGGACCTTTGTATTACACTTTGGCACATATATGTCAAAACTCTGCTGAGACCAGAAGAAACTAGCCCCATGTCACTATGCAGACAGTACTGCCGAAAAAGATAAAATGAAGAATTCAGTTTGAGGCTCTCCTAGACACTGCGTTACATGTCCATTAAAAACTGAAAAAAATCTACCGAAATCTAACGAACAGCGGACCTAACGTGGACAGAAGAATTAAGAGAATAGAAGGAATAAACTACCTTCTGCAGTGTGACAAAAAAAGTTACTGGTAAACGTTCCTGGCAGCCCAAAATGAGGCTTAAGCTACTTTTGTGAAATATTTTCTATCTTCAGGAGGAGTTTTCAGACTACCTTAGGCAAAAAATAAAATTGGCGGGATTCGTTTCAGTTTGTGTATCAACGGGCAAAAACCCGTTTTAACTCAACTGCAGTGTCACGTGCGATGAAAACTCGCAATTTTCCCAACTCCGTCGCTTATTCCACTCCCCAAAAAGGTCTCTCACTACATTACGGTGCAATTAAACCTTTCTAGTTGTTTGTAACACACCTCGCCGTCCATGTTGATGGAGTTTGTATACATGCATGCTACCTCTGATTTTTGTGATACGTTTTGTGCTTATGTTTAAAGTTGACGAAGGAAATTATTTCTTTTTGAACAAGCATTATGGTTCGAGCGGTTCTTTTTAGTACGCGTCGTTTATAATTAGTCTTACATGTTTAATGCAACCTTCAAGCCATAGTTGTTTTTTTGTGGTTGTAAAGCTAATTTCTAAATGCTTTACTAGGCGCCAGTCAGTTGCTAAGATACAAAAAATCAATTAACTCTTCCAGGAGGGGACGAGAAACAGCATTTAATAAAACATCGAGATGGGTCGTTGGGATTTTTTTCGCCATCTAACTAGACATATTCATTATATTTGTGGCCACGGGTGTTTAGAAAATACTTGGTTTGGTGTAGTAGAACTAAAGCTAATAATGGCTTGCATTACACACAATAATAAAATGTACGGAAAATGAAATCGGCGCGACCCACAACCGTCTGGACGTTTCCTAATCATTCTCCGCAGAGGGTAGCTGTACGTGACGGAACTAAGGACTCATAATTCTTGAGGGCGGGCAATCGATTTACGTGTTCAAAACAGGAAATGAAAGCCATGATAAACATAGTTGTGCGTTAGTTTTTGAAGGTGGTAATCTACCTTGACCTTCGATGCTTCATCATGAACTAATCACGCGCGCAACTTGTACAAATTTATTATTGCGTAAATAGTTTTTGTGTATACTACCTCTCCACCCTATTTTCTCTGCCTGTCCCCTCACCTCTCTCATTTCATTTGTCCATTCTGCCAGCTATCCTTTATTTCCGCTGTCCAAGCTTAGGTGCTTCAGTATCGGTGGCAGATGGCGGGGTTAGCGAAAACCTTTTCCTTTATTTTTATTATTATTTTAATCAACCCCTACTACTACTTGACCATCGGGTGTATCCTACCAGTCAGCACCACTCGCGTGCGCTTATCTTCGTTTAGTTGCAATACGCACGGGGGAATCACTGACGTTAGTAGTAGGGACGGGTGGATCCTTCATGCCTTGCTTGTCTGAAGCCGTTTCGTTCGCGCCTGGTGACCGATCAGGCGCTGTGGTTTGCTCGGGCACCCGTGTCGGCGTCGGCTTCTCAGTGGTCATGTTCCCAAGACTGGTCTTGCTGGTAGTGCGGGTCGTATGGCCTCCGCTGCTCTCAGTTGTTGGTGAACGCGTTTCCGTTGGCGGTTGGGTGGTGGTATGCGTCTCGGGTGAACTGGGTGCATCTTTCATCTTCAAGGAGCCCTAGAAATAAATAACTTTAATATTAGCCATACGTTTTTAGGAAAAGTCTATTGATACCTAATGTAGTCGCAGTTGCTCCTGCTATGAGTAGATTGCTGTATTCAAGGCTTCATGACTGCAGTGCTCGTAAGGCCGACAACCAACACCGATCAAATCATCTCGCCTATACTACAAGTGTAAAAAGATTAATCTTCCTCTTAAATAGAAATATATCTAGAGAGTGCCATAAATCAGAGGAGTTAAAAAAAATAGTGCTCTCGATCAGCCCAAGTTAACTACAAACCCAGTGGGTGAGCATTCGCCAGTAGGTGAGTATTCGCCTAAAAACCCAAAGAGAACAAAGTTAAGTCTAGCGTGACCTATACGGCATGCTGCAAGCTCACTCCCTAACAAGGGTGACTAAAATCATTTAAGTTCTGTTTGCCGCAAGCCATCATGCAGCACACTATCTCCACGACCACGGCGTTCCGAATAAATGAATACCTGTCCAAGACTTTTGAATAGTGCAGCCGAGTTATCTGGTGAGGCGCAGGTGCATCCGTAGGTGGCGGGCCCAGCGTCAGGTCGAAGATGCGCGGGTCAGGCTTGCGCAACTTGTTGACTTGGTTCCCACCAACCGAGAGTGTGTCTTCTGTCATATCTGCTGTGCGCGCGTACATGTGAATGCCGACCACGATCACCGCCGAGGTGAGCAGCATCGCCAGACTGGTGAGCATGCGCACAATAACACGGGGAACCTGCGCATTGCAAAAAAGGGCACAATGTCGTTAAGAAAAGGGGGGGGGAGAGCTACTTAGTCCATTGTGTTCAGGCCTCCGGTTTCAGTGCGGGAGCATGAATAGTGGCCATTCCGGGCATTAAGACATAGTGTGTTCGTACGTTTGTCTGACGCCTGCTTTGTGGCAGGCTTCCCAACCGATTGTAAGGAACCATCCCAGGTGTGTATATATACATACATACATATACATATATATATATATATATATATATATATATATATATATATATAAACACCAAGTGTCCTAGCTGAATCTAACGAAGCTGAATGTAACCAACCACGGAATGTTCCAGCGGCGTGAAATCGAGTGTGGTTTGTTTACAGTCGCGTGACATAGCAGTACATTTTTCGTTATTCATAGATAATAATTATGTCTAATTAGCTAACTTTTCAACTTTTGACTTAAAATCAGCTGACGCAAACGTTCGTGCAAAGTTACCGTTTACGTAAAGTAGTTTTTTACCTGCCCTAAACCATAACTCGCACAATAGACAACACCACGCGACAACGGTGGAACTTGAACCTCGCAAGATATGTGTTAGAGAACGAAATCCTTTTTTCTTCTGAAGAGAGCCCCCCGATGAGCCTTTGTGTGCACATTGGGGCGGAGATGTGAGCCAACAGCTGTTTACGCGATGGCTTCCTTTTAAAGCCAGTAAATGAAGCTACGTCAATCGTACCTTGGTGGAAACAACGCTGCTAGCTGTTTTTCGAGATGATCTGCAACTTTTCCATTGACACTTCTTTCCTCAATAACTATAAAATCGGCTATCTAGACCCATCTAATTGACTTTAAAGATCGAAAAAAGGATACTTCTGACTAGGCCATGCGACACTGGACAACCCTCAGTTGGTTTCACTGGTGGTTTCACTGGGCTAGAACACTCGTCTTTTATTTAAAGCTTGGTGTCATTTAGCTGCGACACCTGGCGTATATACTACGGACTTAATGGGATTAGCCAATGGAACTAATCAGTGAGGCCATGTGACGCCAAAATATTGTGACGTCATCCATACGTCTGATGACGTCATGCCTACAGCCAATCAGAGTACAGCAACAAAAAGTACACATCGTCTAGTGATAGCATCGGAGATCGAAGAGTGGCGATCGGATGTTAACGGAGAGGGAAAGTAGGTGTTGAAAGGCTGAGCCACCGACATAGCGGCAAACGCTAATGCTTCCGCATTTCTACAATGCAGTCTCTGCAGTCTTTGGCGCTCGGCTGCTGACCCGAAAGGCGTGGGTTTCGATCCCGACCGCAGCGGTCGAATTTCGATGGAAGCGAAATTCTAGAGGCCCGTTTACTGTGCGATGTCAGTGCACGTTAAAGAACCCCAAGTGGTCGAAATTTCCGGAGCCCTTCACTACGGCGTCTCATAGCCCGAGTCGCTCTGGGAGGTTAGACCAATATAAACCTAAACCAAACCATCTCGCCATTTCTTCACACAGAGACAGGCTGGCGCCAACTATGAACTGCAACTCAGTAACTATCAACTATAATCAGTTAGTAGCTGACGCCAGTCTTGTCTCTTCACGTTCTCATTTGTGCAAGAGCTAACAGCACGACCAGTCTAAAGCCGCTGCAGAAGAAATCAGGAAAATTGAGTGTATAGATGGTTTATGGTGGTTTAACGTCCCAAAGCATCCAATGCTATGAGGAACGCCGTAGTGAAGGGCTCTGGAAAGTTCGACCCCCTGGGGTTCTTTAACGTGCACTGGGATGTATTACGCACAACTGTCTCTATGGCTTTGTAGGCACTTCGCTCACTCTACGGAAGTTGAAACCCATTAGATTCTTTCAATTAACACGAAGGGACGCGAAAATGGTTCATATCCTTTTAGTACGTTTTGTTTTAAGCGCAGGATAAAAAAAACACGATAAACATCGCCCAATCTCTACAGTGCGCATGCATGCCGAAACTTGCGCCTCTGAAGCAGTCTTGGTATCACTTCATCGAGCCGCGCCTTGGGCAGAAGGAAAACAAACAAACAAAAAAGTCTGGCCGCAAGAAAAGCGACGACGCGCCGTCTGCCCATGGAAGTGGCGCCACAGTTCTATCGCTGATAAGTGAGTCAGCGCCGACCGCCATTGAAAAGGCCTGCAGTCGACAGTAGTGGGCATGCGCAAGTGGCTGATTCGCGGTTAAAAATGCCACCGACGAAGACCGCCGGTCATTCTTCGTGTTTGCTAGGAGCGAGAGCTTATTTTCGCCGTAAAAGCGGAAGTGGTGCTGGACCTGCCTCTGTGCGCGTTTCCAATGGGTTGCTGTGATTTTGACCGTCTACCGGAGACGCATGGATGCCGTTGCACTCACGGACTACCGACGACTGCCGAGGAATACGCCTCTCCGAGCCAGGCCGTCGGCATCGAAGGTGAGTGCGAGGCAAGGCCTCGCGGCGAGGGCGACATGTTTCCGTGAAACCTTTTAGTCAAAATTTAAGCTTCACTCGCACTGTTCCCGCGAGCATTGAATAATAACCAGCAAACAACACGCAGCATGTAGAGGAGAGGTTTCATGGGCTGTCGCCATCGGGTTTCTGGTTCGTGACGCAAGCGAGGCGAGCTAGGATTCGCGGCGCGCATTCAGCTCTAGGTTTAGCTCACACTAGTCAGGTCAGCTTTAGGTATTGAGCCAGCGACGAAACTTCGTATGCAGGGTGTTTCACCTAAGACTTTGCGCAGTTTTTGAAAGTGGGCAGTTTGAGTTAGAAGAGCGCCTTTTCCGGCATACCTTTGCCGGCGGCGTGGTGCGTCGGAGTACAGCTAAGGCGTGGTAACTAGCACGCTGGTTAAGTAATACTGAATAGTTTAATAACCGCCTTTTTCTTTTGGGTTCCTTGATAGTTGAGGGACGTGTAGCCTACCGCAAGTTTTATCCATTTCAGTTTTTGGAATTTTGGGGGCGTGGTTGCCCTCGGCCCTGTGGCCCAACTAATATTGGCTACATCACACAAAAGTACGTGCGCGAGAGGCCTACGGGCTTAGCAACCTCTGCACGTAACTCGTGGAAATAGCCAAAATTTGTTAGGCCACAGCGCCGAGGATGGCTGCGTTTTCGAAATTCTGGAGAGTTCTGGATGTTGCTTACGGTGGGCTGCACGTCTCTAAGATATTGGGGGATTTAACAGTGATAGTTAGAAGGTTGACTATTCAGTGCTGCTTAACCGGCACTCTAGTTATCCCGCTTTGGCTGTATTATGATGCACTACGCCGCTGGTGCACTACGCACTATGCCGAAAGGGTCGCCCTTCTACCTCAAAAAACCTATTTTTGGGAATTGCGTGCGGTCTTGGGTGAACACACCCGGTATGGAGAGCTTTGCTCGCTGCCTCAACGGGGTTTATATATGCGAGCTCGCTATCGTTTGTGTCACGAAACAAAAGCTCGTTCCGAACGCCGTTGCGACCAAGCCACTATGTCGTGCAGCCGAACTCCCGGGCGCGCATATTCTTTTGAGACATGTGGCTTGTGGCCGTACACGGTGCTCGGAAATTCTCGCCAGCCTCGTCGAGCAACTCCGAAGAACGGACGCTGCCTACGGTCTGCGGCACATCGTGTTTCCGCTGCAGCCAAGGTCTGTTCGGTTTTCTTAATTGTTTCAGCCCCACGGCGCAACGGCTTCAGTCGCGCTCACTTAGCCCACCACGGTGAGTACATGGAAGTGCGATATGCTTGCGTGTATGTCATTCCTTGTTCTTTTTTTCTTTGCAGATGTGCTCATTCCAGCATTCCCGCACTTAATCCAACGGCACTGGTGCATTCGGCCCGCAATGTCATCTGGACTGATATGGTAGTTACGGGTCGTGCAAGGTTCCTTCCGTGCACCCTCTGCCTCCTGTCACAAACGTTGTACTGTCGGCTGCTTTGACTGCACTGCATCGCAGCGTCCTTTCCCGCGTTTTCGGTAAGCAGGACCACGACTTATCGAAACGAAACTGGCATGGCTGCAGATGAAAGCAGTGCCCCCCAAGGCTGCTTAATACCATGGCGCCGCTGAAGACGGTCCAGGATGTAGTTCAGTTGAAGCTCTCGTGGAATAAGCCACGTTCGTTCCCGACAGTGCAGCTAGTGTACAGTGCGACCCTTTGATGACCTCGGAATGCTGACGACATCCATGGCTACATGAAGAGGGCTTGATCGCTCTGGTTGGTGCATGGTGATGGAAATGGTTGCACAGTGCTAGCAGACGGGATGGAAGAGAACACAGAATATGTCTGTTATTCTCTTGCGTCTCGTCTGTTCGCTCTGCTCGGTCGTTTCCATCTATGGTTGCATTTCGCAAAGGTTCCCTTTTTGTTCTTTGCAGACATGCCGGCTTAGGGTCTCACACAAGGACACCACGGAGCCGCCTCAGCAACTGCGAGCTCAGAACTCTGGTCTCGGTCCGGCATCCATGTACCGCGCAAGATACTCCCTTCTTGGCTCGCGTTGCTGCTGCCTCCCGCCACAAACGCTGTACTGTCGGCTGCTTTGACTGCACTGCATCGCAGCGTCGTTTTCTGCGTTTTCGGTAAGCGAGACCGCGACTTATCGAAACGTGAAAACTGGCATGGCTGCAGATGAAAGCAGTACCCCCTAAGGCTGCTCAATACCATGGCGCCGCTGAAGGTCTAAGATGTAGTTCAGTCGAAGCTCGCGTGGAATAAGCCACGTTCGTTCCCGGCAGTGCAGCCAGTGTACAGTGTGACCCTCGGACGACTTTGAAACACTCACGGCATCCATGGTTGCAAGAAGAGGCTTGATCGGTCTGGTTGGTGCATGTTGATGGAAACGTCCGAACAGCGCTCACAGACCGGATGGAAGAGAACACAGAGCGTGTTCTCTTCCATCCCGTCTGTTCACGTTGTTCAGGCGTTTCCTTCTATGGCTTCATTTGGCGAAGGTTTTTTTTATCTTTCCAGATATCGTGGCTCAGAGTCTTCCTTGGATGAGGAGAGCACGGAGCCGACTCTGGAAGTCCGAGCTCGGATCTGTGGCCCCGGTCCGGCGCCTATGCACGACGCAAGGCAGTCCCTTCCTGCCCCGCCCGTCTTTTTAGCTCTCTTGATACCAGGAGTAGGGTGGTAAGTGCAAATGAATCGAAGCCGGCGTGGCATGCCACACTTTTGCTCCCGACAGTACGGAAAGTGAGCAGCGTGTCCGTAGGAAGCCTGTGTAGCATACGCCCGACATCCATGTTTTCCACTTGTCGTTGCAGATACGCCAACTTAAGTTCTCTGAGCCGCGTCGGAAAGTACGAGCTCTGATGTCTGGCCCTGTTCGGTATCCATGCAACACGCAGGATGTTCAATTCCTGCCTCACGTATGCCTCCTTTCCACAGAAGAGCTGTATCTACTCAAGTCTGCTATGAATCTACTACAGTTAGTGCTTGGTCTGTTCGCCGCTCGTTCAATATCAATTGTTATTTTCGGGCTTGTCTCCGTCCTACTTATTCGTATTGCTACCAGTCACCCATGTTAGGCTTATTTCATCAAATTCAGCAGCATATGGTGTCCTTGTGTATGGCCACACACTACAGGGTTTATCTCCACTTCACCACATTCGCACAAGTCGTGCATGTATTGCACCTACACTGGAGTCAGTCGGATATCACACAGCAAGCATTCCTTTTGTGTTGGTAATACTCTTGATATCCGCAAATACTTTCCTTCAAGCAAACGTCTCGGCAACATCATTACGAGCTATAGGCGTTTCCATTCACTTCATAAGTTTCGCCTTTCATTGTTGATTGCACCAATCTGGTCGAATGTCCAGTTGTTTGGCGTTACATTACAAACCACACAACAATTTGATCAAAATCGCTCATTCCCAATTACTACAAACTGTATTATTCGTGCCTGTGCAGTTCAAAAGCACACCTTCTCATCGGTGCAGTCATTCCCGATCACCTGTATATGCTAATTAACACCTTTTGCATACTTTCAAGGGGGCCCCTTCACCAGGCAAGGTGGACGTCAGTCCGGCTCTTTTGCGGTGTGCAAGGCTGCTTTCTTCTTTACAATAATTTCGATTCTTTTTGTGTACTTCGGTTTTTTTCCCTGCCTTCGTTTGCTTTGTTTTTGACTTGCCTCTTTGTATCTGAGGCTTTCCGTTTTTCTATTTGGGTATATAGAGATGCTCTGTGTGCTTCACTGTGTCTTGAGTCAGTACGGACGTTTGGTTGAAATAAAGGGAAAACATGAAAACTTGTGGAACGTGCTCAGAAGAGAAAGGCGAAGCATGGGTTCTAAAAAAAAAAAGAAATCTGGCATGCCTCAACGATGTGGCCCATGAATGACCTCCTTGAAGACATGTGCAGAATAACATTCTAATCACCGGTTGTGCATCACGGCGGCACATGGGCTTCACCTCCTTCCCGGGGCCTACCAGCCGGGTGTGGACACCGACGGTCTCTACGCTGCTGCTTCCAGTCAATCCAACGCGAGTGCCTAGTCGGCGCCTCTTGGACATCGACGCGATGGCCTGCTGACCCGGATCGTCATCGCCGCTGCGACGACTCCTGTGTGCCAGCTCCGAGCTACTGCCGACGTGGTGCAAAGAGCTGCCGCCTTCACCTGTCCCTGTTCGCGGCCATCGACTGTGGGAGGCGGCGCATCGATGCCCTGAGAGTCCAAGTAAGCAAACTGCTCGCAAATCTTGGTTGTCTGTTAGGCCAAGTCAGTTAGCTATTGATAGGACTCTCCCTCTGTTTTGTTTGCATTGTATGTATGAGCGGTATTTACGAGTTCTGCGTCGTATAAAATGTGTCGTTTGCAACCGCCTTGCTTTACTGTTCTACATGTATTATTCATTTTTTCTTTTCCAGATAGCTGCCGTGTCTCGTCACCTCGAGGCTCTCCCCTCTTTGAACCCAGCACTTCAGTATCGGAGCCTCAACTCTCCCGTTGTTTGAGTACGCTTTCTCAATAAGCATTTCTCACTTTCGTTTTGACCTCCTTATAGTTACGTTTTATTGCAAAGCTCATTGCAAATTCTTTTACTTGCATTGGTTTCTTTTCATTTACTCAGCGGTAGCTGTTTGCGTGTTGTCCTGTGATGCACGCACTCCCTTGCACCCATGTGCTCTACACACAACTTGCATAGCCGCCATACTAAACCTGAGGCGCAAAATCCTCTTATGCACCATAATACCCCGGTCCAACTAAACACCCTTAATCCCGACACCCGCACCCGTTGACCACTTACTGTACCCGGCTACTCCTACATACTTCACGCCGGATTACTACACCCGCTTATGTCCCCAGACATATGTTATGGATGGATGAGCGATCGTGCGTGACTCGTGCCTACCGTACCCCACATCCCTACCCTTTGCCACAGGGTAAGCGTCCGGTCACTCGTTGCCGGCCGCACACGCAAAATATCCACGATATTCGTCTTACACCTAAAGGGCAAATGTCAGAGAATTTAATTATTTGGTGCAGAACAAATTTGTTAGGCCAATAGTAATATTCGTTGGATGCTGTCGGCATGCGCGCGCAACTTGCTTGTTTGTGCCGTTTTGTTTACGTTGCCTTTTGTTTCTGCAGGTAGGCCGGCTCTTACTTTCCCGTTCAACACAAGCCAACTGGACGTGCTATTTTGTGAATCGGGACTGGCACAAAATACTTAATTTTGTTGGGTGGCTGAGCAGTTCGGTGCATGCAACTCTGCTGGCCAAATATTTGGAATTTCGCTACGTTCTTCGCTGCATAATAATGAAGATAATTTTTACTTGAACATAAAATGAAGTGCCCATAAGGCGATGCGCGATGCGGAAGAGGAAAAGAAAAACGCGCGCGAAATGCGCCTACCAGCTGTTCTAGTTTGGTTAATCACTATGATTGAGATAAATGGTTGATATATTTGTTTTAATGCCTATCACAGCGCACGCGCATCCCAAAAACAATGTATGTGCAGCACCATCGCTCACATGCAAATACTCACTCGTGTGCAAGAAACATTTCGACTACTTTTATTCTTAGAAATTTTTTACATGTCACACGTCGGAACAATGAGGCGATTATTGATCTTGTCTCACACGCGTCTGCATAACGCAACTATTGATGTCAGTCTCCAAATTAATTTTTTGTATTACCTGACTGGCGGAGGGCTTTACTGACAAAAAAAAAGATGAAAAGGAGTTTCGTTAGCTCGTCTCAACATTTCCAACAAAAGCATTCCTAACAGGAATGAGTGTATGAACGCAGTTTTTCGCGAACTGGAAGATTTGACTACAATAATTTCTCATCTACAGGCTTGTATTTTTTTCTATTTACTTTTTTGGTATCGTCAACTGATCGATGTGAGTGAATGAAAACCTTTCAAAGAATTTGCTGCACATTGAACGGATGGACCATTACTTTCAATATTTCCATTATAGTACCTTACAATTTACCAATATTAATTTTTCCCCCAATAATGTAAAACACGTCTAGGAAATATCTAGCATTCCACTGACAGCTCTTGGCCATTTGTGTTAGAGAAATATTCTGGCTAATATTCCTGTTTCATTTTTTATGGCAGCCCTCGAGCGAACAATAAGTTTCTCCACTCTTTGAAAGTCGCGGAATTCCAGCCATGACTCACAACGAGCGGCAACCCTTCTTTTGTGCATTTGCGAGCAGGACGGCACGTGCTCACAATGAGAGAAAGAGCGCCAGCGGTGCGAAAAGTACGCGTACCAGTCGAGACGTTGCTCACTCAATGCGCTCCTCTGGCGACGTGCCCGGACAGAAGTTCGGAAGTGACCGCCAGGGGGAGAGGCGCTACGCGTGCTTCGCCCGCTTTCTGTATCACCGAAATCACGTGAGGACCATGATGCTCTGCAGCGCGAGCGAACATCGGGGTTAAGTGGAAGCCCACGGGGCCGATGCCTCCCCCCCCCCCCCCCGCACCTGTTACCAGGAGCGATCATGCCCGGGGAAGGGGGGGGGGAATCGAGGAATGTACGTCGAGGCGTGACGCCCGCTTAGGGTGAGAGCTGCGCATTACACTGGGCTCGCGACAGCCCACGGGGAGTCGAGGAATGTACGTCGAGGCGTGACGCCCTCTTAGGGTGAGAGCTGCGCATTCCACTGGGCTCGCGACAGCCCACGGGGCCAATGCCCCCCCTCCCCCCCCCCTCCCGCACCTGTTACCAGGAGCGATCATGCCCGGGGCGGGCCCTGGGCTCCGCCCACTAGTACATACGATGCATTTGCTTTGCTATTGGTCCAAATTGGGCGAGAGCTAGATTACTCAAGCTCCGCCCAATTATCGAAGGGCTTAAAACCTGCGGGAAACGACGACTTGGGACGAGCGCGCCGAGTCTCAAGCTCGGCCGTTTTTAACAGCCTTTTTAAACAGCCTTTTTTTAAACTGCCTTTTACTCACCTGCCTTTTTATGTCAGTGCCGTCTTTAATAAATAAGTTTTGCTTTGAGAAGTTGGAACTGCTGCCCCAACCGGCAACGTGTCGCCGGACGAAGACCTGAAGTACTCTTCGTACTGCTAAAAGACGTCCCCATCCGAAGGAGAGCAGGGAAGTTTAACTGGGGTGGTGCTATGTCCTTTAGGAGATAGTCCGTGTACACATACACGCGAAGAAAAAACACCGTTTATAGCCAGTGACACGGCTCATAACTATATTGTTTAGATTTCTTCAGCCTTGCCAGAAACTGAACGTAGAGAGAGGAGTACCTAGCCCGCTTACGCCAAAGCAGCACCACAGTGCACACAGTTGCAGGAAATAAAAATTGAGACACCCGCGATATCTCGAACCGAAAGTAAAGCTGTGCAGTTTCAGGCCGCTGTTTTCCCAAGCGCATGAGTCAACACATGTGTGCGTCACATTGGCATGGCCTTGCGATCTGGCCTCACTTTGTTCGCGTAGTCAAAAATCGCCTCGCTCACCCAGTTATTCATGCTCAATAATTTTGCCATAAGATTGGGTCCAGACTTGTTGCGGCTCATACAAGTCTGTGTTTTCTATCTCAACTGACATGCACGTTCTCTGTCGGCATTGATTAACACGCGCTTTCTCCCTTCCCCGCTCTGCTCTATTCCTATCTCTTAACAGTACTTTTTTTATTTAATTGCTCCGCTGTCCTGCCCTTGATTCAAGTTCAATCCTTCTAATGAGATAGCGATAGAGTAGTCACCGAGTAACACCGCATATGTCAGGTGCCACGAAATTCTTTTATTGGTTCTGAGTGGTCAAGTGAAATTGTGACGTCATCACAACCTGTTAATTGTGGCAGGTGGCAGTTTTATGAATGATTGGTCGAGAGAAGTCACGTGGCCTTTTGATGTCATCAGAACACGCCCACCGGGTGGAGAGCAACAGAGATAAAGAATCGGAATCGCAATGAGAAAAAGGTGCGATAAGTGCAAACCTCGGCGCTACACGTCCGAATATGGCGATGGAGCGACAATTTCAAAAGAAACTGCCGCAGAGAAACAGAGAAATTGATACAGAAACCACGACGATTGTGAAATCATTGCAATCGCATTCCACTCGGTAACATTAGTGTCCCCATAGACTTCGTTACCTTGCATGTTTCTGCCCCATAGGATGGTATCGTTGAGATGCAGATTTTTTTTTTTCTTGAGGGGTACTGGTGAGCTGCATTTGATAGTAAGCTAAACAACGAAAAGCTTTCCTGAGCCCAACAGCATGCACAATCGAACGCCAGCCGAGTTCTCGGATGATGAACTTCTCCTTATTCCTTTGAACAGCAGGAACAGTGTTAGCGAGCTTGTACGCCTTGGACAATTAACAGCTGGACGCCCCCTCCAGCTGTAGTGAACATTGTGCTGTGCGCATGTTTTTATTGCTGCATCATCAACTAATCACGCGCGCAACCTGTACATATTTATTATTGTGTAAATAGTTTTTGATTGTATTACCTCTCCCTCCTATCCTCTGTATCTGTACTCTCACCTCTTTCATTTCATTTCTCCATTCTGCCAGCTATCCTTTATTTCCGCTGCGCCAGCTCAGGTGCTTCAATACCGATGGCAGATGCCGGGACTAGCAAATACCTTTTCCTTCCTTTTTCTTATTTGAATAATCCACTTTCTACTACTACTACTTGTACGCCCACCACAGCTGAAGGTTGCAGGGAAGTTGGCGGTGCTATGAATTGTTTGCGGCCTCAGGGTTCGCGATAAAGGAATGTCCATTGTGTTTTTTTTTCTGCCCTCCCTCCGACAGCAGAGAAGGGGGCGAGTCACGGGATAAGGGGAGCCAGACAGCGGAGAATTCCGAGAATACGGGAAAGGTCAACCACCCTCCAGCAACATAGACGTCAGGATGCATCCCATTGTGCACCTTCTTGCCGCGAGGCGGGCGCATGTGGTTGGTGAGAGCCATCATAGTCCGCTTAGCATCGCATGGCTTTTTTCACATGTCTGTGGCGACGCTGCTCAAAGTGTAGGGTGTCTCTGGCGCTAGTTGACAGCTTCAGGCGCAGTCAACAAGACATTTTCCCGCTAGCTGCAAACATGAATAATGACACGTCGTTGCCACGAGTCAACCTCAGCCCGCATGAACAGGGGAGGGAGACGCGAGAGACGACCTTTGTACGCGAGTTTTTGTCCGTCCGTCTACTGATGACAGTTTGTGAGAAAGTGCGCCTTGAGGATAGGCCTTTCTTCGAGACTGGGTTTGCGAGAGGTTGAAACAACCCGCACCCGTAAGAAAGCGACACTTGGCAGCAGCGGCAGCAACCAGCGCACACGTCTCCTGAATTACTGCTCCACGTATTTGCAGGCTACCCGACGCCTGTCATCTGTACGCGACAAGGTGACGAGCCCGTCCACTGAGCACGGTGCCCGACATCTGTACGGGGCAAGCTGCCGAGCCAGAGGTGCACGACGAATAACATCGATCTCGGACAGCGTTCGAGAATCCTGCATAACGCCGAGCCTCACGGTGAAAAGCACGAACAATCGTCAGCGGTATCACCGACACCGTCCGGCGAATTTTCAGCAAGGGGCGTTTCCTTGGCATTGGCAGCAGCGGCAGCAACCAGCGCACACGTCTCCTGAATTACTGCTCCACGTATTTGCAGGCTACCCGACGCCTGTCATCTGTACGCGACAAGGTGACGAGCCCGTCCACTGAGCACGGTGCCCGACATCTGTACGGGGCAAGCTGCCGAGCCAGAGGTGCACGACGAATAACATCGATCTCGGACAGCGTTCGAGAATCCTGCATAACGCCGAGCCTCACGGTGAAAAGCACGAACAATCGTCAGCGGTATCACCGACACCGTCCGGCGAATTTTCAGCAAGGGGCGTTTCCTTGGCATTGGCAGCAGCGGCAGCAACCAGCGCACACGTCTCCTGAATTACTGCTCCACGTATTTGCAGGCTACCCGACGCCTGTCATCTGTACGCGACAAGGTGACGAGCCCGTCCACTGAGCACGGTGCCCGACATCTGTACGGGGCAAGCTGCCGAGCCAGAGGTGCACGACGAATAACATCGATCTCGGACAGCGTTCGAGAATCCTGCATAACGCCGAGCCTCACGGTGAAAAGCACGAACAATCGTCAGCGGTATCACCGACACCGTCCGGCGAATTTTCAGCAAGGGGCGTTTCCTTGGCATTGGCAGCAGCGGCAGCAACCAGCGCACACGTCTCCTGAATTACTGCTCCACGTATTTGCAGGCTACCCGACGCCTGTCATCTGTACGCGACAAGGTGACGAGCCCGTCCACTGAGCACGGTGCCCGACATCTGTACGAGGCAAGCTGCCGAGCCAGAGGTGCACGACGAATAACATCGATCTCGGACAGCGTTCGAGAATCCTGCATAACGCCGAGCCTCACGGTGAAAAGCACGAACAATCGTCAGCGGTATCGCCGACACCGTCCGGCGAATTTTCAGCAAGGGGCGTTTCCTTGGCATTGGCAGCAGCGGCAGCAACCAGCGCACACGTCTCCTGAATTACTGCTCCACGTATTTGCAGGTTTGTCGTTTTTTCGATAGTTCTTGTTCCTGCCGCTGCTGCCAAGGCTACCGTTGAGTGTCACGCAATTATCATGTTACGCTGTTGCGCATGTCGACAACGTGTTGATGACAGCTGTCAATCACTGTGCTGCTCAGAGTGTGAATTTACGTACCATGTCGGATCATGTTCAGGCGTTTCGGAAGAAACGTTCATTTCGAAATGAGCAAAGGCTTGGAAGGCCTGGAGGTGCGAAACATGTAAGGGCAGCCGTAAAGCTGAGGATACACTGCACGGGCAGCAGTCCGATAGAGAACTAATCACTAGGCTGTTTTCAATGGAAAGTAAAATTGACTCCCTTCTGGCCATGTCCAGCAAGCTTGAGTCGCTTGAGTCATCCGTCAGCCTGCTCTCAGATAAATTCGATGAGTTTCAAACACGTCTTCTAGCCCAAGAAAAGTCGACAAAGGATGTCACGAAGCGTGTAGAGCGGCTTGAGAAAGCTGAATGGGCCTGTGAAATTGCACAGCTCAATAAGGACGTTGACAGTCTAGAATGGCGCAGTCGTCGACTGAACATCGAAATCCATGGTCTACCAGAGACGGAAAACGAGGACTTACTAAAGAAAGTGAATGAAATAGGCACAAAACTAGAACTTGATGAGGTGTGCTCGAGTGACATAACAGCCCTGCACAGGCTTCCCGCGAAGCCGGGCAAAACACGGTGCGTAATTGTTCGCTTCGCAAAGCTGGAGGTTCGTGATGCCTGGCTAGCAAAAAGGCAGGCGCTACGTGATGACAACACCGGATAGTACATGTGTGAAAATATGACTCGGTACACTCGCACTCTTCTGACAGTTGCAAAAGAATGGGCTAAGGAATCCGGCTACGCGTTCGTTTGGCACGTGAATGGAAAGGTGCTTGTACGGAAACAAGCCGGTGCACGAGCAGTTGTCATCCGCGATAAGGATGACCTCGCCAATCTGAGGTGATAGCGCAGGCAATTGTATTTTCAAGCAAACGCGATGCCATTCATGTCCAATTTTGCTCACCATAGTGAGCAACTCAAGGATAAGCAGAAGTTTTCTTTATTTCATTTCAACGCCCAAAGTTTGCGAAATAAATTTCATGAGGTTACTTTGCTTTTATCAGATTTAAACCACGAGTTTGACTTTATTTGCTTTAGTGAGACGTGGTTAACATCTGACGACTGTTTTCTCTTGCCGGGATTTGATTGTGTGTCAGCGTGCCGTTCATCAAAGCGCGGAGGAGGTGTTGCTCTGTATGTGCGTTGCCAACTACCGTATCAAATTCTAGCAAACTATAACATTGTGAATGAAAATTTTGAGTACGTCATTATTCACTGTTATAATATACTACTTGCTCTTGTGTACCGACCGCCATCTGGGTGTTTAAAGCAATTCATGCAGTTTGCAGAAGAAATATTTGAACGTAGCCTCGAGCTCAACCTCGAATGTGTCTTTGTTGGGGATTTCAATATAAATGCTTCTCCAAATAATATTATTTTTTTGCATTTCCAAGAGCTCTTTGAGTCGTATGGTTTTTCAAATGTGATTAATGATCCTACTCGCGTCACGTCAAATTCTGAAACAATACTTGACCTGTGCATTACAAGCTTCTGCCCCGATGAAGTTAAATCAGGTACAATTATATGCGATCTTACTGATCATTTACCCATTTACTGTCTGATACCTTCGAAGCAAAAACGCTCTTTTCTGGAGAAAGAAATATTGATTAGAGATTACTCGGAAAGAAACATGTCAAAGTTTAAAGAACTCATTATGCAACAGGACTGGGATAGCGTTACAAAGGAAAAGGATTCTAATAACGCTTATAAGGCATTCTTGATGTTTTTTATTTCTGCGTACAATGAATCCTTCGGTTTTAAAACTCTTAAGAGACACAAGAGAGCAAGAAAGCCCTGGATCTCGCACGACCTGTATAACAGAATAAAAACCGCAACAACCTTTTTCAAAAGTTTTTAGACACACGAAGTGAAGGCGATCTCCGCGCATTTAAGAAAGCGAGAAATAAATTGAATGCTGATATTAAGAAAGCAAAGAGATCATACTATGTGAACAAGTTTTCCAATATTGCAGGAAATCCTCGTCTGGTATGGCAAGCGGTCAGAGACATCACGTGTAAATCGAACTCCCCAAAGCGGGTTTCTTATCACAGCGAATCTATGAGTGAAGAAGAGGTTGCAAACCTGTTCAACGTACATTTTATTAACGTGGGTGCTTCCGCAAATGACTGCGCTGCGATACCATGCGAGGAATTCGTCAAAGCACATTGTGAAAATACTGTATTTTTGTCCCCAACTGATGAATATGAAATACTGGACGTCATTTTGGGTTTAAAGAACCATTGCGCCTCTGGAGCTGACGATATTAAACCCGGTCCACTAGAAGCCGTGGCAGAAATAGTTAATAGTCCACTCACTCATATTCTGAACCTTATTCTTTCCACCGCAGTGTTCCCAGACGCAATGAAGTTAGCTCGTGTGGCTGTTATACACAAGGGCGGTTCCACTAACGATATGAACAATTACAGACCAATCTCGGTGCTCCCTATCTTTGCGAAGGTAGCGAAAAATAATATACATAAAAGACTAGTAAGCTTTCTGAGTGTAAATAACATAATAGCAAGTGAACAATTCGGCTTTAGAAAAAATAAGTCCTCCGAAATGGCCCTTCTTGAAGTGAAAGAACATATACTCGAAAACATTGAAAGGAAAATATTTATCCTCGGAATATTTCTGGATTTTAGAAAGTATGGCGGCTATGCAAGTTGTGTGTAGAGCACATGGGTGCAAGGGAGTGCGTGCATCACAGGACAACACGCAAACAGCTATCGCTGAGTAAATGAAAAGAAACCAATGCAAGTAAAAGAATTTGCAATGAGCTTTGCAATAAAACGTAACTATAAGGAGGTCAAAACGAAAGTAAGAAATGCTTATTGAGAAAGCGTACTCAAACAACGGGAGAGTTGAGACTCCGATACTGAAGTGCTGGGTTCAAAGAGGGGAGAGCCTCGAGGTGACGAAGACACGGCAGCTATCTGGAAAAGAAAAATGAATAATACATGTAGAACAGTAAAGCAAGGCGGTTGCAAACGACACATTTTATACGACGCAGAACTCGTAAATACCGCTCATACATACAATGCAAACAAAACAGAGGGAGAGTCCTATCAATAGCTAACTGACTTGGCCTAACAGACAACCAAGGTTTGCGAGCAGTTTGCTTACTTGGACTCTCAGGGCATCGATGCGCCGCCTCCCGCAGTCGATGGCCGCGAACAGGGACAGGTGAAGGCGGCAGCTCTTTGCACCACGTCGGCAGTAGCTCGGAGCTGGCACACAGGAGTCGTCGCAGCGGCGATGACGATCCGGGTCAGCAGGCCATCGCGTCGATGTCCAAGAGGCGCCGACTAGGCACTCGCGTTGGATTGACTGGAAGCAGCAGCGTAGAGACCGTCGGTGTCCACACCCGGCTGGTAGGCCCCGGGAAGGAGGTGAAGCCCATGTGCCGCCGTGATGCACAACCGGTGATTAGAATGTTATTCTGCACATGTCTTCAAGGAGGTCATTCATGGGCCACATCGTTGAGGCATGCCAGATTTCTTTTTTTTTTAGAACCCATGCTTCGCCGTTCTCTTCTGAGCACGTTCCACAAGTTTTCATGTTTTCCCTTTATTTCAACCAAACGTCCGTACTGACTCAAGACACAGTGACGCACACAGAGCATCTCTATATACCCAAATAGAAAAACGGAAACCTCAGATACAAAGAGGCAAGTCAAAAACAAAGCAAACACAAAAAGAATCGAAAGTATTGTAAAGAAGAAAGCAGCCTTGCACACCGCAAAAGAGCCGGACTGACGTCCACCTTGCCTGGTGAAGGGGCCCCCTTGAAAGTATGCAAAAGGTGTTAATTAGCATATACAGGTGATCGGGAATGACTGCACCGATGAGAAGGTGTGCTTTTGAACTGCACAGGCACGAATAATACAGTTTGTAGTAATTGGGAATGAGCGATTTTCATCAAATTGTTGTGTGGTTTGTAAAGTAACGCCAAACAACTGGACATTCGACCAGATTGGTGCAATCAACAATGAAAGGCGAAACTTATGAAGTGAATGGAAACGCCTATAGCTCGTAATGATGTTGCCGAGACGTTTGCTTGAAGGAAAGTATTTGCGGATATCAAGAGTATTACCAACACAAAAGGAATGCTTGCTGTGTGATATCCGACTGACTCCAGTGTAGGTGCAATACATGCACGACTTGTGCGAATGTGGTGAAGTGGAGATAAACCCGGTAGTGTGTGGCCATACACAAGGACACCATATGCTGCTGAATTTGATGAAATAAGCCTAACATGGGTGACTGGTAGCAATACGAATAAGTAGGACGGAGACAAGCCCGAAAATAACAATTTATATTGAACGAGCGGCGAACAGACCAAGCACTAACTGTAGTAGATTCATAGCAGACTTGAGTAGATACAGCTCTTCTGTGGAAAGGAGGCATACGTGAACTTAAGTTGGCGTATCTGCAACGACAAGTGGAAAACATGGATGTCGGGCGTATGCTACACAGGCTTCCTACGGACACGCTGCACACTTTCCGGACTGTCGGGAGCAAAAGTGTGGCATGCCACGCCGGCTTCGATTCATTTGCACTTACCACCCTACTCCTGGTATCAAAAGAGCTAAAAAGACGGGCGGGGCAGGAAGGGACTGCCTTGCGTCGTGCATAGGCGCCGGACCGGGGCCACAGATCTGAGCTCGGACTTCCAGAGTCGGCTCCGTGCTCTCCTCATCCAAGGAAGACTCTGAGGCACGATATCTGGAAAGATAAAAGAAACCTTCGCCAAATGAAGCCATAGAAGGAAACGCCTGAACAACGTGAACAGACGGGATGGAAGAGAACACGCTCTGTGTTCTCTTCCATCCGGTCTGTGAGCGCTGTTCGGACGTTTCCATCAACATGCACCAACCAGACCGATCAAGCCTCTTCTTGCAACCATGGATGCCGTGAGTGTTTCAAAGTCGTCCGAGGGTCACACTGTACACTGGCTGCACTGCCGGGAACGAACGTGGCTTATTCCACGCGAGCTTCGACTGAACTACATCTTAGACCTTCAGCGGCGCCATGGTATTGAGCAGCCTTAGAATAACAGACATATTCTGTGTTCTCTTCCATTCCGTCTGCTAGCACTGTGCAACCATTTCCATCACCATGCACCAACCAGAGCGATCAAGCCCTCTTCATGTAGCCATGGATGTCGTCAGCATTCCGAAGTCATCAAAGGGTCACACTGTACACTAGCTGCACTGTCGGGAACGAACGTGGCTTATTCCACGAGAGCTTCAACTGAACTACATCCTGGACCGTCTTCAGCGGCGCCATGGTATTAAGCAGCCTTGGGGGGCACTGCTTTCATCTGCAGCCATGCCAGTTTCGTTTCGATAATTCGTGGTCCTGCTTACCGAAAACGCGGGAAAGGACGCTGCGATGCAGTGCAGTCAAAGCAGCCGACAGTACAACGTTTGTGACAGGAGGCAGAGGGTGCACGAAAGGAACCTTGCACGACCCGCAACTGCCATATCAGTCCAGATGACATTGCGGGCCGAATGCACCAGTGCCGTTGGATTAAGTGCGGGAATGCTGGAATGAGCACATCTGCAAAGAAAAAAAAGAACAAGGAATGACATACACGCAAGCATATCGCACTTCCATGTACTCACCGTGATGGGCTAAGTGAGCGCGACTGAAGCCGTTGCGCCGCGGGGCTGAAACAATTAAGAAAACCGAACAGACCTTGGCTGCAGCGGAAACACGATGTGCCGCAGACCGTAGGCAGCGTCCGTTCTTCGGAGTTGCTCGACGAGGCTGGCGAGAATTTCCGAGCACCGTGTACGGCCACAAGCCACATGTCTCAAAAGAATATGCGCGCCCGGGAGTTCGGCTGCACGACATAGTGGCTTGGTCGCAACGGCGTTCGGAACGAGCTTTTGTTTCGTGACACAAACGATAGCGAGCTCGCATATATAAACCCCGTTGAGGCAGCGAGCAAAGCTCTCCATACCGGGTGTGTTCACCCAAGACCGCACGCAATTCCCAAAAATAGGCTTTTTGAGGTAGAAGGGCGACCCTTTCGGCATAGTGCGTAGTGCACCAGCGGCGTAGTGCATCATAATACAGCCAAAGCGGGATAACTAGAGTGCCGGTTAAGCAGCACTGAATATTCAACCTTCTAACTATCACTGTTAAATCCCCCAATATCTTAGAGACGTGCAGCCCACCGTAAGCAACATCCAGAACACTCCAGAATTTCGAAAACGCAGCCACCCTCGGCGCTGTGGCCTAACAAATTTTGGCTATTTCCACGAGTTACGTGCAGAGGTTGCTAAGCCCGTAGGCCTCTCGCGCACGTACTTTTGTGTGATGTAGCCAATATTAGTTGGGCCACAGGGCCGAGGGCAACCACGCCCCCAAAATTCCAAAAACTGAAATGGATAAAACTTGCGGTAGGCTACACGTCCCTCAACTATCAAGGAACCCAAAAGAAAAAGGCGGTTATTAAACTATTCAGTATTACTTAACCAGCGTGCTAGTTACCACGCCTTAGCTGTACTCTGACGCACCACGCCGCCGGCAAAGGTATGCCGGAAAAGGCGCTCTTCTAACTCAAACTGCCCACTTTCAAAAACTGCGCAAAGTCTTAGGTGAAACACCCTGCACACGAAGTTTCGTCGCTGGCTCAATACCTAAAGCTGACCTGACTAGTGTGAGCTAAACCTAGAGCTGAATGCGCGCCGCGAATCCTAGCTCGCCTCGCTTGCGTCACGAACCAGAAACCCGATGGCGACAGCCCATGAAACCTCTCCTCTACATGCTGCGTGTTGTTTGCTGGTTATTATTCAATGCTCGCGGGAACAGTGCGAGTGAAGCTTAAATTTTGACTAAAAGGTTTCACGGAAACATGTCGCCCTCGCCGCGAGGCCTTGCCTCGCACTCACCTTCGATGCCGACGGCCTGGCTCGGAGAGGCGTATTCCTCGGCAGTCGTCGGTAGTCCGTGAGTGCAACGGCATCCATGCGTCTCCGGTAGACGGTCAAAATCACAGCAACCCATTGGAAACGCGCACAGAGGCAGGTCCAGCACCACTTCCGCTTTTACGGCGAAAATAAGCTCTCGCTCCTAGCAAACACGAAGAATGACCGGCGGTCTTCGTCGGTGGCATTTTAACCGCGAATCAGCCACTTGCGCATGCCCACTACTGTCGACTGCAGGCCTTTTCAATGGCGGTCGGCGCTGACTCACTTATCAGCGATAGAACTGTGGCGCCACTTCCATGGGCAGACGGCGCGTCGTCGCTTTTCTTGCGGCCAGACTTTTTTGTTTGTTTGTTTTCCTTCTGCCCCAGGCGCGGCTCGATGAAGTGATACCAAGACTGCTTCAGAGGCGCAAGTTTCGGCATGCATGCGCACTGTAGAGATTGGGCGACGTTTATCGTGTTTTTTTTATCCTGCGTTTAAAACAAAACGTACTAAAATGATATGACCCATTTTCGCGTCCCTTCGTGTTAATTGAAAGAATCTAATGGGTTTCAACTTCCGTAGAGTGAGCGAAGTGCCTACAAAGCCATAGAGACAGTTGTGCGTAATACATCCCAGTGCACGTTAAAGAACCCCAGGGGGTCGAACTTTCCAGAGCCCTTCACTACGGCGTTCCTCATAGCATTGGATGCTTTGGGACGTTAAACCACCATAAACCATCTATACACTCAATTTTCCTGATTTCTTCTGCAGCGGCTTTAGACTGGTCGTGCTGTTAGCTCTTGCACAAATGAGAACGTGAAGAGACAAGACTGGCGTCAGCTACTAACTGATTATAGTTGATAGTTACTGAGTTGCAGTTCATAGTTGGCGCCAGCCTGTCTCTGTGTGAAGAAATGGCGAGATGGTTTGGTTTAGGTTTATATTGGTCTAACCTCCCAGAGCGACTCGGGCTATGAGACGCCGTAGAGAAGGGCTCCGGAAATTTCGACCACTTGGGGTTCTTTAACGTGCACTGACATCGCACAGTAAACGGGCCTCTAGAATTTCGCTTCCATCGAAATTCGACCGCTGCGGTCGGGATCGAAACCCACGCCTTTCGGGTCAGCAGCCGAGCGCCAAAGACTGCAGAGACTGCATTGTAGAAATGCGGAAGCATTAGCGTTTGCCGCTATGTCGGTGGCTCAGCCTTTCAACACCTACTTTCCCTCTCCGTTAACATCCGATCGCCACTCTTCGATCTCCGATGCTATCACTAGACGATGTGTACTTTTTGTTGCTGTACTCTGATTGGCTGTAGGCATGACGTCATCAGACGTATGGATGACGTCAAAATATTTTGGCGTCACATGGCCTCACTGATTAGTTCCATTGGCTAATCCCATTAAGTCCGTAGTATATACGCCAGGTGTCGCAGCTAAATGACACCAAGCTTTAAATAAAAGACGAGTGTTCTAGCCCAGTGAAACCACCAGTGAAACCAACTGAGGGTTGTTCAGTGTCGCATGGCCTAGTCAGAAGTATCCTTTTTTCGATCTTTAAAGTCAATTAGATGGGTCTAGATAGCCCATTTTATAGTTATTGAGGAAAGAAGTGTCAATGGAAAAGTTGCAGATCATCTCGAAAAACAGCTAGCAGCGTTGTTTCCACCAAGGTACGATTGACGTAGCTTCATTTACTGGCTTTAAAAGGAAGCCATCGCGTAAACAGCTGTTCGCTCACATCTCCGCCCCAATGTGCACACAAAGGCTCATCGGGGGGCTCTCTTCAAAAGAAAAAAGGATTTCGTTCTCTAACACATATCTTGCGAGGTTCAAGTTCCACCGTTGTCGCGTGGTGTTGTCTATTGCGCGAGTTATGGTTTAAGGCAGGTAAAAAACTACTTTACGTAAACGGTAACTTTGCACGAACGTTTGCGTCAGCTGATTTTAAGTCAAAAGTTGAAAAGTTAGCTAATTAGACATAATTATTATCTATGAATAACGAAAAATGTACTGCTATGTCACGCGACTGTAAACAAACCACACTGGATTTCACGCCGCTGGAACATTCCGTGGTTGGTTACATTCAGCTAGGACACTTGGTGTCTATATATATATATCTATATATATATATATATATATATATATATATATATATATATATATATATATATATATACCTGGGATGGTTCCTTACAATCGGTTGGGCAGCCTGCCACAAAGCAGGCTTCAGACAAACGTACGAACACACTATGTCTTAATGCCCGGAACGGCCACTATTCATGCTCCCGCACTGAAACCGGAGGCCTGAACACAATGGACTAAGTAGCTCTCCCCCCCTTTCTTAACGACATTGTGCCCTTTTTTGCAATGCGCAGGTTCCCCGTGTTATTGTGCGCATGCTCACCAGTCTGGCGATGCTGCTCACCTTGGCGGTGATCGTGGTCGGCATTCACATGTACGCGCGCACAGCAGATATGACAGAAGACACACTCTCGGTTGGTGGGAACCAAGTCAACAATTTGCGCAAGCCTGACCCGCGCATCTTCGACCTGACGCTGGGCCCGCCACCTACGGATGCACCTGCGCCTCACCAGGTGACTCGGCTGCACTATTCAAAAGTCTTGGACAGGTATTCATTTATTCGGAACGCCGTGGTCGTGGAGATAGTGTGCTGCATGATGGCTTGCGGCAAACAGAACTTAAATGATTTTAGTCACCCTTGTTAGGGAGTGAGCTTGCAGCACGCCGTATAGGTCACGCTAGACTTAACTTTGTTCTCTTTGGGTTTTTAGGCGAATACTCACCTACTGGCGAATGCTCACCCACTGGGTTTGTAGGTAACTTGGGCTGATCGAGAGCACTATTTTTTTTAACTCCTCTGATTTATGGCGCTCTCTAGATATATTTCTATTTAAGAGGAAGATTAATCTTTTTACACTTGTAGTATAGGCGAGATGATTTGATCGGTGTTGGTTGTCGGCCTTACGAGCACTGCAGTCATGAAGCCTTGAATACAGCAATCTACTCATAGCAGGAGCAACTGCGACTACATTAGGTATCAATAGACTTTTCCTAAAAAACGTATGGCTAATATTAAAGTTATTTATTTCTAGGGCTCCTTGAAGATGAAAGATGCACCCAGTTCACCCGAGACGCATACCACCACCCAACCGCCAACGGAAACGCGTTCACCAACAACTGAGAGCAGCGGAGGCCATACGACCCGCACTACCAGCAAGACCAGTCTTGGGAACATGACCACTGAGAAGCCGACGCCGACACGGGTGCCCGAGCAAACCACAGCGCCTGATCGGTCACCAGGCGCAAACGAAACGGCTTCAGACAAGCAAGGCATGAAGGATCCACCCGTCCCAACTACTAACGTCAGTGATTCCCCCGTGCGTATTGCAACTAAACGAAGATAAGCGCACGCGAGTGGTGCTGACTGGTAGGATACACCCGATGGTCAAGTAGTAGTAGGGGTTGATTAAAATAATAATAAAAATAAAGGAAAAGGTTTTCGCTAACCCCGCCAT
Organism: Amblyomma americanum; assembly: GCF_052857255.1. Taxonomy (NCBI): domain Eukaryota; kingdom Metazoa; phylum Arthropoda; class Arachnida; order Ixodida; family Ixodidae; genus Amblyomma; species Amblyomma americanum. The sequence continues at coordinate 504,531,669 of NC_135497.1, forward strand.
CTGCCACCGATACTGAAGCACCTAAGCTTGGACAGCGGAAATAAAGGATAGCTGGCAGAATGGAAAAATGAAATGAGAGAGGTGAGGGGACAGGCAGAGAAAATAGGGTGGAGAGGTAGTATACACAAAAACTATTTACGCAATAATAAATTTGTACAGGTTGCGCGCGTGATTAGTTCATGATGAAGCATCGAAGGTCAAGGTAGATTACCACCTTCAAAAACTAACGGACAACTATGTTTATCATGGCTTTCATTTCCTGTTTTGAACACGTAAATCGATTGCCCGCCCTCAAGAATTATGAGTCCTTAGTTCCGTTACGTACTGCTACCCTCTGCGGGGAATGATTAGGAAACGTCCAGACGGTTGTGAGTCGCGCAGATTTCATTTTCCGTACATTTTAATATTGTGTGTAATGCAAGCCATTATTAGCTTTAGTTCTACTACACCAAACCAAGTATTTTCTAAACACCCGTGGCCACAAATATAATGAATATGTCTAGTTAGATGGTGAAAAAAATCCCAACGACCCATCTCGATGTTTTATTAAATGCTGTTTCTCGTCCCCTCCTGGAAGAGTTAATTGATTTTTTGTATCTTAGCAACTGACTGGCGCCTAGTAAAGCATTTAGAAATTAGCTTTACAACCACAAAAAAACAACTATGGCTTGAAGGTTGCATTAAACATGTAAGACTAATTATAAACGACGCGTACTAAAAAGAACCGCTCGAACCATAATGCTTGTTCAAAAAGAAATAATTTCCTTCGTCAACTTTAAACATAAGCACAAAACGTATCACAAAAATCAGAGGTAGCATGCATGTATACAAACTCCATCAACATGGACGGCGAGGTGTGTTACAAACAACTAGAAAGGTTTAATTGCACCGTAATGTAGTGAGAGACCTTTTTGGGGAGTGGAATAAGCGACGGAGTTGGGAAAATTGCGAGTTTTCATCGCACGTGACATTGCAGTTGAGTTAAAACGTGTTTTTGCCCGTTGATACACAAACTGAAACGAATCCCGCCAATTTTATTTTTTGCCTAAGGTAGTCTGAAAACTCCTCCTGAAGATAGAAAATATTTCACAAAAGTAGCTTAAGCCTCATTTTGGGCTGCCAGGAACGTTTACCAGTAACTTTTTTTGTCACACTGCAGAAGGTAGTTTATTCCTTCTATTCTCTTAATTCTTCTGTCCACGTTAGGTCCGCTGTTCGTTAGATTTCGGTAGATTTTTTTCAGTTTTTAATGGACATGTAACGCAGTGTCTAGGAGAGCCTCAAACTGAATTCTTCATTTTATCTTTTTCGGCAGTACTGTCTGCATTGTGACATGGGGCTAGTTTCTTCTGGTCTCAGCAGAGTTTTGACATATATGTGCCAAAGTGTAATACAAAGGTCCTAAAAAACGTCTTTTACTGCATAGGACACGATTAGCATTGTTCTGCGGTATAATATTGTTTCATTTTTAGCAATTTTCTCGAGCTCAACTTCTAGCACGGAGCAAGTCAAGTCTTCCTCCGTGGCTTCTAGACTTGCGCGCCGTAAGGCCGTGACAGTGCCATGTGTACCCGTTTGTCTTCCACAGAGGGCGGTATATTTTGCCTAACAAGCCTGATTCAAACCACTGATTTTAACTCGACCTAGAGCAAGTTTCAAAGCAATAACATGCGTATCAAAGACTGTAACGTATCTGAAGTCCACGCTAGGCTGAAATAAAAATCATAACGCATTTTTGCAATCTAAGCCTAAAATATATTGACTTCAGTCTCGAGGCAGACCAGTGTTTCAGTTCGGCTAGTAAAGTTTTTCGGCATTTCCGCACACCACCGGCTTTGGAGAGAATATGTCTTTCGCTCCGCAAGTACCTATCTATGCCTGTTCTTTATCCTCTATATCAATGAACCATCGGCTGTTGAAACAAGTTTGGAAAAGTCCTTCCCCATTTCGGGCTCACAGTGTTCACGCGATATGACCCCAGCCTATTAAAAGTGTTTTGAGACTTAACGCAGTATTAATGGCGGAGCGTATGCAGCGACGAAGAAGGGTGAAATAAGGTTTTTTGCGCTGGAACATTAGGCTGCAGCAGCAATATTCCTCTCATATCCTGACGGTAGTGCGGAGAGATAGGAAGAGGTAATCTGAAAAAAATTGCCAGTTATTGTAGAAAAACATAGTTCTACTTTCATCTCTGAAGAATGTTCACTTACGCTAGTGTTCACTCGTAGAGTTTTCAGCAAAGCAACCGGATTACTAATGCGATCGTAACCGCTGCCGACCGTAATATTACTTTCAACAGCTTTTCCGCTCCGTCACTCCTGGAAAGCTTGCCAAAATTAACAGTTCTCGCCTGTTTACACACATCATATTCTTAACACGGAACATATCCGTGAACATATATCCTTTGGAGCGAGTTCGTTCGGCATGTTCTTAATCATAATCCGCCGGATGGTCAACAAGACTAAGTCAAGAAACACACGGATCGGCTCAAGGTTCATCCATCCGTATGCGTGCTTCTTCACATTTGGGAAGCACATGACAAAAGTAACACATGAACCTCGCAAAAATATTTGATGTCCACTCGGGCCATGAGCTCCGTAGCCTATATATTTGGTAAGGAAACTGTGCAGCTGCCCCAGTCAGCACTAGCGCTGCTTATGTGCTCAGTACCATCCACTGCCCAGTAACTTACCATGGTAGAGAGCCACGCTAGGAGCGGATAATCAAAGCTTACTTCTCCGCATGCAGAGCAGCAACGACAAGGATGGCACAGTCTGCCCAACCGTCCACAAGTCCTTCTGCAATGTCAACGGAGCGGCGCAGTTCTTCTATGACCCGGACGAAGGATCGTGCCTATCTGCGACAGTGCAGAGGGCTCACGTGTGCAACCGCAGTCCGAACCAATTCGCCTCCATCGAGGGCTGCTTGGCGGCCTGTGTCAAGGGCCGGTGGGCTCCTGAGCACCGTTGCGTTCAGAAGCCGCGGTTCGTAGCCTGCACTGCTGAAGACGCTCGCGGTGACTGGTGGTTCCACGACGGCCGCAAGTGTGTCCCATGGTCCTTTGCGGGTGGCAGATGCCCGCTGGCCTCGGCACCCGTCTTTGACACTGCGGCCGTGTGCGGCGCGCAGTGCAACGATTCGCGGACACGTCGGGAGCGGGGATGCCTGCTGCCGGTGTCACAGTTGTGCGAACCTTCGCAGCTTCGCCTTCCGTTTTTTGCCGCTCCGTCGGTGACGGATAAAGGCACCGCGTTCCAGTGTCACAGGGTGGAGTGGGAATTTCTGCTTCGACACCGATGTTTATTGGGCTCCAACGCCTTCGTCAACCGGGATGAGTGCCACGAAACCTGTCGCCGTCGAACGCGACAATATTGACTGTTTTGTAGCGCTTCCTTCGGGAGTTGTCAAGATCGACATGAGCTCAGCTCATATATCTCTCTTTGTACAACAAAGCACATTATTCTTCGACACCTTGGATTTGAAGGCTTTTCTTCGCTTCCAATGTGGTAGCGTTTCTAAGAGTGAGTACCATAAATGATGCTTTTGTTTTTACACGTTCACAATGCTACCTTACTTTAGCGCAATTCAGATCTTTTCGGATGTCCAGAACGAATAATCGCAAATTTCATCATTTCGATTCAAAACCCCATGTTTATACATTACTGCAAGGGTAAGCTGACAGTAAAAACGGCAGAAATTCTACATAACTCGATTAGGAGCCACGTTCCTTAATTACTGACAACGAATACTTAAGAGGGGGCGCTTGGTTCTACAGCGTCACCTGCACAACATGTGTTGCCTGGACATACGACTCCGGGTGACGTCGCAGCGCCTAGTTAGAAAACACATCCGGCTTTGCCGCCCATATCTGCCAAGGGTGACAAAGCGTTTGTGTATACCGTCACCGTTTCCATAGGCACGCCAAAGTTATGCGCAGCAGCTGTTGGGTTTTGCTAGTGAATCATTTTATGCTGTGTGAAAAATAACTAAAGTACTAATTCTTGTTCGCTGTGCTGAAAAATTGAGTGCTTACCTCTGAGTCTTGATAAATATTGTTGTGCTTTATTTTTGAATGTTTTGCAATGTGCGCACTGTAGCAGAGCGAAAAGTTGCCCATGTTTGTATTGGTATATTTTGATGGAAGGATAGTGCAAACAAGTCACGAGACACTGGAAAGCGCTCGCCGTGTGTGCCTTAAAATGTCCCGTCCTTTGTTTGCACTATTCCTCCATCAAATTGCTCGCTGCATACTAGGCATCATGACAGGCCGTGAAATGCTTGCTATTGAAACATGATCCGCAAGAAGCCTGCTTTAAAATGCATCCGAAGTCTGGTCTTGGGTTCTTCATAATAGTTTAGTTTAGTTTATGGGGGTTTAACGTCCCAAAGCGACTCAGGCTATGGGACACGCCGTTGTGAAGGGCTCCAGAAATTTCGACCACCTGGGGTTCTTTAACGTGCACTGACGTCGCACAGCACACGGGCCTCTAGAGTTTCGCCTCCATCGGAATTCGACCGCCGCGGCCGGGATCGAACCCGCGTCTTTCGGACCAGCAGCCGAGCGCCATAACCACTCCGCCACCGCGGCGGTCCAGGTTCTTCATAACGTTTAACCACATAGCGCTAAATAATTTTAACAGAAAACACCATCAAATGGCATGAACAAAAAACTTCTGTGCAAGGCTTCTTTAGATCCAGTTCAAGCAAAAAATGCGAAAGAAGGTGCCCGGCTCTCCCTTTGCATCAGTACTCTTGGAAGCCGAGCAAGCTGTCTGTACAAAAAGATCAAAACAACAAAATCATCGACGCCGGCACTAATTCCTACGCCCGCTATGGCCTCGTTCCTAAAATTTAACGAACGGTCATTTGGCAGTCGTTAAGAAGATCAAATCGAGACTCAACCTAAGCATGAAGAGTCGCATAAGTAAAAGTGAATAGCTTTAAGACCTTTGCAAACATCATACACGTGAAGTAAAAAATTATCTCAATTAGAACCTCTGATATCATTCTTGCAAAATATCACGATAATTTTTTAATTTTTTGAGAAGGCTGGAGATCTAGAACAGGTTGAACCGCAATAGCAGTCCCAAAATATAGGAGTACTGCTGTTGCACCATTTAGTCAGAGAGATTAGTCGCACTGCACGTGTTTCCTTTTTCCATGCAAACATCTGAAGTTCTGAACAATGGAGGAATTAAATGACGTCCTCGAATGCTGTTGAATTATTTTCATGAATCAACTGAAAGGAGCAGTGCGTGTGCAAATTAACCAGTATATTTACGTCGAGCGAGAAGCCGGGAAAATATTTTTTTTCAGATGGTCAGGGAATGTGAACTTTGATATACCTATATGTCAAAGGAAACTGCGGTGTAAACTAGCAGCAGGAAAAATAAGCTTAGGAAAAAGTTGGCTCATTGAGGAGGTTGGTCAAGTGCAATCTTTAACAGAGGTAGTTGGACAAAGCCGTCAGGAAAGCGAAGATCGGACATATAGGTTGAGCAAATCTAATTATTATAATTTTAATTGTAGTATCTTAGGGACGATTTATCGAACACGCCTCCTCAACGGAAGGCAGCCTTAATATGTCGTGTCAGTTCTCTCTGGGTGCAGTATTGTCAAACCGTTAATAATTTGTCGTCATTGTGGTCAACCGCTCACCTTGTGATGCTTCTGCACTGGCAACACCACTGATAACAGCGCAATTTCTGCGTACGTGAGACGCAGAAAAATTACTCCCGGTTCTTTGCGAAAATCGAATGTTGTGTTGTATCCAAGAACACATTTGCACCGGGAAATTCAATGATGACCACGTGACGGTTTGTGATGGTGATTTTGCCCATCCGCGGCAGGTTGTAAAATACCCGCCGTATTCCTCGCATTTTTTAAATATTTTTGCGTCCTTCGTATCTGCTATTCTTATCTACTTTTCTCGCTTTTCCTCCGAGCATAGCAGAGATCCGAAATTGCTTTATTATGTCTAGCTTGTTTTCCTTTGTTCTATTTTTCTTCACAGTAATGCTCAAAAGGCTGGCGACAGGGACATCAGGCGTCCTGAAGAATCTGCCCCTGAAAATTCAAGCAAGTGAAGCAGACATTTAGCAGTATATTCCATTTTTGATACCCGTAGCGCCATCTAGTAGCATACCAGACACCTGTTTCCTCATACATCCGGCTGTTCCTGTGTGTTCACTTCTCAGTACCCGTGGCGCCATCTAATCAATTATGGTGGAACCCTCTTTTCTCTACGGCTGTCACGAATTGATTTTCTTGGTACTGGTGCCGTCATCTAGTTTATTATCTTGGAACCCTTTCTTTCCTAAGCTTGAAACGCTGATGTTTGGTATCAAGCCACATATATTATTGAAATGTCCGCGTAACTTGGGTGTATCTGTCCAAGTTCGTATTTGAAACTTCCGTCCTGTTAAACTTTAATGATCTGTTAACGTCATTTAGTTATAAAATTTAATGAACTCTTGCTCGATGTTAAACTGTGAAACAGCATTCTTCGGAACCACCGCACCTATATTTTTATGTCTGTATTTTAAAGTTGAGACACTGGGTGGAGTTGTCGGAAATATAATAGACTGTTGCCGTGAAAGGTCTGCCTGCATTGAGCTAGCGCTGTTCTTTGATGGAGCCGCCATTATTTTCGCTTTTAAATTTTCCCTGAATTTTAACGCGAGAGCATTAAGATTTTGCGCGACAGCTTGCTTTTGCTTTATGATATAACTGCGAATGTTCTTTGACAGAATACCAACCCTATAGAAACATAAATAAGGCGAGATTTTGTAGTCAATAATTGATAGGCGGACACACTGACGGTGGCTTTTTCACATTTGAAAGACGGCTAGTGTGAAAGCGTGCAGAGTCTTTGGGCGTATTTTCAGCAATTCTTGGTCACATTGTGAAACCAGGCAACAGGTACTGTAACCATGCGACCAGCATTCTTCTTCCGGCCACCCTTCGTCATTTCCATATACCTGCTCGGTCAACTTACTTCTTGGTCCTGGCGGCTTCGTTAACCTCGGTGACATTGCTCCAACACCTCTGTGAGGCAGGCGTGACCCTTTACTATGGCGTAAAAGCGGACGCGTAAACGACTATCATGATGCCTTGAAGTGTGCTTTCAGACCGGATGTTGTTAGCAGTAACTGCACCAAATATGCAGACCCAGGCATCCACTAACTGCTCGAAAGATGGTCTCAATACAGCCAGTTGCATTTCCAACATGACGCTCATTTTGGTTTGCACAGTTGCCGAACTTAACGAATCGCACGAAATAGATTGAATCAACTGTTTCCTTCGGCAATGACTGCAGTGGTACGGACCTGCTAGAGTGCCGGAATGACGTCCAGTTCATGATGCTCTGGACGTTCACCTTTTGCCCTCCTGTGGGTCGTAACCTAGGGACGTGTGGACTGGTCAACGAGCTAAAGTAGCGGCGCCTAATATCCTTCCGGGCGGGAGCTTATGATGCGCTTCCAACAGGTCCTGAACCTGCAGTACCTCCGCTTGGAATGTGTGCGACTGCGTGAAGTCTCGGTTGATAGACTGCTTTGAGTGCTCCAGTGAGGCATATTCTGCACGATTGCTTCTGCAGTTCAAGCCCTCCTTCCCCAATCCTCGGGAGGAAAGCAGTGCTCAACGTGCACATGTTAGGACTGTCATGTACACTGTGCAGCGGTTCCAGTTCATCATCTCCGGCCACCCACTTCTTCCAAAGCGTACAGGAGCTCATTTGCAAACCATCCCATTATTACACATACTATATTTGCGTCTTCGTTGCACGTGTCTCAAGATGCTGGATGTATTCGTGAATGCATGACAGAGAAAAGCGACGCAGATGAACTGTCCCTCTAGCTGAGGAAGCTGCTTTAATATTCAGCCTTCTAGCGGAGCTACTTTTCTTCGAAGCGTTGCTGCTATTTGGTACCGCACGCCAACGAGGCCTGTGGCTTGTTCCATGCACTTTGGAAGCAGCACCGGTGCGGACATGAGAGCGCGCATGTCTTCGAGTGGCAGGCACCCGGTCCATAGATGGCATTCATACATCGTTATAACTTGTGCTAAAAACGAGTTCGGCCCCGCCGCGGTGGCTCAGTGGTTAGGGCGCTCGACTACTGATCCGGAGTTCCCGGGTTCGAACCCGACCGCGGCGGCTGCGTTTTTATGGAGGAAAAACGCTAAGGCGCCCGTGGGCTGTGCGATGTCAGTGCACGTTAAAGATCCCCAGGTGGTCGAAATTATTCCGGAGCCCTCCACTACGGACCTATTTGTTCCTCTCTTCTTTCACTCCCTCTTTTATCCCTTCCCTTACGGCGCGGTTCAGGTGTCCAACGATATATGAGACAGATACTGCGCCATTTCCTTTCCACCAAAAACCAATTATTATTATTATTATTATTATTGAAAGCCTGAAGCAACCAGCAACGTAGGCGCATTCACTCTGCAATACATCTTTAATGTGGCGCATGGTTTGAGAACTGATCTTTTCAGGACAGCAAATTTGTGGGGCGGACCACTCCACTGGGCTAGTCTATGTGCCTTCAAGAACGGTGACGTCAGGGCTTGACTATATTGTTTGGCGATTAGAGCGATACTTTGATTTGAGCTAGTTGGTTGTAGCATGACATGGTTTAGGCAAAAAGCGTACAGGCGCTAGAAGACGGAGACAGCACACACACACAAGGCAGGACTTGGCGATTACTTCCTTTAGCAGTTCTTTGATACACGAAAGAGCAGCGGTATTACCGATACATGAAATGGGCGCCACCGCGGTGCCTGTCCGCGGCGGTCGAATCTCAATGGAGGCGAAATTCCAGAGGTCCGTGTACTGTGTGGTGTCAGTGCACATTAAAGAACCCCAGGTGGTAGAAATTTCTGGAGCCCTTCACTACAGCGTCCTCTGTAGCCTGAGTCGCTTTGGGACCTTAAACCCCCATAAACAATACACCGATACATGAAATGCTCTTTTTTTATTTCAGATGTGAGGCTGCTGGAATCATTTGGTGAAAAATAAATCATATGTGTCATTTGCGCATGTAGCGAAAGACAACGAAAACTAATGCAAGTACGATGCCGCTAGAGGTGGACTTGCACCTCCAACCAAGCTTTCATGATTTTCAAGAGAAACCGTACTGGGCATCATTCTTACGACGAGGAAAGTTCAAAAAATGGTCAATACACTTTTGTCTAAGCACACGAGAACAGATTTTGTTTCCCTGGGCATCGGTATATCATGAAGATTGTTCGGTAGAGGAGACCGCGGAAACGCTTGTCATCACTACAGATACTGCTTTGGTTTGTCGTCAGAAAAGTAAGCAAGATTCGCTAATGAAAATAAAAAAACTTGATTGCGGCTATCATGGCGGTTTGTTTCTAAACGTTTAGGTTTAGACTGATATCAGAACCTTTAGAGATTGGGCTAGTTTGTTGACATAGCCCTGCGTAGTCAGTTTGTATGCATCCATCAGCAAGAGGGGGCGGAATAACGTATAATAAATAGAAAACAAAGTTTATGGAGATTTGCACGAAGACTTAATCATTCTCCCCTTATCCTCCCCTTCACGCTTGCTTATGTCACAGCGCCCGTGACGATAAGACGTAAAGTTTGCCTTTTAGAAACGCGGAAAACTACGGGGTGATGATATACTTTCCGAATACTTCGCTTATCGTCATTGCCCCAATAATTCATGCGACAGCGTGCTTCTGCTTTTTTATTCTATTGCGCATGCCCTTCGCTAGAACACCAACCCTCAAGGCGGTTATATAAGGCGCGTGAATTTCTTTTCATTCATTGATAGGTGCTCACACAGACGGCGACTTGTTGACATTTGAAATAAATCGTGTGTGAATGCGTTCAGTGTTCTTGAGCGCATTTGGAGCCATTCTCGCGGTCGCAACGCGGAACCAAGCATCACGTATAGTGACCATGCGTCGAGCCTTCCGACACCGGCTACCAGTCGTCACTACCATGTACCTCCTCGGCCCACGGCCATTCGAGCTGGATTATAATGGAATCGAATGCCGGAACTTCGGCCGTATGCCCCGTGCAGTGATCTGCGAGAGCCGTGGAGTTGAGTTTCCCCTTCCGGTGGCGATGTGAGGAAACTACTTGAAGATGAAATCGGAGTTTCTTGATGACCCGGTGGTTCTACTCGCAAACATTCACATTACTCAAGGAAAGGAGAAGGTTAACTATTTATTTACAACATAGGTAAAAAAACGAGAAGAAACAAAGCAAGGAGAAAACTATTTACATGACTAAATCGTGGATCAGACGAATTCAGCCCCCGCTCAACCCAGAGCGCTTGGTTTTAAACCCTCTGTCTCCGCCCTTAGCGGGGACAGCAACCAATAAGATAACCAACGACCCATCTCGCCAATCAGTGGTTAGGGAAAGGAAAATAAGGTCCGCCCACTGATCAGAGATTGGGGAAAAAGGTCTGATTAAAACATTTGGGAAGGAGGTTTCGAATAACTACACAAACAACACAAATGCGACTTCCGTTCCCACGCCACCCACGGCACCACAGACGCTAGAAACATGTGCCGACGAGGCGATGACTCAGGTTGTTGACAGCAACAAAGAGAAGACAGTCGTTAAGGGAAGTAGACAGTCGTTACAGGAATAGTGGGCTTCCGGTCACTCGGCTAATATCTCGTGCGCCCCCGAAACCTCGTCAACCCCCTAACAACCACATGTCGTTAGCTGTACTTGGTTCGCGTTTTTCCCGGTGGGTCATCCCCGTGACGGCGCGGCGTAAACGAGGACGTCCGCTGCACAAAGGGGCGGCAGGGATGGGACGGGCCCCTTTGTTGGGGACTTCCGACCCCGTGGGAGCAGCTTTCCTTGCGAATACAAGATCAACGAGTTCGCGGAAAGGTCAGCGAACTCCACACGTGGCATAGTCCAGCGCCTCCTCGCCGTTTGCGCCTTGATGCTGACGAAGTTCTCAGCCTTGCTACCAGCTGCACACCTCGACGGTGACGGTGACGCAGACATACACACGCACGCACGCACGCACGCACGCACGCACGCACGCATACACACACACTGCTTTTTCGCCGAAAGAGAACTACACCGCTTACATAACTAAAGATAATCGAACCTGAAGCAGCCAGAAAGAAGCAAAGTAATGGAGAGCGCGTCAACGCCACCGCCGAGGTACAACTGACGACGGAGGCGCCCCAGCATCGAGAGCGTCGCCAACGGAGAGGCGAATGGCGCGCACCGACTACTGCTGTTTCGGACGAAGTTCTTGCTAGGAAACCCGTGCAGAATAGAGAGTGGTGGAAGCATCACTGAGGCATTCGAGAATCTTCAAACCGAGCCATCGTTTTCATTGTAAATACCGCATTTTCCCCGCTGTTTTACCATTTTCTATTTCTGTTTTGTTCGGCCCGAACTGAATGGTCACCATACGGACAGTGCGACTGGAGGTTCGTCATATGTCAACCAAGTCCGAACGAATTCTTACACAGTCGCCGAACAAAGTACGTACAGCCATTCCGTAGGACTCGCCTGTACTCCTGAAAGTGCTGTTTTTGTCGTTGTTGTTGTTGTCTCAAATACGATGGCGCATACCCATGGTGGGGGATTAGCCAGGGTTTGGCACAGATCCAAAGAGGAAAAAACTCATCCAGGTTTATCTCAAGAGTAAAATGAAGAGCTAAGCTTCGGAGGCGTAAGAATGCGACTTCTTTCTCTATTGAGGTGTTTAGAACGGTGGCGAGGCAAAACGAGCAACGCTGCATGATTTGCAAGTAAATATTGTAAGCGGTGTGCTTTTTACACGCTGGTTTTTTTACAATTGCTGAAGCTTCTGAAGATGACACTTTGCTCCAACTACACTCTCTGCGCAGTACCTGCATTCTTTATTTGATATCTTGTCCTCTGATCTTGTTCTGTACTTGTGATTTCATAAACACCTTTTGTATTCTCCACTTCCCTCTGAAGTCTTCCGCCCTGAGGGCAAAATAAATCAATCAACTTGCATTGGATAAGTCGATAGTGCACACTTACAATGTTAATGAAGTGGATCTTCCTCCAAAGGGAATCGCTCATGAGCACACCGCCACATTTTCAACAGACTGCCCTACACTTCTTTTCTTCCTGAATTCTCACTGTGTCGTGATGTTAGAACTTCCGTATTTAGTTGGTACGTGGAAGGCAAAACAGACTACACTCCCAATATGCGATATGCTAAGGAGTGTAACATAATTATACTTGTATTAGCTTCCCACTTAGAGTCATTCACACATTTACCACATTATTGAATATCCGCGACCATATAGTATTAAGCTCCTTGGCTTTCTTCTTTCTCACTCTCTCTCTTGCTCCCGATAGAACGCATTAAACGGCGGTAAACTGTATCCATAGATGGTAGCCATTATTATTATGGCCTTATAAAACAAAATATCAGAAGTCACATTTGGCCGCCGTGCGAGGCTTAGTAAAAATACATTTAGATTGGCAAAATAAACTAAAAAGGTAAGTAAAAGAAGCGCTGAAGAAGAAGAAAAACACAAGACGGGTCGCCATGATTTTGCTGCTTACTTGCGTTGGGACGCTGCTGGCTGCGATTTTCGTTGGTTTGTACCACAAGCCATGGCCTTTCGTCCTGCTGGGCATCTGGCATAGGCAAGCCGAAGACGTCCCTGGACTTCGGCGTCTAACCGCCTATCATGACCCTCGTGAGGATTCACTCATTCGAACACTTTGCATGAGGCCTTTCTAGACGTCGCGGCAATAGATAGGAAAGATTCCTGGACAGTTTACCTCTAACGCCAGTAAGGTTCTATATCAGAATCGTGTAATAACGGCAGAAACAGGAACCGTTTCTACGAAGTAAACCTTGATGTACGAGGTAGGTAAAAATAGGGGATCTCAAAGTGTTAAGTTGTTTCTTGTGTGTATAGTGCGCGCGCCCAACTGCCGCCAAATGGAGACGGACTTTCACATTTTTTTTTTGTTTTCGTGCCTAGGTCATCAGTAAAAACGAAGTCACTATTTCAGTAAGGAAGGGAGAAAGCAGACCGTCAGACCTCAAGTTTTTCCTCGCTTATGACCCACTTGTGCCGCATAAAAAAAAAGACTATGTATAGAAAGGATGGGTGTTTTCAATTTTTTTTATTTCTCGATATGCACAAATGAAATTTTTAAGTATATTAAAAATAATTTTGTGACCACTCAACCAATATTCAACTGTTATATCTTCAGAAAATTGTTTTGTAGTATATGCTTTTCTTGACAATCTTGCTAAATGGCGGCAGAGTTTAGAAAATGTGGCAGAAGGCTTGCTCAACAATCATCGCATTCCTAGCAGAGTGGTAGAGGTCGAAACGTTCTTATAATCTTGATTGCGAGAGGCATACATTTTGATTTTGAATTTTTATGTTGCAGCGTTCGTTGATATATCTAGAGTTAGAAGAAAATTTGGCACAATTAACTTATAATTCAGCATTTTGAAAAAAAAAGTATTTATCTGCCCTGTGGTCCTATAAAGTAATAAGAATAATAATTGGTTTTGGGGGAAAGGAAATGGCGTAGTATCTGTCTCATATATCGTTGGACACCTGAACCGCGCCGTAAGGGAAGGGATAAAGGAGGGAGTGAAAGAAAAAAGGAAGAAAGAGGTGCCGTAGTGGAGTGCTCCGGAATAACTTCGACAACCTAGGGATCTTTAACGTGCACTGACATCGCACAGCACACGGGCGTCTTAGCGTTTTTCCTTCATAAGAACGCAGCCGGCGCAAGAAAATAAACGGGGTCGACATAAATTAAACTGCTCTGAAGAAACGTCCTCTGCAAGGTGATTATATCTAGGCAGAAAACCGGTAAGGAGAAAAACGCCCGTTGTGCGAACGTTTCCCCACAGTGCACAGCCACCGCGGTTCGCGGTACAATTTCTTTTCTACTTCCCCGTCTACATCAGCAGTATTTCAGCAGTGTACTGAGCTTTGTAGGCGTTTAGAAAAGCGAGCAGCAGTGAAGCCTAATTACTCTCACCTGTTGCCAGATTCTGAATAGCGCAACTGCGCTATTACTTTGCAGCACAAGTAGCGGCACCTTTACCACCCACCTTGGACTACGTCCACGAAGCCACCGGGCGAGTCGATTTTCGCAGCTTCGAGAGCGTCACCCAAGCCCTCCGGGTGGTTCACTCTGCGAAGGAAGCCATCCCTGTCGTGTCTCTGACGATCATCGTGCCACTGCCGCTCAGCCTGGTCCTGACGGGGTGCGTGTGAGCCTTCTGACATTTCGCGTGGGGAACGCTATCCGGAGACCGCTTAATGAATTCAACGTAAAAAAATCGGTAACTTTTTTTTGAAGTGCATTACTAATTCGTACAAGCTGTGCTATGTCATCACAGGTAAGATTTGAAGGAAGAAAAACAAACATAAGCTTTTGGCGCTTCCTTTCAGTAAAAAAAAAAGAAGCCTATCTTGCTTGTGCTGTCGAAAGAAATATGCGTTAATTTTTAGAGCTGCTGTATATCCTTGCAAGAAGTTTACAGGTGATACACATTTGAGTGCTACACAGTCGCGGTGCCTCGGGTGGGTGCTCTCCGTGCTAGACAGATTTATGGCGGGCCCGAGAGATGGCGCTTCTGGCGCTAGGTGTGGAATCGGCGGCTTAGTTACGGAGCGAGTCCCTGCACGCACAGCCCCGCGCGGGTATAAGGTGCTGGTGGCAAGTTATACGCTAGAGAGGGTATCACTTTGTTTAAGCTGAGGTACGAATGTTGTCCACAGCTTCAGTTTTCTGCCTCGCATCAGGACTGAAGGTGGTCTCGCGGTGTGGCAGCCTTGGTTGCTGGGATTCCGTAGGCCATACGAGTATCCTCGACAGTAATAAGAAGAACCAGCCGGATGCAGGCATGTGTATGGTGGGCCACATAGCAACGAGAACGTTGGATGCAAAAGCGATGCTGAACTGGTGATGCTGAACAGCTGCCCCGAGTTTCGCAATTTAGGCATATACCTATAGCGTTGTGTATTAGTTTTCTTATAAAAATCTCATTACAAGCGTTTTGGAGAGGTTTCTCTAAACACGGTGTGGCGGCAAAATTCCCCCAAGCAGCTGGAGCTTTCAATTATTTTCTTCTTACTTACAGATCGCTTTAAATTGCAAGAAACTAGAAAGCCTCAAACCTTAATCATTTCTAATAGATACCCTTTACCCTGTTTTTTGAGCTCTGTATTACGAACGTCTTCCAGTAGAGATTTTTGCAAGCACTCCATACATGAGTGCTCTATGTCCAGCTTGAATGGTCAACATTAAGAAGTTTGGGGGTCCCATGGAAAGAAGATGAACGCAAGAATGCTTCGCTTTAAAACTAAGATTACTTGCACATGTGATTCACTTCAGTGGAATTTGGTTTTCGACTTCTCCTTGCCTATATAAGAGGCATAGCAAGGATTCTTAATTGCCGTCCAGTTATATTTGAAAATTCCCTTATATAGAAACAAATCAAATGTAAGGCATAAGACATCAGAAAGTTTAGCATACCACTAAATCTTCACCATTTAAGGTGCAAGGTTTTAGTAAATTACAAGATGTAGATAAAACCTTTAGAGTGTCCGTAATTCCCACATCGCGTCTCAAAAAAGTGTGGTCGACATCGCAGGTGGTGGTGGTACAAAAGACGCCAGTCGTCATCAACCACGTCAGCGGATTCCCGCACATCCTGCAGAAGCAACTCGTCCCTGCACACACTTCAGCAATCTGATGAAGCAAAACACCGGCGCCCGGGTAAAGCTATACTTTAGGATTTCGCACAGCTAAGGCGTGCAGTCAGCACGAAGAAAAATAGTGCCACAAGTGAAGTACGGCTGGAAGGGGGGGGTCACAATTCGCGAAAATTCAATACAACAGGGACACCCACAACGAGTTTAGCAGGAGAGTTCTAACTTCTTTGGCATGGGGTAGCGGCCCTATGGTTGGCAGCCATCTTTTAAGAGAAAAATTTTGCTTCACACGTTATTAGTGAAGTGTGATATAGAACTGTGATATAGCATTTCTGGGGATAGGATTTCAATGACGTCCTTATGCTGCTGTACGCTTATGCCTTTTCATATCAGACAAGCCAGTTTAGCGTGAATAAACCGTCAGCGATAGCCCAAAACTGGTTCAGCAAGTCGACACCGCTGCTTTTGACAAGATGACAAGTTGTGAACTTGTGTGCAGTCGCTCGCTGCCGGATAAACTATTGTCTACTTCCCTACCCTACCTCCCTACGCCCAGTTACACTTTCTCATGCTCTCCCACTGACCATTTTACGTGCCTGCTGCACATGTGCAGAAACAAAAAGAAATCAGCTAAGTAGCACCCAATCATTAGCAGCAGAGCACGGAAGAGGGGCGGACTAATTTCGTTGACCTTTTCTTTGCGAGGCTGCGCTCTAGATAGAAGATTCTACCGGCTACGGTATGGCTATGGCATTAGTCAATACTGCCGTTTTGTTGCTCTAATTTACGACGAATAAAAGAAGAGCGACGTCTTAGCTGGTGCCGTTCAGTGTAAGCCATATGGCTGGCACTGACATGCAGGACAAATTGCGTAAACACTTTATCAGTACGAAATGACCGGCGGCGCAAACAAGGACACTAACAAGAAAGAGACACCACATGCTCACACTACCAACTGTTTATCGCGCGGAAAGGTGGCTTGTTTAAACATTCAGCTCATGCATGTAACATCGCGTTATCGCTCCAAACCCAGCACGTGGAAAAAAAACATCAACATCAGGAAAACGAACAAGAAAATTTAACCCCTGCAGAAAAAAAAGTAACAGATTCTGATAAAAGGAATTAAAAAACTTAAAGGAGGGGGCCATCTTTTAGAAAAAACAGCGTCACACAATCGTAGCTATAGCAGAGTCCTACATGAGACGCAAAAGTGGTCAGACACTAAAAAACCAATAACAAATAACAATCTTAGCGAAAGCAGAGTAAACAAATGAAGCAAAAGCTGTCAGAAACCGAAAAACTGCAAACACTATAAAGATAAACTCAATAAGTTCAAGTTCAAGTTCGTCTTTATTTACATCAGGAAGATGTAGGTAGGCCCTGACAGAAAAGTGATAAAAATTCACTTGAAGGAGTCCGGGCCCCTTCTACAAGGCAAAATACAACGAAAGCAACAGAGCTTGGTTAACAATGACGAGGTAGAAAAAAAAAGTTAAGAGGCGCTGCGAGCATATATTGTTAAAAGACAAAGAAAATAACTTATACGCCCAAAACAAGAACACTAAAGCTCTTGTACGCTTTTTATAATATGACAAACTGATTGATAGAATCAAGTACACATATGTAAAAAAAAATGCTTGCGTATGTCAGCACATTTATCAAAAGGGACTGAAAGTCACCGCTCTAAAGCGACAAGAATGTCACGTGGGCTACTTTTTTCCACAGATATTCCTCTACTCAGCAGCTTATTTAATACATGTGGAACTGCAAAGCGTAACATAGAACGTCCGTATTCTGTACGACAGAAGGGAACGCACCAGAATGACTGATTTCGAAATGCATATGTTGGAATAGTGGCTTTCAGGCAGGATAGTTCTAGGAACGTATACTGGTGGTAGCGTATACACTTTTATATCTCAGTGCTAAATGATATTCATATAGGTCATGAGCTGGTGTAATGTGAAAGCGCGTGAAAAATTCTGTGTGCGCACGGTAATTGACGTTTGCTATGTGCCGGACTGCTTTCTTTTGGAGCATGAATATTTTATTTATGTTGGCCTGCGTTGTATTGCCCCATACTAAGAAACAGTAATTTAAATGAAGGAGGAACAGCGTGTTGTAAATTAGTATTTTTATAGACGTCGGAAGAAAATACCGAAATTTTGCTTGCATTCCTACACATTTCGTGAGGCGACATAGAACTATACTAACGTGAGCGTCCCAGACCATGCTCTTACTGAAAAATACTCCAAGTGTTTTGGCCGTATCTACAATATCTATAATAGAATTCCCAATGGGAAACTGATGCTCTGCCATGATCGCCCTATTTCTCGCTTGGAAAACAACTGCTTTTGTCTTTTTCGCGTTTAGTACCAGGGAGTTTGCTTCGCTCCAGTGTTTGAGGGCATCCAACGCGCTGTTAATGGTTGGGACTAGAAATTCGAGACTATTACCTTTAAAGAACATGCTAGTGTCATCTGCGTAAAATACATATTGAGGCTTATTACTTATATTAACAATGTCATTAATGTAAAGAATAAAAAGTAAAGGTCCCAATATACTTCCCTGTGGGACGCCGGTAAAAATTTTCTGAAGAGAAGAGAGTTCATTTACTATGTGCACACAATGAAAACGATGTTGAAGATATGATTCGATGAGGAGCAGTGGTGTGCCACGTATGCCGTAGAGTTCAAGTTTCTTTAGTAGTTTGTGGTGAATAAGGTGGTCAAAAGCCTATGAAAAGTCAACAAAAATTCCTATGCATATCTCTTTATTTTCAAATGCTTCGAGAATTATTTCTTTTTGTGTTATAAAAGCTGTTTCAGTGGATCTGCCTTGATCAAATCCGTATTGAGGTGTAGACAGTAACAAAGATTCTAAAAAAAAACTCCACAGACGGCCGCTAGAAAAGAAGGGCTGAAGAGTCGCACTGAACATGATGTCACAAAAAACTATCCAAAAATGAAACTTGATTTGTACGGAGGGGTATCGAAGAGTCGCTAACACAAATGCTTCCCTTCTTTTTAATCATAAAAGCCTCAATAATTTCAGTTGCCACCTGATCGGGACTCCTGCCCAGAATCTGCAGGGGTTGTTCGTTTTCCTGATGTCAGTGCTTTTTTCCGCGTGCTGGGTTCGGAGCGATAATGCGATATCACATGCTTAAGCTGAATGTTTAAATATGCCACCTTTTCGCGCAATAAACAGTTGGTAGTGTGCGCATGTGGTGTCTCTTTCTAGTTAGTGTCCTTGTTTGCGCCGCCGTTCATTTCGTCACGCACCAGCTCTCCCCTCAGGCTGTTATTCGGAAGTTACTTTATTAGTAGTTCGTACTTTCTTGCACAATTTTTCAGACACGATATAGAGCATGGCAAGCCAGCATACATGAAAACGCACTCTTGAAAGCTGTTTTTTTTCACTTGGTTTATGGGGGTTGAACGTCCCAAAACGACTCAGGCTATGAGGAACGCCGTAGTGAAGGGCTCTGGAAATTTCGACCACCTGGGGATCTTTAACGTGCACTGACGTCGCACAGTACACGGGCCTCTAGAATTTCACCTCCATCGAAATTCAACCGCCGCTGCTGGAATCGAACCCTCCTCTTTCGGGTCAGCATCCGAGCGCCATAACCACTGAGCCAATGCGGCGTCTGCTAAGCTTCTTTGAGAGCAGGAGCAAAATCTTGCAGTTTTGGTGTACGATTCTCTTATGCTTCAAAAGGCGCGTAGCAAACACCCTAACTTGTATGTGTTTAGACGCTTATGCACTCTTAATTCAATAATGAAATAATGCAAAGAGAGCATTTGTTTTTGGATGTTTGTTGAAACGTGCAAGTATTACTGTCCTTTGCTCTGTGGTAATGTGGGCCACTCAGGCACAAATCGGATAAGTGATTACACCTTATAGGTTAAAAAATCAGGGAGTGCGCTGTTTCATTGATTTATTTAATAACGTTTAATAGCCTCTGTTATCACTGGCGATAAGGAAATTTACTTTGCCGTCTTCAAAGTCTTAATTATTATGTTCGCGGCACATTTCTGCCAGTGGTTTGAATTTTTTTTTCTGCTTCGGGGAACGGTGTTTTCCTACCTAATGGTCGAGCTCAGTGTTATACATTTTTTTTATCGCTATTGCAGTGAATAAACAGAACAACTTCAACAAAGACGCATGCTGTTCACTGCCGCTCTCATGTCCAGGCGGTCCTACACTGCGAAGTTAGACTTGGTCGGCGACGCCATTCGGTGCCGATCCCGAGCGTGCAATTCCCGGCGCTCGCGAATTTTGGGCCAGCAGAGAGCACAGGTACGTTGTGTCATCGCTTTGGTCAAAGCACTGACATGTCAGCTCCTCTAAATGCCATTTCACATTTACTGGGTCGCTGTAATACCGTGTTTCATCATGTATGCAACGCGCTATAGAGTTTACTGACGAGCACAGCATGCCCATTTCATACCACGTGGCAGTGCGTGCTACCACGTAGCACCATTTCCTGCAGAACAGAGCAATACAACTTGTTTTTCGTTGTGCTGTACAATGAGAAAGTTGGGAAAGCGAAAGAAACGACAATGCCCAGGTTCAACCTTTGTCAGATGCATAGAGCCTAAGGGTGGGCCTGTGGGTCTAATTTAGAGGCTCGCTATTCATTAACAGTGTTCTAGATTTACTAAAAATCAGAAAAGTTCTCTACAACGCCTACGAATTTCGGTGATGCTACAATAACCTCTCTGCATGAGCTGGAAGCAATCCCCTTCAATTCATTGCTTTGTCAGCGGCTGCACATACGACATATGGCACGAAAGAGAAGGCTCTCGCAGGCGCTAGTGATTCTGGTTAGCTGCTCCCCTATTAAAATCGCGCCTGATTTGCAGGCGCAAGAGCATTTGCACACACATTGGCAGGCTTATCGTGATTGCTGTAGAGGTAGGCAAGTGCCAGACATGTACCGTTCTCAAATTACAAGGTATGGTTTAGTACTTCGCTTCCCGTGATTTATGGGCATGCCTTCGGTTTCAACACAAACACCAGCAAATCGGGCAGTGGTGGTGGTAACTGTATCGGATCTGGTAACCAGGGTCCTCAAGACTGGTAACCATGCTGTGGAAGCCGGTCAGCCGGGTGGCTGATATAAGAGCGCAAGCGCCCAATAAACGCACTGTTACTCTGCACCTCGAGCTCAGCGGTCGTCTGCGTCGCATGCTATCTTGAATGACACATGGTGTCAGAAGTTCTTATCACGCCCATTCCCCGCTTCAACTGAGCCAGCGTAATGGAAGTACTACCGCCCCCTAATCGCCAACTGCTCTCCGAAGCGCCGGCGGAAAAGTGGAAGCAATTCAGGCAGAGGATGGATTTGTACTTCAAGGCAACTTCGCATGTGAACGGTTTCGCGATTTTAATAATAATAATAATAATAATAATAATAATAATAATAATAATAATAATAATAATAATAATAATAATAATGGTTTTATTTGTGCCTAATGAATACATGGCGCGGGAGACCCGTAGTAAAAGCTGTCACAAGCGACAGCTTGACAAAGCCGGAGGCCCCCCCTATACACTTGACAGCATCATAGGCGCTATGAAACGGCATGTCTCATCCAAAAACAAAATAGAACAAAACACGAAAACATCTGCAATTACAATCACTCACAAGAACTACATAAAATTATACAGAAAATGTGGTAGAATGAAGTTAGAAAGCACTTACAAAAGCAATGAAACATTCATGTGCGATGGCAATGAGTTTAGCGAAAGTAACAGATAAATTAAGCACATTTTGCTTCAAATAAAATTCAGAACAAAGTGAATACAGACAAGCGGTACAGTCAGGGTAAACAACAACGTGACAGAGTAAACAGGAATGGCAAGCGAAGTGTCCTAGTACATGTTGAAATACCGGCGGAGTGTTTTGAACGTCACCTTTTCAAGTTGGATATGTTTATGATTTAAATCATTTAGTAACCGGGGTAGTTTATTCTGTATTGTTTGTAGGCCGTATGTTGTGCGAAACGTCCTTACATTCCAGAGCTCCGTGTGACGTGTCTGGCGTGTAGTAGTGTTTGGTTGTAACCTGGCTAGACGATGTAGAAATGAACTGTTGCTAGCGCTTTCATTCTTAATTGCCTTGCAAAGGATATAATCAAACAGTTTGGTAACAGGAATTATGTTGTATTTGGGAAATAGATGATACGTATGTGAATAAAACGGCAGATTTTCTATTACTCTTACAAACCTTTTCTGCAACTTGTGAAGCTTCTGCAAATTTCCGTAAGTTGTCGTAGACCAAACTAAGTGACAATAATTGAGTCGGGAGGAGAATAAGGTATTATAAAGTAACAGTAAGATTTTTGGTGGTAGTAAATTGCGATTGCGGTATACTAGCCCAATTACTTGTGCTAGCTTAATTAGCATGCTGTCCACGTGGACATCCCATGACATATTCTGCTGAAAGATAACACCTAATGTCTTAATGTCGACGTAATAGTGGAAACGGACCATCGACCACTGATAGCCATTGCCCAGAAGAACCTGTCAGACATGCCTCCTCGCCTGCAGCGTTTCTTTATGTGCCTCATGCCGTTCAACATTTCTCTGCTGTATGTCCTAGGGAGAGACCTTGCTCTGGCCGATGCTCTCTCAAGAATCCGATGCGACAGCGATGAGCCACCTGAAAGCGAACTAGAAAATGTGGCCACCCATGCAACGGCCGGCCTCTCCACTCTCGTCAGCGACACAACAGCCAAGCGGATGGCAAAAGAAACGAGTGAAGACGACGAGCTAAGGCGAGTCACTGAAGCCCTACAAGATGGACATAGCGTTATAGGTCAGCTAGCTCCCTTCGAAGCTCAGCTATCAAGTGTGGAAGGCGTACTGTTGCGTGGATATAGAGTTGTCATTCCGAAGTCCCTAGAAAAGAAATGTTGCAGCGCCTACACGGGGGCCACTTGGGCGTCGGAAAATGCAAAGCAATGGCCAGAGTATTGATGTATTGGCCTGGTATGGCAGCAGAAATAACTGAGAAAGTTTCCAGGTGCCAAACCTGCCACCGTTTCGCTTACAAGCAACCAAGTGAACCCCTAATGCAAAGGCATTGTCCCGCATTACCGTCGGCTAGGGTAGGCGCGGACTTGTTCGAGCATTACGGAACTACCTTGCAGTCTACGATGCCTATTCCAATTACCCTGAAGTAGAGCCGCTTTCTCACACTACTAGCCACTGTGTAATAGAGGAGCTGGCCATGATATTTGCACGTCACGGCATCCCGCTTGAAGTATGCACGGACGGCGGACCACAACTTTCATCGCAGGCATTTCATGCTTTCGCAAATCCAAATCCAAATTTTTGGCCATTTTTCGCTATTTGAAAGCCGCATCTCCTGTTTAAAGAATTAAGCTACCAAGAGGTCTGGGAGAAGAAGTAGATCGAGAAACAATAAACTAACAACCGATTTTATTGGAATGCGGTCCGCTGCTTGGTTCTTCCCTTGGAGGAAGTAACCGCTTAATGATTTCAGTCGTTTGCACAATGTTACATTCCCTGTTTCCCTACTTCGTCTCATTAGTCGGCCATTCTTCCTTTCCAAGTTGCTCTTGTTCAATGCAGTGCAAACTGGCTCAAAAGTCTTCAGGCCAAACAGCTTCCATGCGAGCATCATATTAAGGTCCAGAAAATTTGGATGAGGACGATGGTTTTTTTTTTAACTAATAGGTATTGAGATCCTACTGGACTGCAGATGGGTACCACGAAACCGGTGAAAATGAAGCCATTAGCCTGAGGTCTTTTGACCGAACATCTACCCATTTCCTTACTTTTCCATATACCTCCCTAACATATGGCGTCTGCAACTCTCAGTGAGCGTCAGCAGCGACACAGATCAACCGTTGAACGTGGGTGGAAGATTGAAACGATGGCTTCGGGACGCCGGTTGGCCAGACCTCCTGGGCTATAACCCGACCATTTGCGGAAGGGTGCTCGAAGACTTCAGCGCCGCCGAATACCACGGCGGCACCTTGCGTACGGAGGAGCTGGCACCGCGTCCTCAGACGTCTTCCTACGGCGGCTGCACCAGAGATGACGTCAACAGAGCCGACGATGCGAATCGTGCGAGCACTGAGGCCTTTGAGACCCCCCTCCTGGACGATATATACTGCCGAAGAAGCGATGCCAGTGAGGACGGCACGGATGAGACCGAAGTCGTAGAGGGCAACTGGGCTGACTTGGATGAATCGCGGCCTCAGCGCCTGGAGTGGCAGCCTTCCCATCACCACTAGCGCGACGAGAGAAGACGCTCCGGGTTAGCAGACTGGGGTAAACAACTTTTGTTCGTTAGCTGATTTAATTTTAGCTAGATGATCTTCTAGCATCAGGAAAACGTTACGCTGTTGTACTTAGGCAAATAATTTAGAAGTGTGCAGGTAATTAAACACAAAGGAAATCAAACGAATCTTCATGTTCTGCCGCACTCTATGCCTGGTGTTGTTGCTTCCCTGATCCCCTCAGTCCAACTTCCTTAGCTCACTGAAACAGTTCAACAACATACCTTGTAATACATGCAAACTTTGTACATCCTGAATGAAATGTTCTATAAGCGGATAATGCTATTTGATGCCAAAGAGGTAGTTAAATAAAATGCGACTTTTTACGTCGTCATCTTTGTGAGGGACTTTCTTGGTGCTGAAGAACGACACCTTTTTGGTGTGGCCTTTGGTTATGCGTATTAACAAAAGTTTCTTCACTGGAGACTAGTGTTAATCGTGCACGTTGTTAGCCAAAAATAGGTCACATATGATTTCGAATGTTCCCTGCTGCGATTCTACCATTTTCTGTCAGTTTAACGAGGCATCCTTATGGGCTTTAGGGTTACGGGGGAGGGCGGGGGGAGTGGTGTGCCAGGATTTGCCAGCTGAGACAATGCGATCGAGATGAGTTTAAGAGCGATCGCAGTTGTGACAGTTTGAGACAGTTTTAACGCTATGACGTTAAGGTTCCCGCTCTGCAGAAAATCTGGCGTCGCCCTCGGTACCCTCGTCGGTACCCTCGTGTGAGGAGAAAATCCCCGCATAAGCAACCTAGGGGGCACCCTAGATCACGTGACGTTATGCAGCCATCACAACCTGACCTTAAGATTGTGAGAAAACTCCCCACTGTGGCAGGTGGCAGTTATTGGAGATTGCTCGGGAAGGCCAACCCGGGCCGCACAACCCTAGCGGTGGCAGCACCTGCCATCCCGGGGCACTAGCGCATTGCTTAACCGCTATACCACTGCGCCAGGAGGAGTACGAGGACTCCCAGCGATCTATGAATGTAAATTAGAGAACGACCAATTGCGCATATATGAGTATTAACCCATTAACGATATCGCGTCATGCCCAAAAAGCAGTTTCAGAGCGCTAGCGCTGAACCTCTCACTCACTGATTTCTCCGACCTTTGCTCGAAGTTGAACAAACCTCAACGACTTGTGCTGGCGCACCTGTATCACATTTATCCTAAACAAGATAAAACGTCCAATTATTTTCCCAATTATAAGAAGACACATAGCCTATCGCGGACGTTGAGCGAGGGGCTCCGGAATAAGTTAAATCACATGGGTTTTCTTGACGCGCACTGACATCGCACATCACGCAGACACATTTTCCATTTCTCCTCCTGTCTACAGATGCGGCCGCTGCGGCCATAATTACACCAAGGCTCTCAGGCTCAGTAACCGTGGGCGATAATCATTGAGTTCGGCCAGTAAAGTTCGCCGCGGTTATTGAAGATGTTCGCCTGAGTTTGCCGATAACGGGTGCTAAAAGCATTTCGTCCTTAACTGAATCATCTTCAAATATTACGAAAGGCATTGGTTTCGAGACTCTAGAGTTGAGCATCTGTCGGATTAAAATGTGACTTCATGCGCGCTGGCCCACTGAAGGAAGTTTTTCGTCTATTTTCCTTTGCCCATTTAACAATTTAAAATATTATTTTTGTATCATTACGCATCAGTTTTTGTTTTATTATCCAAGTGAATAGTAACGAGTAATAGCTCTGTAACTGAAATCTACTCCAACGTTGGCTGTCAACAATGTGTAACTGTTTTGTGAACTCAGGGTGTTCCCGATACACTCTCGCAGAGTTGTCGCATGTGAACAACAGCGGTCTCTCGGAGGACACTGCCTACTTGGCTTTGCCTGAGAACAAGTGCCCATCGGAAGAGGTTCTCGGTGCCTGTTAATTCGACCAGCACCAACAAAACGCTTGGTGCGCCGCGGCAGCTGCTGTCGCCCCGTGCTTCGTATCGCCGGTAGAGCCGCTTCGGGCACCCCGTCATTCGCAGGATGTGTTCGAGCAGCTGCTGAAGGCCTGCAGGCAGCCGGAGGCTGTCGCCTTCTCCGAGATCCTGCAGGAACTGTGAGTTGGTTAAGAGGGCAAAGGGCTTGAAGAAGTTCGGGCAGTCGCCCTTTTTTGAGACAGCTAAGTGTGCACACACAGAGACACAAAGTCGACACAACCGGGAATGAGTAGCGATTGTACAAACCAGACGCATCCGTATGGGTACAGATGCATAATAAACCGAAAGAAACAATATTTAAAGCTAAGTGATAACATCAGTTTCATTAAGCGCATGCGCAAGATGTACCAGGGCTGAAGGATCAAGTGTGAAAATCGCAGCGCGTGTTGCGGCCAGGAAAGACCCCAAAGACACGAGATTGTTTGAGGCTGCTCGTATAGAACCTAGCTTACTTTCCAGTAGTAATAACTACAGCGGAGGTGGTCCCTGCTTTTTTGTTTGCGATACATGCTTCTCAAACTGTCTGTCGAGTGATCATCCATACAGTGGCCGCAGCAAGAAGGGTTGCTGTTCTATCTTTAAGAGCATGAAATGCTTTTAGCTATGCCTTGCTGCCATCCTCCCTTCCACTTTTCGTTGAAAGTTTGTCCCTAATATGTCGTCATAATCTCTTGTGAAGAATGCATTGAAAACTATACGCTATAGTAAAACGGATTAGATTCAGTCAGGTCCCTCATGTTGGAAATGTCGAATGTCTAAACTCAAAACAAAAACTAGTTCAGCAATGTAAAAAAATGTTCCTGATGATCGCATTCGTCTGCTCTTTCTAACGATACTTTCAAAAGCAACCAAGTTTTTGAGGTACTTTTTCTTTGTTAGGTACCTTTTTAGGATACCTTTTCCTCGGGCACTTCACCCCAGAAAAAGGGCACCAGGCTGAGGGAATGTTGTACATATCAGAAAACTGGTAGGTACCCTGAGGCACTATAGGGGATAGGAACCAGCGCCCCCCTAATTCGAAGCGGCAGCTCTATTACGAGGCCATTGCATTCAGTGTATCTCATATGAATGCGACGTTAGAAACCTCATCACGAAAAAAATCTGGCGTAGTTTGTCATCAATTTGCTTGTTCGAGACAATGAAGCCCCGTGGTCTCGTTATGACTTCACACGGTCACAATTTCCATTCCCTGAAGGATGTGACGGCATTACTCAATGGTGACGCCTGTCTTCCCGGAAGGCCTACCAACGGCCACAGGCAGCTGCCAGGTGCCAGATGGCAGGACAGATGAAGGGAGTAAAATAAGTGTGGAAGAGACACCGTAGAGGGCAGCTCCTGGTAACTTTCGACCACCTGGTGTTCTTTAATGTGGGCTGACCACGCACAGCACATGGCCGTATAATGCATTGTGACCGCATGCCACACTGGAAACAACGCGGCAGCGTGTATGCCCTTGAGATGTAGCACATTTCAATGTGGAGTTCATGGTCGGTGGTAGGAGTTTCGAGGTGCCATTTTTCGATAACTTCTTTCTCTTTCTTATTTCTCTCAAATGCAGCGCGCACAGGGCACCGAACATATGAAACAGAATAACAGGCTTTCATATTTACTGGAGAACAAAACTTGATATATGTCGAAGAAACATATGTGCCCTCTTTCAAGTGATTTGGTATCTTACAATAGACGTGCACTTCTTTATTATTCGAACTTAAGCAGATCTACGGCATCTAACCTTCATGGCCTGGCCAATACTATTTTCACATTACACCTGTTCAGCCGCTCGGTGAGGAAATCTGGTTCGGATGGTTTGTTACACGTGCGCGCCATATTCTGGGAAGGTGAGCATCAGTCCCATCACGTACCCAGTCTTGATGCAGCCGTCCAGGGCGCAATTCGTTTCTAGCAACATTGGCCGCTCAGCTTCCCCCCCCCCCCCCCCCCCCAAATATTGAGCCCCGACCTTAATTTTCTTCCTTTCAGCAATGCTCCCAAGCTGCGCACACCGAGAAGCTTCGTGGACAGATGGCGAAGGCACGCGTCGCAAGAGCCCGCATGCGCTTCGCTGTTCCAGTCATCTTGTACGACGGCAAGGTGCGATGCATTTGTGAGGCTTGTTCTTGAGCCTTCGTCTATCCAACGATCTTCGCATCTCCTAGAGATTTCTCGCCTTGACACATGCGCTTTAATTACCTCTCGTGCTTTACAAGTCTTTCTCCGTATCCAGAACATCTGCAGGTCAGCGACGCTTTCCGGTGGCCTGGAGATCTATGGGCGAACAATCATCAAGTTCTTGGGTGAGTATTACTTATCATCTTTACCGTAGAAGAGAAACTCGAGAACAACTTTCTTGTTTGCGTCCAGTCGCGTTCGCGGGAGTGAGCGTTGTTGTAGCATGCTGTAGTCGCTGCTTCCCATTCTTGTGTGCATAACCATATTGCGAGCTAGGTAACATTGACGACGCGTCAACGAAGGCATGCCTGCTTCAGTGCGGGAGAAGTAAATGCACGGCTGGACCGAAGTATATATTCGCGTGCATCGCAATACAAACGAACGGTGCCAGCGGGTTTTTGAAGGCGATTGTCTGGTGTGGGTGCGGGCGATTGTCAGCTCCGTTCGCGAGCTGATTTGTACCAAAGAGCTACCGATTGCAGTCTCGCGCACTTCATGATGTGGGAACTTGCACCTTATTTCACTGCCCACGCTGCAGAGTACACCCTTCTAGTCCTAACATCGGCAGCTGACAGATTCCGACAATAGACGTCTCTGTAGTTTGTTGTTTGGTTTTCCTCTTTCGTATTTTTGCAATAAAAAAAAAGTTTTGAGCCTCAACTCAGTTCTTTTTCGCTCTTCGTGACTTTTCGCAGCAGTCTTGTGACACTTGTGAATATTTCCTTTGGTGTAAATTGTTTTGCAGCGCACACGTGTGGTACCTATTTCTAGCAGCGTTCTGCATCATCGACTAACCCATTTACAGGATGTATGCTGACGGGTCGACTAGAAAGCAGCGAGGTTGATGTCACGCATTCGCTCTGCGGCTGGAAGATTCCGTGCTGAAGTGACCATCTACGAATGTTAAAGGGACATATCGGAGGTGATTCTAACTCCAACGAAAGTACACTTTATCGTCTGATGCCACATTACCCAGATTGTGTACTGCTTTTTTAAGTAGAAAAAGTTAATGAGATAGCTAGCCGGTGAACTTCAGTATGACACAGATCGCGCACAACTTTTCCCTCTTTTTCTTCTGCCCTTCTGAGATCTCCGTTCCAAGAAAGAGCTGGTCCCACCGAACAAAGAGAAGTGGAAGAAAGTGACCAATGCTATCAGTTTCGTCGAAGCCATTGGTCTCGAAGATCTTCGAAGATCTCATCTCAATGCCTCAGTTTTTCTGGATGTCAGTTGCGGCTGAGTCGCTCCCGGGCTCAATCCGTTGCAGTCAAAGCAATGCCATATGAACACTGCAGAAGCGAAGATATGGCCTCTTTCCTTCACACCATGCAGCGATTTTATATGCGGAGTGTCTTTCTGCGATATATGACCATGCTCAACATTTGTTGACAAAGATTTTGTAAACTGAAAAACTGTAAGATAGTGGTGTACAAATATTGAAGATAATGGTCCATTCTTTAGATATGTAGCAAAATCTTTCTTTTAGATTCTTTTCATCCATCGCATCGAGCAGTTAAGATTGCCATAGAAAACCAGTAGGGAAAGCTTTTGAGGAGAGCAAAAACGCTAATACTAAAAAGAGTGCAAGCCTGCCGACGGGATATCTGCAGATATCTTGATTGTTGTAGTGAAAGCTTACAATATATGAAAAAATTGCGCTCATAAACGTTAAATGCTTTTCCCCAGAATTGTTCGGTATGTTTTTTTTCCCGGATAAAGCACCTGCGTAGTCCCAGCACATGGTTTCGCAAACAGCGTGTCATAGCAGTGCTAAGTTTGTGCCCCTTGGGCCTTAAGCTGTACTGCCTATTTGAGTAGAGCTAAATAGCTGGGCCTGTGTATACAAAGACATCTTCTTGCAAAATTAGCTTCATAAGTGATATGCTGATTAAGCACAAAGAGTCAATAATATAGTTCACCAGTCTTTAGGCTAGAGTTACAGGTAGAACGCGGGTGGTAGCCTAAGCAATGATTTCAGAAATCGTAAATGACAGGTCTTTTACAGTATTTGAGTTCCAAAAACCAAGCACCATGCTCTGGATGAGCACTTATTTTTTTCACAAGCTTTGTTCTTTGCTCAGAATGTGCACTAAGCGCTCGGAGCCTGCACACAAGAGTCCTATTCAACTTAGCCCGGTCATTGACTCCTAGAAATTTGTGCTATTAATCGATCAAATAACCATCAATTCTTCGGCACTCACTGCCATTTGTCATGTTATCAATGAGGACAAACTCGATCGAGGTTCCCTGGAATCACACTGCATTGAGCAGAAAACAAAAAGAAAGCTCCAAGCTCTCTCTACGTATACCATTGCATTGTGGACGCAGTTTTACCCGTAAGCAAAACCAAACGTGTACAAGTATTGGTGGCACCGATTACACAGAGTGTACATCCATACGCATTGGTGTATGTAACCAAGAGATTCAACCAGTTGTACGTGCACACATGTGCAAGAGATCAAGAATGAACGAATGGTAAATGCCGCCGGCAAAAGCCCCCAAATGAACGCCAAACTTGTCAAATGCCGAAATGGTAACACACCGCACTCACATGACTGCAGTTGGTTGGCTCTTTTTTTTTCTTACCAGCCAGAGGAGTCGCCTTTTGGCTTCTCTTGGAATTCGCAAGATATTCCATGTCATTTCGTGAGTGGTTCGTGCACTGGAGTGCACGACACACAAGCATTTTGCAAAAAAGCGCCGCGTGCGCGTCATTCCCAACCCGCAGCAGAGAAACGTTGGGGGCGCATTGACCACCGCCGCTTAAGAAAGAACAACTCAGGCCTGCGCTAGGCCGAGAACATCGAGGGACTCTTGTTGAGGCGGTTCAAGTGAAGTTTGCAATTGGCTGTTTCCAAAAGGAATTGTCGAGTGCAGACTTAGTTGGCTGGCAGCAGTGGTGTCGTCGCCGAATTACAGCCAGCTGCGAGCCATCGACATCAACGGACGCCAGAATCCCGAACCACGTGAAACATTTTCATTCAGCAACTCGCAATGAAGGGTTGCCATCAGCCAATCCTACGGACTCCTCGTTTTACTGAAAAAAAAAGTCGCAACATCTCTACACGCAGATGATACACTAATATCCGTTGAATTGCTGGTCATGGGTCTCGACTTGACCGTCTGTTTGCAATTATGACGCCACGAACATTTAAGAAATAACTGTCATAATTTCACTACGACTGCGGTCATTTCTTCTCCAACCAACGCGTGGGCACCGCCATGTTGCTGCACTTGAAGCCCGGACTCCATGTACGCGAAAACTCACGGGAAGGCGACGGCGGCAAGCGACGAGCGACGCCGTCGCGCGAAGTAAAACGCATGTGTCGCTTGCTGTGTCGCTCGGATCTGCACCCACAGAAAATTTCGCTCGTCACCCGGAAGCCCCCCAGGCGACTGGCCAATCAGAGCCCCCCCAAAGCCGTTTCTGGTTTGTACAAAGTTTCTCACGGGTACATCTCACGAAACCCGCCCGTCGTGTTGGTCATCGCCACCGCCGAGAAAATATTTGGTTTTGTAGCTGAGAGGCAGACCCGCATGATTTAAATAATTAAAACAATCTACTTGTTGGGTGCAGAGGGCTAACAGCATTTGGAGCGGGCTACGCGAGCTGTCGTACTGCAGGGAGAGATGCGTGTCGAGCCGCGGGTACCGGCGCTCGATCCATCGTGCCGCTGCGCTCCAACTGTGCAGAAACACTCCGCGGCGCTCATTCTCACTGGTAAATTATAGTTTGCTCACTTACAATCAGATTGCGGTGACAGTTTATGGGAGTGTTTTTGTTAAGCCGGAGTGCACAGGCACCGAACGGAAGCACACCTCCCCCGTGAACCCGTGATGTGACTTCGTCTCCGCAAGCACGCCGTTGGTTATCTCCACTGCCGCTACACCGCTGCCGTAGAGGAAATATTCCTTTGGCCCTGACTATGAGGCACACTCACAAAATGTTAAGAGAGAGAACAGGTTACGGGCGTGTGTCTAAGCTTGAGTGCGTAAAGCACGGAGTACGCTGCGCACGTCGCGGGTTCGCGTCGCCTGCCGCCTTCGCTTGCATGGAGGTTGCCCACAAGCGACGGAGCCAGCGTCGCCGTGCCGCCTTGTCGCGTCGCTCGCTCTTTCGCGCACATGGAGTCCAGGCTTGAAAAGCGTTTTCTTTTTGGCGAAATGCCTCGCGAAATCTCCGGAAGATTTTAAGATTTCTGAGAGAAGCCGGACTGCAAAGCAGCCAAGAACTCATGCTGCACTATGCTGGCAATTTCGCAAAGCAATTAGGGATGGAAGTGCCGCAGGCGCGCGCTGCAATTCCAAAACTAATGCGAAAGTGCTACACTCCTTGCACTTGTGCAGTAAGGCCAGTCAAAGCGAAGAGACTTCATCCGATACCAGCCCCCTTCCTAACGCTTTGGTGTGGTGTATGCTAGTAGCACGTGTTACTCTGCATGACCCTAGAAAACGCGCTACTGCACATAAAAGCTGCCCCGTCATTCGTAGCCTATACGGGCATGCGAATTTCATTTTTGGAAGAGGAGGTGAAACGACCTGATCGAGCATTTTCCTTAGGCACGCATGGCGCGTGCGAAAGAGGCTACCAGAAAAAGGTCCATTGCTGAGTGCAGTTTTAGCTCCCGAATATATAATACCGCATTTATCGGAGTCAATACATAAAATAAGTAAATCTTAATTCGGCACGTGTGCCTAATAAAACGAATCAAATTTGCGTGACAAATTCAGGTGATTTGTTTAATATGCGAATGCGATACGAACTACACTAGTACACCGGACAATGCATTTAACCATATCAAGAGAGTGGCGCGCTTTCGGGCACATTATCGACAGAAAGAACCCGCCCGAACATCCTCTTAAGCTATGCAAATGTCCCTTATTGTCTATTCAGCCGCAATATTGTAAAAAGCAGCAATAATTGTAAATTGGAATGAAATGCAGGATAATATGAATGACATAATACTGGAATGCAATACTGAAAAATGCATGCAAGGAACTACTAGAATACTAGGAGTAATGAAATCAGAATGGCAAACGTTGTTCTTTAATCAACCACAATAAAAATGTTACGAAAAGCTGTTCCGAATCTCCAG
This sequence comes from Amblyomma americanum, assembly GCF_052857255.1. Classification (NCBI taxonomy): domain Eukaryota; kingdom Metazoa; phylum Arthropoda; class Arachnida; order Ixodida; family Ixodidae; genus Amblyomma; species Amblyomma americanum. The sequence continues at coordinate 504,564,898 of NC_135497.1, forward strand.
CTACAGTTTATGCAGAGCAGTGATATAACACAGTGGTCCCTACCTGCATGCAAAGGAGTGGCAAGAGCAGTCATGAGCTCTCTTGTCGACGCCAAGTATGATGAGCGCTAAGACGAGCGTATCTGTTCCTTCCGACCACAGTGGTTGCTATTTTGGCGCAGCTGCAGATATGCGAAAGACTACAGGGCGTTTCCAGTCGGGCTTATCCTCCAATCTTCCGGAGCACATAGCTGACGCTGGGCGTTGAACACCAAAGTGGCGAACTTGAAGTCCCAGTGTTCAAGAGGAGTTCGGCCAGGTTGTAGAATCCCACGAGCTCAGGATCCACCTTTGCACTGCGCGCAATCACGCCAGCTTGTGGGGCTTCAGACGGGCGCGACACTTCCCCTGGTGTCCCATGCGAAGCTGCCCCGTGCTGCGACGGCGGAACTAGGGCGTCGCCGAGACGTCACTTCCTGCCTCCTGCAGGTACTGGGAAAACCAAAGAGCGAGCTTTCTTCCAATGCTTCTGTAGCGGTGCCAGGCGAAGTTGCAGATGAGGATGCCGTCCCGCGATGGGCAGCGCGTGCACGACGAGGGTTCGTGGAGACAGTGCCTCGGGTAGTGGCTCTCGAGGTGCCGAAGCTCGCTGCTGTGTGTGCAGCCGTTCTCGAGGTTGGGGCAATAGACGCGTAGAGTCCCCAGCTCCTTGGCGTTGAAGTCTAGTCTCTGGACATCGGCTGTGGTGTACTCTGTATTGTCTTTGAGGCAGATAGCCATTGCTGTTGCGGCGGAGTCGACTACCTGAGTGTCAAACGTCACACAGTTTCTGCACATCACATGGCCGCACGGGATCATCCATAGGAACTGCGGTACCTCAAAGCACAGGAAGCACACCCGATGCTCAGGCAGCGGATCCACGAACACGATGGGGCGGTAATCGATGAAGGAGTCGTAGCCCCACACATGGGCTTGCGTCCGGGACGCTGAACTAAAAAGGCCGCCTCGTCGATGTGACTGTGCACACCGACGCTGCTTGCATCTTCGGAAAGTTTGTCCGCAGACTCCTCCGAGTTGCTGGAAGTGTCGTCAAACCTGTCCATATCTGCTTGAATAAGGGACTCGAGTGAACTCGACACTCGCGCATACTTAGCGACGGTCCGGAACTGATTGCTCTAGGCTGGGGCAGGAGACAGCGGCTGATGAAGAAGGAAAGGGAAATCAGAGCCTTGTAATTGGTGCTGTCATCGTCACGACCACTGGGACGGGCCCTAAGCAGGACTATGGGGGAGAGGAGGTAAAAGAGATTGCAGCTAATAATCAGGGAGAACTTGCGTCCCTGTGTAGAGTACGGCTCTCGGGAGAAGGGAACTTGAGGGGGCGAGAGACCAGACAAGGCATTCCCGGAGGACGAAGAAAGGGGGGGGGGGGGGGCTTTTTGTGGCTAGGTAGCCAAGGCTAGGCAGGAAAGAAGCTAAGGACTGGGCTTCGTTCCATTGTCATGGGGAGTGACTTATCTCAGCCTTATACCCCTGTCACACGGGACGTTGAATGTCATTCGCAGCGAATGACATTCACAACGAATGTCACTGCCTGCTGGCGTTCCAGTTCTACACGGGTACACAAAACGGCATTTGCAAATGATGGCGATGTCCATCGGCTAACTGCTATGACAGCAGAACGTTACAAATCATGTTTTTCATACACATTTTTTATGTTTATTGCTAGTATCACACTGTTACACATTAATAGACTCTTTAAAAATTTTTTTGCAACGCCTTGTGGGAGCAATAGTCAACAAGCAATCCACTGAAATATCCAAAGCAAGACAGGCTCAAAGCCGCTCACGATCCCTCCCGTACATGCCGCCCGCACTTCCTCCCGCTGTCGGCACTATGGAGGGCTGCGAAATTGGTGCCGAATTCTTGACAGTCGCTGATGAGCAACAGTGCAAGCGAACATTGCTTGTTCACACGCCTTCTGCTGGGCTGGCGAAGCTGCAGAGTTGTTTTCCATTGCGAGCACTGAAGGCAAATGGAGTGACGACCAAGCTACTCAGGCAAGATGGAGGACGGTTTGTAAACAAACGCGGCCGTCTCTACAGTAACTGGCGGCGACTGGGAACAAGAGTGTAGTTGCGCAAATCGCTTCAAATACCTTATTTTACATCAAAAAATGATTCAAAAGTTCATTGCAGCAATTAAAATAAAGTTTTCTTTGAATACGTTTTGTTTTCACTAATCAGTTTTGTAATTTTTCGCCAAGCCGCTGTCGTCGAGATTACACAGGTCGCGCTTGCATGAGTTCGGGAAACTCAATCAATGGGCGAATGTCGTTAGCTGTGAATGTCATTGACTGTGCCCGTGTAGCAGCGAAAAAAACGCCATTCAAACGTAATGTCATTCGCTGCGAATGACATTCAACGTCCCGTGTGACAGGGGTATTAGTGAGCCTGCACCATCTCCCCCTTCATCCCCCTGCAGCCCTGGCCACAACAAATGACCTGTGGAGGGGATCGCAGTTGGTTGACAAAGGCGCGCCTCCTTCACTTTCCTAACTAGTCTTGGCTGCATAGTCACAAAAAGCGGTCTGCGAGTGTAGTGTCATACCAGCCGGGGGGGGGGGGGGGGGGGGGGGGTAGCTTTGCATTAAGCCCATCCTCCTCTGCAAAATTCATTCTCTCCTTCCTGGCTATTATTAGTGGCTTTTGTTTTCATAATAAAGTAAAAATGGAAATAAAAGATGTTGCTACCAGCCGCATCTGCCATTGAGGCCGGAAGCACCTGAGCCGCGGATAGTAGCGGCAAATATTCATTCACAGAAAGGAACAATAAAGAACAAAAAATACAAATAGTGGGTGGAGTCCTTGTTTCAGGATCCAAATTTCCACCGCTGTCGCTCTTGCTTGGGATAACAGGTCACTCCTGGTCACCAAATCGGAGCTGAACAGTGGAAATAAAACAACCGAGTGGGAAAGAATGAAGGGAGCATAGAAAGAAAACAGCTTTGTGCGTTGTGATCAGGCCCTTCGCCTAAGAGTTGCCCGCTCTCGAACAGGGCCCTTGAAGTAACGTCTAGCTGGCAAAGGTTGCAATGCGTCCTATTTGGGGGAAGCGCATAGCTTTAACAGCGCTGGTAAGGTAGAATGACTGATGTTATTTTTTTTTGCCCATTGCGAATGTTGCCAGTGAATCTTTTTAATTCCCTCTTGGCGTTCCGCATTCTCAACGCTGACGCATTTCTTCACTGAAAGAAAGCTAAAACGAGTGCCCCCTCCCCCCGATGATCAATGCCGAACTTCGCAGCTCAGTGATCAATGTATCTGTAGTGCGATTTGTGTCCAGACGAGGAGAGCGCTGTGAACTCGAGAAAGGGCTTTTCAGGCTTGTTAGAATTTTCTTTAGAGGATACATCCCCTAGACAATGTCTAAGTCACACAGCCTTTCAAGCCCGCAATCGCCATCTCTTCAATCTCCCCACCTCCTGCATTCTTTTCTGCTGAGATGGCGTGTTTCTTTATCACTGCTCTGTAGGTCAGCAAGTTAAACATTTTTAGCACCCATCCTGCCCAAACAAGATTTTCAAGTTTCCGCTCCTAAGCCTTCCCCATCCACTCTCCTCCCCCTAATCCGGGCTTCCTCCTGGGAGTGAAACTGATGAACGCTTTGCCCAGATGAAGACAAGTCCTTTTGCCAAACCGCTGGCTCCCTCTTATCTTGTTCACTTCGTGTGGTAAACAAACCTATTTATCTGCCCTCTCTCTACCATGGAAACAACGGGGAACGTTCTCTTTGAAAGTATTTGCCTGAAATAAAATCGTTTGCTTGGACTAACTACCCACCAGTTTCAACCGCCCGCTGTGACACTAGCCGAGCGGAGTTTACATGAATGCGACAGCAGCACATCGCATTCATGTAAGCGGTGATGATGCGCTAGGAAAACGCGTCGCGTCAAAGCTCCAGACGGGGGCAGATCGAGAATGGCAAGTTGACCTCAGCGGTGAATGTAAGCATGTTTGGAGGTGTCCCTCCTCCTTCCTGTCGTGGCTATACAATACCCCTTAGCCGGATAACAAAGCAGGCTTCGCTCCAGATACGGAAGACTGGACCCCTTTGCGGCGCGCAATGAGCGAGGGTCACCGTGCTGCCAGACTGGATGCGGTACGTGTAAACGGTAGCGCATCGGCTCCGCGAGATACTGTAAAAATGTGACGCGCTACTGTTGAATCCATGTACACGGGGCTTAATGAAGAAAAGAGAGCAAGAAGAACAAAAAATATGCATCGATAGCTAACCAAACAAAGCGCACTTTTTCAAAAGACGTTTCTTTTACCATTTAGATTTTCAGGGAGTGTATAGCCCAAAAATAGGCAAAACGCCAAACTGTCTAAAAAGAACCCAGGAAAAAATAATAGTAGCCCAATTTGGTTCAAAATAGTCCAATCTGGGACGAGTATCTGTTTACATGAACTCGATAGGAGCGAGTCCACTCTTGCGGCGCGCCCCCCGAGGCACCACAGCGCAAACAGGAAACCGGTTCCCGCTTCTGTTCTCCCCTGCAGAGAATGCTTTCCGCGAACGTGAAAGGGAGTTCAATGTAATTTGCACAGGGACCTCTGAGTCAGCTCAGCGCTTGAAACGGAAGTTGAGCGGTAAAGTTAGTCGAGCCCAGTGGTCTCCCGACGACACCCTGCGGCGTTTACATATACCCATCTCGACACAACCCGCCTTGCAGGGTTCATGTCGACGCTGCTCTGGTTAGCTCAATTGGTAACGAGACTGCCGCTAACAGGCGGTGGTCTCGACTTCTCTTCTTGGAACAGGAGGAATTTTTGTTCAACAGCTAAAAATTGCTGGTGGTTTCGCACTGGTTAACCCTGGTCGAAAGCGAAAAGCTGCATCCCCCTGGTTACATCTGTGGTCCAGTTACTGGCGGTTTCCATAGATAGCCTGACTGACACACACAGGGTAGTAGGCATTTTTCTTTATTTGTTAAATATCTTGCTTTTTCCGAAACGACATTAAAGGCGCTGACACAAGATATTATATGTTTAATACAACTTCGTTGATATTTACAACTTTATTGTTGCTCGTTGTGTGCGGAGACATGAAACCAAATGCGCTTCGAAACGGCGCGCTAACACTGCAGATAATTTCAGAAAGCCAAATTGAAAAATAAATTGGTTTTGGGGGAGAATTGTGCAATGACACGCGCCATTTCTTTTTATTAAAATCTCGGAAGAGGCCAAACGCGTCCTCGAAGCGAAGCCGATAGAACGTACGTAACATGGAGATGATATGGATTCCAGCGCACGAGTCTACTGCAGGAAATGACGCTGCACACAAGCTTGCCCTATAGGTCTCTAGCCCTCTCGCATAGACATGAAAGATAGCTTTATTTCATAGCACGAGGTCACGGAACAGTATAATCTGAACAGGAGGGTCTATCCGCCGCCCGATTGTTCCCTCGGAAACGAGGAGGCAATTGCATGGAGAGGATTGCAAGGGGGAAATCATATAAGCCCCTTCTGGGTATGCATAACAACTTAGAAGAGAAAGAACAATATTGCATAACGTGTGGGGAGAGGGGCACTCTCGCCCACGAATTACGGGAATGTGCCGGCAGCCCGGCCGCCGAGCAAAATATGGAAGATCGACAAGAGAGTTCTGTATGTCACTTGTCATTATCTGCCCCCTTCGTAAAATTTCGCTTGCTTACAGCCTATTTCTATTTGTGTGTTAGGCAGACAGCAGCTTTTAATGAGGTCAGTTCTCTTAAAATCGTCCTCCAAGATAAAGCGCTTAATTGAACGTTTCCGGTGACAGCACGCTTATTATCTGTATTTTTTTCATTTTCCCGTAGCTTATCTTTCTTTCTGATTCATTGAGCACTTTATTTTGTTTCATTTGGTTCGCGTAGCTTTTCACTGTATTGACGAAAATGTCTGTCCGCCATGTTTTCTAAAAGCACCTCTGAATTGAATACGAAAGTACTGCTCTATTAACAGCACTTATTCCATTTATGCTCAGCAGGCAACTATATCTGCGCATGCAAACTTTATACCTGGTGGGTTAGTTAAACAGCCTCTTCTGTCATTGTTGCGAGTCTTGTGTCCTGTTTTCAAGTTACTGAAATAAAACTTAATAAGATTTGCATTGTCTCTATTTATTCGAGCTAAACTCGATCATCATAACAATGTCATAAATAACTGCTCGCTAACTCAGGGGCTCAAGAACAGCTCCCACACAAGGAGCTATAGCTGCATCTATAAATATACCGTCAAGACAATAAGATAGTATAGGGAGTTTGCACGAAAGCCGGCGGCGCTATGCATTCTGGGTAGTCCGCCATTTTGTCGTCCTTGGTAGCAGCCGACGCAGGAAGCGCACGTTGGTTTTTACGCTCGCGTAGTACGTGCGTGCAACAGTGCTGGCGTTACGGTGTACTGTGCTGTTGTGGGCTGCACCAGCAGAACCCAAAGCAAAGCGCAGAAACTGAAGACAGGACAGGCCGACTGCCGGTTCTTCAAGATTCCAAAAATACGCCTGCACGAGTGCGAGAAAGCAAAGCAGCTTTCATATCGACGCCGACGCGAGTGGCTGGCACGTATTAACAGGAGTGAGACTGACGCCAATCCAGACAAGTATAAAGTCTGTGCACTCCACTTCGTTTCAGGTGCGTACAACGATTTCTTGGCTTACTGCGCGTTTGTTTTTTACTTCTGCACTCGCGCTTTACGCTTTGCAAAACAGGCACCTCACGACGCGTCTCTTCGTAGTTTTTCCTAAACATGCGCCTCGAATGTATTTGAAAGTTAGGAACTGCTGCCGAAAGTGATCACTCTTGGTCACACGCGTACATTTATTTTCTAGGTCGGCCGTCTAAACTTTTCGACGATTCCAGCCCCGACTGGACCCCATCGCTGCACCTGGGTTATGCCTTAAAGAAACCAGATCAGTCCACGGGTGGTTCGCCTGGGCGCAAATGACAACGGCGACGAAAGGAATTAGTACTTCACGAAAAAAACAGGTTTTATGTCCTTACCTGTGTTTTGAGTATCACTGTGTGGGCTGCGACCGTTTTCATGCATGGCTCGCGTACCCATCCACTTGTGAGGAAGTTGTGCCCTTCCAAAGCTTTTCTGGCCTTAAGCTGCTGCCGAGTAACAAAACTAGTTCTCAGAACTAGAAATTCGTGAATATCGGCGATGTCGACGGGCGGCCACAAGTTGAAATCGACAGTGCAGTCATCCGCGCGTAGCGTGAATGGGTCCACGCCGCACTGTTTTGTTTTCTGCTCGTAGCGCGCCCGGTCTTTCGGGCACAGAGTCGACACGTAGGTCTCTGACGAAACTGCCGACATCTTTAAAGCACGCCGGGGCGGCGAATATGCAACCCCTTGTTAGTTTTGATGACTGCAGAAGACGATACGGCACTCGGACAAAAACACTGCTGCCTGGCCTGGGTGCGTCGGCTGCTAACAAGGACGACAAAATGGCGGACTACCTAGAATGCATAGCGCCGCCGGCTTTCGTGCAAACTCCCTATATGGGACTGTTTAAACGACAAAACTTTGAAATTCAACTCGACACGCAAGGCGAAGGCGAAGGAAAAAGACAACGATCACTGACTATATATTACTACATAGTCTGATACTGTGATCTTCCCTTCTTTCTTCGTCTGTCTCGTGCCCTGAACATCGAGGTGTTCGCTGATCGATTTTTCACACCAGAAATCATTCTGCTTTGGCATCCCGTTGCTGTTTTTAATTATAGCGTCATTGTTCAGTTGTCCAGCCATTTCAAAGAGGACTCGTATTTGGAGCATATGGGCTTTTCTGCAAGTTACGTGGCCAGTCAAGACCTAATTCGGCCCAGAGGCGAACCTCACGGAGCGAACGTACGACGTAACTGGACACCAGATCCGTGGCGACCCACGGGGCAGTTCTCCTCTTGTCAACAAACAATAAGCGGTAATGACGGTAGTAGGCGCAATGCCGAGCGTCTCTTTTTCGACAGTCCGTCGTGCGCTTGGTAGAAGAAAGGCTATTTTCCGAACACGTGTGTTGCAGCTAACTCATGAGCCATTTTTTAACGTAGTTTTAATCGAAAACGGTGGCGAAGGTGCTATGCGCATGCGTGGGACGTTACTGGAAATAAACCTTAATTACAGTACACTTTCTTCGCTTCAGAAGTTTTTGTCACGAGCTTGTGCACGTAACAGCCTATTTACGGATGTAATGATCACAGGCTTTTGTTAAGAATATATAGTACCGATATTGGAGGTAAACTTATTACACAGGGAAAAGAACTGCAACCATTAAGATTTTTTAAATTTCAATTATAGATGTAGTTTAATCGCATAACCAATAGACATTGGAATGCAAATTCCTTATATCACGTAACATCTCGAAGAGAATAGTTCGTTTTTAAGCACCAGTAACGTATCGAAAGATTTGGAAGTTTTCGGGTAATACTTACAATAAAAACAGAATGCAATGGCGCAGTTTTGAAAATGAAAAGAATGGCGAAAGGGCGCTAAAAGTGCTCTCAGTGATTCAACACTGAAGGCGCGTGAGCCTCGGACGTGTCTGCGTTGGAAGTCTCGGGCGAGTAGTCGAAGCAAACGAAGACAGGCGTACTTCAGAGAGCGCAGTAGACGCCGACGGTCGAAGAAGCCCCGGCCGATCAACGCTGTTGCTTCCCCACAAACAGGTCCTCCAAGGGGCGCTTGCCTCTGGTAGAGACTTCGTTGGGACTTGCAGGACCCTCGGACAGCGTGCCTACGGTAGCGCCTTCACGAGTCCCGGAGACCTCAGGGAGCTCTTTTGATGTCTGCGGCCAGTTGATTCAGGTGTTCCACCGGCTCAGGATGCACCTCTCCACCACGCTCAGTGACCTCGGCGAGAAGGGCCTGCGTAGCGCACAAGTGCTCGTCTTCAGTCTGACTCGCAGGTGATTCGGACAGCGACTGCTGGACAGGGGGGGCTTTGGCGGTCGACGCTTCTTGCTTCCTCTTGGCGTCTTTTGCAGCTGTAGATGTGCGGGACGAAGTCACCAGGCGGGATGTCCTCCCGTCGGCAGTGGAAGCACATCTTCGGGTGGTGAGGACAGTTCTTCAAGTAGTGCTCCTCAAGGTGCCGAAGCTCACTGCTCTGCGTGCAGCCGTACCAGATGTTAGGGCAGTAGACGCGCAGAGTTCCCAGGTCCTTGGCGTTGAAGTCAAGTCTCGTGACGCCACGCATGCTGAACTTGGCATGGCCTTCGGGCGAAGTGCCTTCCCGTCTTTCCCTGCACTTGGCGGGGGCCTCTTTGATGGAAACGTCCAGGCAGCTGGCGCATACGGCATTGCCGCACGGAGCAAGATACTGGACCGGCAGCACGTCGTGGCACAAGCAACACACCCGCGCTTTGGGCAGTGGATCAAGGAAAGTGAGCCGGCGGCAGTCGACGAAGGAGTCGTATCCCCGCACGGTGTACCGATGTCCGAAATCTTGGGCCTGCAATTCCTGCGCAGGGGAACGGCATGAATGTGGGCATCAGCGATACTTGGAGCAGTGCCGCCATCCGAGCGTGAGGACGCAATGGTTCTAGTCGATCTCGTTCAGCATAATAATAGAACAAAAAAAGAGCTAACCTTTTCACAGATAAAGGTGTTTGGTTTGGTTGGTTTTATCGGGTTTAGCAATCCAAAGTGACGCAGGCTATGAAGGACGCCGCAGTGGAGGGCTCCGGTAATTTCTACCACCCGGTGTTCTTTGACATGCACTGACGTTGCACAGTACATGGGCCTCCAGCTTTTCGCCTCCATCGAAATGTGCCCGCCGCGGCCAGCATCGACTGCGCGTCATACGGGTCGGCAGCCCAGAGCCATAACCACTGAGCCACCGCGGCGGGTTACAGATAAAGATGCGTCTTACGAGTAATAGGCGTAGTAAAACATGCATAGAGCCTACCGACAGCAGTTCTCAGCTGCCACTTGAATATTTGCATTGCGTGCAAACATATTTTTGAACCCCTCTTGCCTTTAAAAAAGATGAAGGAACTAAAATTGGCGCACGGCTCGTGAAACCACAGATAGCTTTCGTTAACAATATTTCAAGACCGTTTCGGTATCTTCCTCGAAAGGAAATTTCAGTCCCGGCGGTCGACTGTAGCGCTCGACCACGTGGCATAGGCCGCGGGTTTGCGCCGTCGGCAAAACAGCCACAGTTCCACTTTCTATCGTAATAACCCGAATGCAGCGCGAGGGCCGACTTTGCAAACACGAAACAGGACAAAAAGAAAAGAAGTATAGCTCGATAGTAAGCTGATTAGCCAAAGAAAATTGCTTCCTTGTGGACAGCCATCACAGGAAGGCGATGACACGCGAGCCTTAACACAGTGCAGCAGTTGCTATCTGCTGTTATCGACGTAAGGGTTCAAGCGGTAACCGCCTGAGGCGATACTCCGCGATACGTCGCGGGATGACGCCGCCGTCGCCCATCGATGCCGCTGGCGCAAACCGCACGAAGCGACGGGACTCGGCGTCGGCTAGCGGCGCGTTTTCAGCGCTGCTCGATTGCGTTAATTAACGCGTAGAACAGCGCTCTTAAGGCTTCATACAAGATAAAACACAATAAAAACATTAAAAAATTATATTTTGGTAATTTTATTTTTAGTCGACTACACAAAGTCACGTGACGCAGAAAAGCGCGCCCGAGGGACGCTGCGATGAGGCGCCAGGCGACATTCCGACGCTCTTGTGACGTATAGTGCGTGTAGGACATATCCCACAGCACCTTTTACTTTTGAACTTCATTAATGAGCCATTCATTAAATTCTTGCATAGCTGCCATGGTGAGGGATGCATCGGCTTTTGCTGCGCTGAAAGGCCGCTGAAAAGAAAAATCGACTTTCGAGCGCAAAACGGATCGGAAGTACGCATCCGCAAGGCCTACCGTCATTGGCCAAGTATATAGATGTCTCGATGGCTTAATATTTTTGGCTATAACTGCCGCAATGCTCTGCTTGGACCAGACGTTTACTGGCTGCTAGTCAGAAATGTAAGTCGCTATAGTGAGAACAGTACTACACTTTGCGTGGAAATTTCTTACGCTAAAGCACAGGGATTTCGTTGAGGCGCTTTGTGTTCACTCATGCCACACCCTACTCAAAAAATAAGTAGAAAGCGTCACAGCCGGGAGGAGGATTTAAAACCGCATCGCGCGAAGAGATCCGCTCCCCGCACCCGCTTTCCTTGATAACAGAGCACAATATCACGATACACGAGTGCCTTAATAACGCTTGCCTTTGCAGAATGAGTCGTGTGCAAAACTCCTCGCACTTGAAATGCGCCCGTTAGTCAGGAATACTCAGAGATGCTCGTTAAAAATAGTGACTCATATTTACTACACAAGCCATTCTACAGCAGCCACATAAACAGCTTAGAGATAAGGGCTCAGTACCGAACAAGAACTGTGCTGTCATGGTGGAACCATCACCTTCCCACGCTCTCGGTGTAATGACACCAGATGAATCGCAACGGCACTTAGCGGCATATCTATTCGTTGTCGTGGAGACATCTATGCAACAGCGCTTAAACGTTATACTTTACAGCAAAACTCATGACAACAGCATGAGAATGCGCCGGCGACGGACTGAAGGAGCTGATCAAACGATGTGGTTCCGCGTGCATATCCATCATTGACTACATCTCGGCGTCGATGTTGTGAAAAGGGCCAATACACCACTGGCCTTACCAGTCCGGTGAGTGCCGCCGCCCTTAAGGCTCTGCTAGCACTTTGAGACTGACATGCAGGAGTGTTGTCATTATTTCAGGAAGACCGCGAAATACGCACCTAAACGGAACGTGAAATACATTGATAGCTGCGTCCTCCTTCGCATGACTGCCTCGAATGCGCAGCTTTATCACGACTAACGAAGTATTAATGCGAAAGTATTTCTTGCCTCATGAGTGGCGTGTACAGAATTTGTCACCACGGGCTGTGGACACAGCGTGTCTTCATGAAATGTCGATCATCCGGTAAGAGTGCAATTATGATTTGTAAGGATTAATAAGAATTTCATGGAAGGTATAAGTGGTAGAATTACTAACTAAAAACCATTTAAATAAGAATTCATATAATTTAGTTAAATAATCCGAGTAATTCATGATATTGGTGGATTAGAAGTAATCACTAGAGAATTGAGAAAACAATAAAATAATAATCAAGTAATCGATTAATATTAGAAGTAATTAATAATTGAAGGTATGCAATAAATATGTATTGCATTGATCGATTAATTGAGGTATTCCTATTTTTAAAATTTTAACCAAGTAATTGTTAATTGTACAGTATTATTTATTTGATCGAGCAATTAAGTAATTAAATAAGTAATATCAATGATTATTACAATATTAAGTAACAGAGAAGGCAACGGTACTCGAAAGATGAGAAAACATAAGTGCACCTTCAATTTTTTTCACACCGACAGTGGGATTCGACATGTTTTGCTCCTTGAGCTTCATTATTTTTTCCTGCCTTTTCCTACTAAATGCAGTGGCAAGTGCATCACCGGCGCTAAAATGTGAAGCCTCTGACAGAGCTTTAACCGATGTGACAGCCGCTAAGAGAATCTTCACGGTGTCTTATTTAGTGCTCCTTTTATGAAAGCTCTCAAGCTCTCGGCAGTTTCTGGACAACTTAACAAGTTGGTGACGTAGAGCGCGGTAGTCCTCGTTCAGTGCACGCTCTTTCATGTGGATTGAGCGTGATATAAATTTGAACTCCGCATATTTTGAATAAATTCTGGATCCCCCTTTGATTTTGAAAAATTCTGAATCCGCTTGAGGCATTCTAAAGGAAAGTGACATTGCCGTAAGGCGCTAAGCTGCACCTCTATTTGTCTGAATCGAAGAGGTCAACTTCGGTGACCAACATAAGAGAAATTATGCGTGCAAGACATCGACCACTTTCTGAAATTACTTTATTCGGCCGGTTAGGTTTATCCCACGGGGAAAATAGCAGGGAAGAGTAGATTCTTGAGAACACAAATAGATCAGCACATGGCGACAAAAGAGTAGACTGAACAACGTTTCGACTGGACGACTTGCCGTTGGCGAAGACCCCTCGTCTTGCCACAGCACAGGTCAGCGGGCTGTTTTCCTCTGACCCCTTGTTGAAGCTTGTATTGTAATCCTAGCTGGCACACAAAGGGGCACATTTCGGTCGGGCAGCCCTATAGACTCACCAGCTGGTGTTTATCTCGTTGCAGAGGCACCGCACGTGGCGCGCGATGTAGCTACAGTCGAAGACCTTGAGCACCATCGGTGCACAGCGGACACCGGACACACGGAAGATGTCAGTGTGCTCGCTCTCGTGGAGCTTCACGCAGGTCTCAACACCGCTGCACAGTGGCACCAAGGCATATATCTTCGTCCTTCATACAGAGCAAACTTTCGCGGAAGCTAGCGCCATGACCTGCCAAAGGTACGAAGCCAATATACTCAAGATATCATTCAGGTGGCAATAGAGGAAGCCAGAGCTGGATTCAGCCAATTAGAGATCGAATGATTAAAGCAGCCCGGCCGTTAGATTTCTCCGGCACTTGCTCGTACCCGTGACATCACCCGTCTCGGTGGCCTTGTGTGCGAAAGCCAAGGTTTTCTGTCATCAAGGGCAGTTACTAAGCGCGAAGAATATGGAGTTTATTAAGAATTCGGGTGGAGGTTCGCTAATGTCAACTGCTTTTCCTTCCTATTCTGGTGCTGCCGGTTGTGAGTTAATATACAAAACTGGCATCGTGTGCAGCGGCATAATTATGCAATAAGTTAACGATCGCGAGTGATCGTCCGATTTTTGATTTTCTACAATTCGATGAAGACTTATTCAGAGCTGAGCCGACACCTTGGGCTCTCGAACAAGTAACTTCCCCGCACAAGGAACCCCGCTTAATGCTGCTCATTTCTGGCTCAGTCTATATGCAGTAAGCCAAAGCTTTTCTGTAGAATCCCTTAAGTTCACAAGGAATGCTGGCATCAGGGAAGCGTCAGACATACATTATCACGAGAAACTTTTATCTTCCTTGAAACCCGGCCTATCTGTATAAAGAATTTGCTCCACCTCATCACCCAGCTAAAGCATGAAGTGCTATCTCGTGTAGGAGCACTCGCAAACTTTCTAGTTACTCAGGAGCAGTTGTTAACCTACTTCAGCTCGTCTGAGGAAATTTGGGTCCACATTGATGGTTGTCAGGATTGTTAACCTAGGCGCGCAATCAGAAGGCATGGAGTGTTTCTCTACTCGTGCCGCTCAAATGGTGAGGGGCTGATTTAGCTGGTTATTTATTCTTCAAAGTAGCTTCATTTCATAACGACACCAAAACGGTTAGACGAGAAAAGTGATGTAATCATGAACACAATTTGTGCTTTTGTTTTGCTGTCGCTGCGCTGCCAAAATAATTTTTCCAATTCGCCCAATTTGCCATCTGTAAGCAGTTTGATTTGTAGCTGGTGGTCAGATAAATAGTTGTTGAACATTGGTGGCTATGACGCTAGTCGTGCCCTAACTTCACTGAGAATAAAACGTAGTCCAATCAAGGGTTTCTTGAATTTCCGCCACCACTCTTCAAGCGCGAGTTTCGCTGGCTCCTATCATTTGGCGGCAGCAGTATGCGCATGAACTATGCCACGCTTTCAGCTTATGATATATCAAGCTGAGAGGGACGCTAACTGAAAAACTCAAACTATGCAAGAGGATAGATAATTCCCCGGGAACGCTACCGATGACTTTTCTATCGCGAAAGGTGTCTGCGTTGCTGAGAAAACAGCAAATGAAAATTCCGAAACACCTCCACGTTCGAAGCACCTCCAAAAAGAAACTGCCAAGAAGTTATTTTTATGCCGTCCTCTAAAGACCGGAAACGCGGCCGGAAATCGAAAACTCAAAAATTCATCTGCGGCAAAGTGGGATGGCAGGCCACCTTCGCCACCCCCCCCCCCCCCTCCCCGAACTATTTCGATGGGGCTCTTCGCTGCATCACGTGCGTCTGCGTCACGATGCGACGTGCGCATACGGTAGAAATAGGCTCCGTTGCTGCGAAAGAAAATTACATGAAGTTACCGAGAGCAGCCGGAGACTGCAGAACAAACTGCTGATCGTGCTGATGCATGTGTACATCGGCGAGAATAACGTGAGCATGTGGTCTTGGGTGCATTGTTCGCGGTCGTGAAGTGCACACGAAATCTTCGAGGGATACTCAATAACATGCGAGCAGCAGCCGTGCTCTAACGTATTTTATTCAACATCACTTCTGAGTGAAACATTGCACGCGTATTTCCCATCAAGCAGCGCACAGTACTGTCGATGGTTGCATGCTTGTTGAATAACTATGCAGTATGATTGCAGAGAACGCTTGTGATTCACTTGCTGTGGAAGTTGTGACTTTTACGTCTGTGAATTGGTTCCTGTCAGTTGTAAGCGAAAACAAACCACGGTACGCAGCGCCCAACTGCAGTCTGCCGCCTGCTGGCTGTAGCGGTCGGAAGGGGATTAACGCACCATCATGACGAACACGCGTCAGCAGGTTCAACGTTTCTCACGCGGAAAATCCTGACTTGCGTGCCGGCGTCTCACAGTACTGCGTACTACATGATAACCAGCACTGGAAAACTTTTTTTCTTTAATGAGCCAAATAAGAGGTGATGGTGCATGCATATGGTGCTTCTCGCGTATTTTTCAGCACATCTAAAAGCATATCCGCTTTTCCACTGCGCAGAAAACGTGGAAGTCCACACACTTGTGTAGCGCTTCACACGCGGTTGATGTGCATATGGCATGCCCGTAAAAGCATGAGCACGTACTAAAGGTAAAAAAATAAACAAACTCTGGAATTTCATAACGCCAGCAGCCTATGCAAAGTAGCCAGTTCGGCGGATGAAGGGGGAATCAAACCGCTTCGCAGGCCGCGTGTCTAGCACACACAGCGCGAATGCGTTGAGAGGGAGTGGTTCTGAACTTG
This sequence comes from Amblyomma americanum, assembly GCF_052857255.1. Lineage (NCBI taxonomy): Eukaryota > Metazoa > Arthropoda > Arachnida > Ixodida > Ixodidae > Amblyomma > Amblyomma americanum. The sequence goes on from NC_135497.1 coordinate 504,580,877, forward strand.
CTGCGTAAACGGCTACTCGCTGTCCGAGTGCACAGAATATGAAGCGAAAGACTCAGCGCTCGTGTTTGCGATTAACCTTTCTCTCCGTCATCTTTTTGTGTTGTTTTGATTACGAGACTCTTCGTACGGCCGGTTAAGCTCACCGCGCTGCTTCTATCGTATTTCGACGGTAATTCCCCATCGAGACGGCGAAATAGTGTTGTTCTCAAAAAGTTCACGAATACGTCACTCGTCGCCGCTGCTCAAACATTTAAGTAGCAGCCCCACGTGCACCTCATTTTTACTCAATTTTTTGGTTTACAAAGATTATGAGTTGTAACATGACTTATCAGCAAACCCCAAAGTTATCAATCCAGCCTGGATTAGTATCCCTTTTTAGTGTCCCATTAATGTAAATGTTTGCGGTGTCTGAAATATAAAGAATGAAAACCTTTTGCTCCGCCACATGTTTACATGCAAGAACCACCCATAATAAAGAAAGTGGTTTAAGTGATTATGGCCAAGTTAACGTCCGAAATACGTTTCTGTTTCTATCGTAGTCTCAAACGGTTCAGTTGCTGGCATAAGTCATTGCTTTGTTGTGCCACAGCACACTAAGTTTCGCTACAGCACACGACGTTTCACTAGAGCGCGAAAACTAATGCCAAACCTAACAAAGAAAAAGTACCTCAAAAACTTGGTTGCTTTTGAAAGTATCGTTAGAAAGAGCAGACGAATGCGATCATCAGGAACATTTTTTTACATTGCTGAACTAGTTTTTGTTTTGAGTTTAGACTTTCGACATTTCCAACATGAGGGACCTGACTGAATCTAATCCGTTTTACTATAGCGTATAGTTTTCAATGCATTCTTCACAAGAGATTATGACGACATATTAGGGACAAACTTTCAACGGAAAGTGGAAGGGAGGATGGCAGCAAGGCATAGCTAAATGCATTTCATGCTCTTAAAGATAGAACAGCAACCCTTCTTGCTGCGGCCACTGTATGGATGATCACTCGACAGACAGTTTGAGAATCATGTATCGCAAACAAAAATGCAGGGACCACCTCCGCTGTAGTTATTACTACTGGAAAGTAAGCTAGGTTCTATACGAGCAGCCTCAAACAATCTCGTGTCTTTGGGGTCTTTCCTGGCCGCAACACGCGCTGCGATTTTCACACTTGATCCTTCAGCCCTGGTACATCTTGCGCATGCGCTTAATGAAACTGATGTTATCACTTAGCTTTAAATATTGTTTCTTTCGGTTTATTATGCATCTGTACCCATACGGATGTGTCTGGTTTGTACAATCGCTACTCATTCCCGGTTGTGTCGACTTTGTGTCTCTGTGTGTGCACTCTTAGCTGTCTCAAAAAAGGGCGACTGCCCGAACTTCTTCAAGCCCTTTGCCCTCTTAACCAACTCACAGTTCCTGCAGGATCTCGGAGAAGGCGACAGCCTCCGGCTGCCTGCAGGCCTTCAGCAGCTGCTCGAACAGGTCCTGCGAATGACGGGGTGCCCGAAGCGGCTCGACCGGCGATACGAAGCACGGGGCGACAGCAGCTGCCGCGGCGCACCAAGCGTTTTGTTGGTGCTGGTCGAATGAACAGGCACCGAGAACCTCTTCCGATGGGCACTTGTTCTCAGGCAAAGCCAAGTAGGCAGTGTCCTCCGAGAGACCGCTGTTGTTCACATGCGACAACTCTGTGAGAGTGTACCGGGAACACCCTGAGTTCACAAAAGAGTTACACATTGTTGACAGCCAACGTTGGAGTAGATTTCAGTTACAGAGCTATTACTCGTTACTATTCACTTGGATAATAAAACAAAAACTGATGCGTAATGATACAAATTAATATTTTAAATTGTTAAATGGGCAAAGCAAAATAGACGAAAAACTTCCTTCAGTGGGCCAGCGCACATGAAGTCACATTTTAATCCGACAGATGCTCAACTCTAGAGTGTCGAAACCAATGCCTTTCGTAATATTTGAAGATGATTCAGATAAGGACGAAATGCTTTTAGCACCCGTTATCGGCAAACTCAGGCGAACATCTTCAATAAACGCGGCGAACTTTACTGGCCGAACTCAATGATTATCGCCCACGTTTACTGAGCCTGTGAGCCTTGGTGTAATTATGGCCGCAGCGGCCGCATCTGTAGACAGGAGGAGAAATGGAAAATGTGTCTGCGTGATGTGCGATGTCAGTGCGCGTCAAGAAAACCCATGTGATTTAACTTATTCCGGAGCCCCTCGCTCAACGTCCGCGATAGGCTATGTGTCTTCTTATAATTGGAAAAATAATTGGACGTTTTATCTTGTTTAGGATAAATGTGATACAGGTGCGCCAGCACAAGTCGTTGAGGTTTGTTCAACTTCGAGCAAAGGTCGGAGAAATCAGTGAGTGAGAGGTTCAGCGCTAGCGCTCTGAAACTGCCGTTTGGGCATGACGCGATATCGTTAATGGGTTAATACTCATATATGCGCAATTGGTCGTTCTCTAATTTACATTCATAGATCGCTGGGAGTCCTCGTACTCCTCCTGGCGCAGTGGTATAGCGGTTAAGCAATGCGCTAGTGCCCCGGGATGGCAGGTGCTGCCACCGGTAGGGTTGTGCGGCCCGGGTTGGCCTTCCCGAGCAATCTCCAATAACTGCCACCTGCCACAGTGGGGAGTTTGCTCACAATCTTAAGGTCAGGTTGTGATGGCTGCATAACGTCACGTGATCTAGGGTGCCCCCTAGGTTGCTTATGCGGGGATTTTCTCCTCACACGAGGGTACCGACGAGGGTACCGAGGGCGACGCCAGATTTTCTGCAGAGCGGGAACCTTAACGTTATAGCGTTAAAACTGTCTCAAACTGTCACAACTGCGATCGCTCTTAAACTCATCTCGATCGCATTGTCTCAGCTGGCAAATCCTGGCACACTACTCCCCCCGCCCTCCCCCGTAACCCTAAAGCCCATAAGGATGCCTCGTTAAACTGACTGAAAATGGTAGAATCCCAGCAGGGAACATTCGAAATCATATGTGACCTATTTTTGGCTAACAACGTGCACGATTAACACTTGTCTCCAGTGAAGAAACTTTTGTTAATACGCATAACCAAAGGCTACACCAAAAAGGTGTCGTTCTTCAGCACCAAGAAAGTCCCTCACAAAGATGACGACGTAAAAGGTCGCATTTTATTTAACTACCTCTTTGGCATCAAATAGCATTATCCGCTTATAGAACATTTCATTCAGGATGTACAAAATTTGCATGTATTACAAGGTATGTTGTTGAACTGTTTCAGTGAGCTAAGGAAGTTGGACTGAGGGGATCAGGGAAGCAACAACACCAGGCATAGAGTGCGGCTGAACATGAAGATTCGTTTGATTTCCTTTGTGTTTAATTACCTGCACACTTCTAAATTATTTGCCTAAGTACAACAGCGTAACGTTTTCCTGATGCTAGAAGATCATCTAGCTAAAATTAAATCAGCTAACGAACAAAAGTTGTTTACCCCAGTCTGCTAACCCGGAGCGTCTTCTCTCGTCGCGCTGGTGGTGATGGGAAGGCTGCCACTCCAGGCGCTGAGGCCGCGATTCATCCAAGTCAGCCCAGTTGCCCTCTACGACTTCGGTCTCATCCGTGCCGTCCTCACTGGCATCGCTTCTTCGGCAGTATATATCGTCCAGGAGGGGGGTCTCAAAGGCCTCAGTGCTCGCACGATTCGCATCGTCGGCTCTGTTGACGTCATCTCTGGTGCAGCCGCCGTAGGAAGACGTCTGAGGACGCGGTGCCAGCTCCTCCGTACGCAAGGTGCCGCCGTGGTATTCGGCGGCGCTGAAGTCTTCGAGCACCCCTCCGCAAATGGTCGGGTTATAGCCCAGGAGGTCTGGCCAAACGGCGTCCCGAAGCCATCGTTTCAATCTTCCACCCACGTTCAACGGTTGATCTGTGTCGCTGCTGACGCTCACTGAGAGTTGCAGACGCCATATGTTAGGGAGGTATATGGAAAAGTAAGGAAATGGGTAGATGTTCGGTCAAAAGACCTCAGGCTAATGGCTTCATTTTCACCGGTTTCGTGGTACCCATCTGCAGTCCAGTAGGATCTAAATACCTATTAGTTAAAAAAAAAACCATCGTCCTCATCAAAATTTTCTGGACCTTAATATGATGCTCGCATGGAAGCTGTTTGGCCTGAAGACTTTTGAGCCAGTTTGCACTGCATTGAACAAGAGCAACTTGGAAAGGAAGAATGGCCGACTAATGAGACGAAGTAGGGAAACAGGGAATGTAACATTGTGCAAACGACTGAAATCATTAAGCGGTTACTTCCTCCAAGGGAAGAACCAAGCAGCGGACCGCATTCCAATAAAATCGGTTGTTAGTTTATTGTTTCTCGATCTACTTCTTCTCCCAGACCTCTTGGTAGCTTAATTCTTTAAACAGGAGATGCGGCTTTCAAATAGCGAAAAATGGCAAAAAATTTGGATTTGTGAACATCAAAGTATTTGATCGTGTTACTCGTTTTAATATGCAGTCCCAAAGTTTCATTGCCTGATTCTACCTTCAAGTAGTTCACAAAAGTGTTTTATTAGGAGGTCCTACATATCGTAAACCGTTCATATAGTCGGCATTTTTTGAACCCTCTGTGTCTTTCCGTCTTTTCGCTGTTGCGACTAAGCGGCGCGAGCTTTGCTACGGCAGAAACCTTGATTTATTGTTTTCAAGTCTAGCGCCTTAGCGGGACACCAAGCCAATCCAAAAAGAGAAAGTTTCAAGGTCTTGCCATGGGGCCGCCCCGCGTCGGCGTTGGTCACCTCAGTGATTGCCCTTAGCAAGTGGCAGTTCGCGCGGTATCTGCTTTTGCGCTCGCATAGCAACTCTCTCTCGTCTAGCGTTATATGGTTTTGGGCTCCGTAGGATTCTTCTTTAGGACGCCTTCATTATTACGAAAGGTTATGTTTTGATGGGTTGCTAGCTAGAACCACGTTCTGCACATAACTTCATTTGCCAACTTATAACCTAGGCTGTGAACTGAACATTGCTGCCTACAACGTATCATCAGGTGCTGCTAACCAGTTAGTTCTAAACTACTGAGCACACAGCTGATATGGTGCATAGTTTTCTTTGGTTCCGGCTTCGTTGCGCAGGAGCCTTTTCATAATATCCAAGACGTACATGGAAAGAGCTGTTCCTCGCTGGCTGTCAGAAAACCCGTCAAGGGACTTCTTTGTCGGAGCACCGGTACTGATGCCGAATCGTCAGTGCCTGCAGCGAAAATAACAGATACGAAAGAGTGACGAAAGCAAAGAAAGTATTCAGCGCAAACTCTTAATCTTTTCAGGCACCATTCGTCATTTGTTGTTTATGCAGATGCTTTTTTCTTCCGCCCAAACTGAGTGTGTCCTGAAGCCAACTAATAAGCTTTTCAAGAAAAATACCCGCTGCTATTTATACATAGACATACAAAAAATTTCGTAGATATGCTAGAACGGTTGCAGATGAGTACCAGAAACGTCAGGGAATCCCATATTTGCTATTCTATACATGTTGAGATGATGCAAGAAAAGTAGTGGTAAAATGACGTTTACGGAAGGTAAAAATTGCCTACAAAAGTATGGTGGAAGCTGTGTTATCAAGCTCACTCGTTTCAGAAATGTTATATACGACATTCGCTCTGGGGCACAATAAGGGCCGCAGGTTGCGACATAAAAAAAACTGAAAACTGGCTGAAGCACATGCATCAGTGCTGCCTGTAGCCCAGGCTAAGAAGAAGCTATAAATTCACAGTTTACAAAGGTGTTTACATACACATCGAAGCGTTCAACCTGATCCAACTCCTTCGAGTCGCCGGCTATTCAACATAAGTAGCCATGAAGTTCAATGTTCAGCTTTTCACACACCCAATTTTACTGTGATCAGAAAAAGGTTTACGACACCCAAGACAGAGAGGTTAGTTTGATGCAAAATACCCTAGCCTGCAGCACTTTCCCCGGAACGGAAGTTAAAGGAGAGAGCCATAAAGTGTTATAATGGGTAGCAATTTATAGATAAGATTGGTGCGCGCCTGCGACACGACGTGGCTCCTGGTAGTCCGCTTCGCGCTGTGAAGCCAAGCACCACGCCCTGCAAGAACCCAGTACAACTCGGTTGACTTAGAAGCGGCCGTAGAGTGTGTCAGAGGTTTTAAAGATTCTAGGTCTCCAGGCGCATCATATGTCACAATTTAACGACCACTCATTGAGCAAGTGCTGCCTGTACAATCCTAGTACGTGCGCTTCCTCAATGACCCAGAATCATCATATTTGTAAAAGCCTCTTCATTCAGATAAAAAAGACCCCTGTGTTTCTCATTTGATGCTATTGTCTAAGGAAGAAAAGTGCGAACTCCATACATCTGTGTTCCAGGGCTATCTCCTGTGTATGTGTCTGTCAGCCTATAGCAATGTCTTAGCATTCCAGTACCCTACGCCACACCATTCCTTTTGAAAATAAAAGTCATTGCTGTGTCGTTCAAGATAGCATGCGACGCAGACAACCGCTGAGCTCGAGGTGCAGATTAACAGTGCGTTTATTGGGCGCTTGCGCTCTTATATCAGCCACCCGGCTGGCCGGCTTGCACAGCATGGTTGCCAGTCTTGAAGGCCCTGGTTGCCAGATCCGATACATCTTTCTCCCTCTAAAAACAGAAAAAAACTAGCACAATACAACAGCAGATCGATTCAAGCAATTTGATGAAAGTCCTTTTGATACACGAGGCGGGTGGGCTTTTTCCTTAACCGGGTGCTCTGGCGAAGCCCAGCGTCGTCCGGCTCGGAATTCATGGTTTCCAGAGGACTATGTTGCCCTGGTTCAGGATGCTCTTGAGGCGTGTGGGCAGCCGTGGCTTGATCGTCACACGTGGGGCTCGAGTTGCCCAGGGACTCCTGTGGTGCCGCAAGCCTGGAAGAGAAGCACAGTCGCTAGCACTGTCTTCCGTACAGTCAGGAATGGTTTCCAGTGAGGGGTCGAACTCTTCGTTTGTTCGCAGCAGATGTTGACGGTTGCGACGAAGCTGATTCACGTCTTTTTTACGGACCATGTATGAGCGAGGGGCGACGGCGTTTTCTGCGAGGGCCTTTGTGGTCCACCCTCCCTTGTCGAGCAGCCTAACGGTGTCATGCTCGCCGAGTGCTTCTAGTGGACGTCTCTGAGGGTGGGCTTGGGTGTGCTTTTTGACCTCTGGTGCCCTACGGTCTGCGAAGTCAGGCAGCCTCGCTCTTAACCTCCTGCCCATGAGTAGCTCGCACGGGGCTTGTCCGGCCTCGAGTGGTGCTGTCCTGTAATTAAGAAGGCGATCCAAAAGTATTCATTCACATATAGCGCCTTCTTGAGGAAACATTTCACCAAGTTCATCCCTTTCTCTGCCAAACCGTTTGAGCGTGGAAAACCGGGACTAGAAACAACATGGGCAAATCCAAACTGTTCTGCGAAGGCATGAAATGCCTGCGATGAAAGTTGTGGTCCGCCGTCCGTGCATACTTCAAGCGGCATGCCGTGACGTGCAAATATCATGGCCAGCTCCTCTATTACACAGTGGCTAGTAGTGTGAGAAAGCGGCTCTACTTCAGGGTAATTGGAATAGGCATCGTAGACTGCAAGGTAGTTCCGTAATGCTCGAACAAGTCCGCGCCTACCCTAGCCGACGGTAATGCGGGACAATGCCTTTGCATTAGGGGTTCACTTGGTTGCTTGTAAGCGAAACGGTGGCAGGTTTGGCACCTGGAAACTTTCTCAGTTATTTCTGCTGCCATACCAGGCCAATACATCAATACTCTGGCCATTGCTTTGCATTTTCCGACGCCCAAGTGGCCCCCGTGTAGGCGCTGCAACATTTCTTTTCTAGGGACTTCGGAATGACAACTCTATATCCACGCAACAGTACGCCTTCCACACTTGATAGCTGAGCTTCGAAGGGAGCTAGCTGAGCTATAACGCTATGTCCATCTTGTAGGGCTTCAGTGACTCGCCTTAGCTCGTCGTCTTCACTCGTTTCTTTTGCCATCCGCTTGGCTGTTGTGTCGCTGACGAGAGTGGAGAGGCCGGCCGTTGCATGGGTGGCCACATTTTCTAGTTCGCTTTCAGGTGGCTCATCGCTGTCGCATCGGATTCTTGAGAGAGCATCGGCCAGAGCAAGGTCTCTCCCTAGGACGTACAGCAGAGAAATGTTGAACGGCATGAGGCACATAAAGAAACGCTGCAGGCGAGGAGGCATGTCTGACAGGTTCTTCTGGGCAATGGCTATCAGTGGTCGATGGTCCGTTTCCACTATTACGTCGACATTAAGACATTAGGTGTTATCTTTCAGCAGAATATGTCATGGGATGTCCACGTGGACAGCATGCTAACTAAGCTAGCACAAGTAATTGGGCTAGTATACCGCAATCGCAATTTACTACCACCAAAAATCTTACTGTTACTTTATAATACCTTATTCTCCTCCCGACTCAATTATTGTCACTTAGTTTGGTCTACGACAACTTACGGAAATTTGCAGAAGCTTCACAAGTTGCAGAAAAGGTTTGTAACAGTAATAGAAAATCTGCCGTTTTATTCACATACGTATCATCTATTTCTCAAATACAACATAATTCCTGTTACCAAACTGTTTGATTATATCCTTTGCAAGGCAATTAAGAATGAAAACGCTAGCAACAGTTCATTTCTACATCGTCTAGCCAGGTTACAACCAAACACTACTACACGCCAGACACGTCACACGGAGCTCTGGAAAGTAAGGACGTTTCGCACAACATACGGCCTACAAACAATACAGAATAAGCTACCCCGGTTACTAAATGATTTAAATCATAAACATATCCAACTTGAAAAGGTGACGTTCAAAACACTCCGCCGGTATTTCAACATGTACTAGGACACTTCGCTTGCCATTCCTGTTTACTCTGTCACGTTGTTGTTTACCCTGACTGTACCGCTTGTCTGTATTCACTTTGTTCTGAATTTTATTTGAAGCAAAATGTGCTTAATTTATCTGTTACTTTCGCTAAACTCATTGCCATCGCACATGAATGTTTCATTGCTTTTGTAAGTGCTTTCTAACTTCATTCTACCACATTTTCTGTGTAATTTTATGTAGTTCTTGTGAGTGATTGTAATTGCAGATGTTTTCGTGTTTTGTTCTATTTTGTTTTTGGATGAGACATGCCGTTTCATTGCGCCTATGATGCTGTCAAGTGTATAGGGGGGGCCTCCGGCTTTGTCAAGCTGTCGCTTGTGACAGCTTTTACTGCGGGTCTCCCGCGCCATGTATTCATTAGGCGCAAATAAAACCATTATTATTATTATTATTATTATTATTATTATTATTATTATTATTATTATTATTATTATTATTATTATTAAAATCGCGAAACCGTTCACATGCAAAGTTGCCTTGAAGTACAAATCCATCCTCTGCCTGAATTGCTTCCACTTTTCCGCCGGCGCTTCGGAGAGCAGTTGGCGATTAGGGGGCGGTAGTACTTCCATTGCGCTGGCTCAGTTGAAGCGGGGAATGGGCGTGATAAGAACTTCTGACACCATGTGTCGTTCAAGATAGCATGCGACGCAGACGACCGCTGAGCTCGAGGTGCAGAGTAACAGTGCGTTTATTGGGCGCTTGCGCTCTTATATCAGCCACCCGGCTGACCGGCTTCCACAGCATGGTTACCAGTCTTGAGGACCCTGGTTACCAGATCCGATACAGTTACCACCACCACTGCCCGATTTGCTGGTGTTTGTGTTGAAACCGAAGGCATGCCCATAAATCACGGGAAGCGAAGTACTAAACCATACCTTGTAATTTGAGAACGGTACATGTCTGGCACTTGCCTACCTCTACAGCAATCACGATAAGCCTGCCAATGTGTGTGCAAATGCTCTTGCGCTTGCAAATCAGGCGCGATTTTAATAGGGGAGCAGCTAACCAGAATCACTAGCGCCTGCGAGAGCCTTCTCTTTCGTGCCATATGTCGTATATGCAGCCGCTGACAAAGCAATGAATTGAAGGGAATTGCTTCCAGCTCATGCAGAGAGGCTATTGTAGCATCACCGAAATTCGTAGGCGTTGTAGAGAACTTTTCTGATTTTTAGTAAATCTAGAACTCTGTTAATGAATAGCGAGCCTCTAAATTAGACCCACAGGCCAACCCTTAGGCTCTATGCATCTGACAAAGGTTGAACCTGGGCATTGTCGTTTCTTTCGCTTTCCCAACTTTCTCATTGTACAGCACAACGAAAAACAAGTTGTATTGCTCTGTTCTGCAGGAAATGGTGCTACGTGGTAGCACGCACTGCCACGTGGTATGAAATGGGCATGCTGTGCTCGTCAGTAAACTCTATAGCGCGTTGCATACATGATGAAACACGGTATTACAGCGACCCAGTAAATGTGAAATGGCATTTAGAGGAGCTGACATGTCAGTGCTTTGACCAAAGCGATGACACAACGTACCTGTGCTCTCTGCTGGCCAAAAATTCGCGAGCGCCGGGAATTGCACGCTCGGGATCGGCACCGAATGGCGTCGCCGACCAAGTCTGTAACTTCGCAGTGTAGGACCGCCTGGACATGAGAGCGGCAGTGAACAGCATGCGTCTTTGTTGAAGTTGTTCTGTTTATTCACTGCAATAGCGATAAAAAAAATGTATAACACTGAGCTCGACCATTAGGTAGGAAAACACCGTTCCCCGAAGCAGAAAAAAAAAATTCAAACCACTGGCACAAATGTGCCGCGAACATAATAATTAAGACTTTGAAGACGGCAAAGTAAATTTCCTTATCGCCAGTGATAACAGAGGCTATTAAACTTTATTAAATAAATCAATGAAACAGCGCATTCTCTGATTTTTTAACCTATAAGGTGTAATCACTTATCCGATTTGTGCCTGAGTGGCCCACATTACCACAGAGCAAAGGACAGTAATACTTGCACGTTTCAACAAACATCCAAAAACAAATGCCCTCTTTGCATTATTTCATTATTGAATTAAGAGTGCATAAGCGTCTAAACACATACAAGTTAGGGTGTTTGCTACGCGCCTTTTGAAGCATAAGAGAATCGTACACCAAAACTGCAAGATTTTGCTCCTGCTCTCAAAGAAGCTTAGCAGACGCCGCATTGGCTCAGTGGTTATGGCGCTCGGATGCTGACCCGAAAGAGGAGGGTTCGATTCCAGCAGCGGCGGTTGAATTTCGATGGAGGTGAAATTCTAGAGGCCCGTGTACTGTGCGACGTCAGTGCACGTTAAAGATCCCCAGGTGGTCGAAATTTCCAGAGCCCTTTACTACGGCGTTCCTCATAGCCTGAGTCGTTTTGGGACGTTCAACCCCCATAAACCAAGTAAAAAAAAAAACAGCTTTCAAGAGTGCGTTTTCATGTATGCTGGCTTGCCATGCTCTATATCGTGTCTGAAAAATTGTGCAAGAAAGTACGAACTACTAATAAAGTAACTTCCGAATAACAGCCTGAGGGGAGAGCTGGTGCGTGACGAAATGAACGGTGGCGCAAACAAGGACACTACCTAGAAAGAGACACCACATGCGCACACTACCAACTGTTTATAGCGCGAAAAGGTGGCATATTTAAACATTCAGCTTAAGCATGTGATATCGCATTATCGCTCCGAACCCAGCACGTGGGAAAAAAGCACTGACATCAGGAAAACGAACAACCCCTGCAGATTCTGGGCAGGAGTCCCGATCAGGTGGCAACTGAAATTATTGAGGCTTTTATGATTAAAAAGAAGGGAAGCATTTGTGTTAGCGACTCTTCGATATCCCTCCGTACAAATCAAGTTTCATTTCTGGATAGTTTTTTTGTGACATCATCTTCAGTGCGACTCTTCAGCCCTCCTTTTCTAGCGGCCGTCTGTGGAGTTTTTTTTTAGAATCTTTGTTACTGTCTACACCTCAATACGGATTTGATCAAGGCAGATCCACTGAAACAGCTTTTCTAACACAAAAAGAAATAATTCTCGAAGCATTTGAAAATAAAGAGATATGCATAGGAATTTTTGTTGACTTTTCATAGTCTTTTGACCACCTTATTCACCACAAACTACTAAAGAAACTTGAACTCTACGGCATACGTGGCACACCACTCCTCCTCATCGAATCATATCTTCAACATCGTTTTCATTGTGTGCACATAGTAAATGAACTCTCCTCTCTTCAGAAAATTTTTACCGGCGTCCCACAGGGAAGTATATTGGGACCTTTACTTTTTATTCTTTACATTAATGACATTGTTAATATAAGTAATAAGCCTCAATATGTAATTTACGCAGATGACACTAGCATGTTCTTTAAAGGTATTAGTCTCGAATTTCTAGTCCCAACCATTAACAGCGCGTTGGATGCCCTCAAACACTGGAGCGAAGCAAACTCCCTGGTACTAAACGCGAAAAAGACAAAAGCAGTTGTTTTCCAAGCGAGAAATAGGGCGATCATGGCAGAGCATCAGTTTCCCATGGGGAATTCTATTATAGATATTGTAGATACGGCCAAAACACTTGGAGTATTTTTCAGTAAGAGCATGGTCTGGGACGCTCACGTTAGTATAGTTCTATGTCGCCTCACGAAATGTGTAGGAATGCAAGCAAAATTTCGGTATTTTCTTCCGACGTCTATAAAAAAAAATTTACAACACGCTGTTCCTCCTTCATTTAAATTACTGTTTCTTAGTATGGGGCAATACAACGCAGGCAAACATAAATAAAATATTCATGCTCCAAAAGAAAGCAGTCCGGCACATAGCAAACGTCGATTACCGTGCGCACACAGAATTTTTCACGCGCTTTCACATTACACCAGCTCATGACCTATATGAATATCATTTAGCACTGAGATATAAAAAGTGTATACGCTACCACCAGTATACGTTCCTAGAACTATCCTGCCTGAACGCCACTATTCCAACATATGCATTTCGAAATCAGTCATTCTGGTGCGTTCCCTTCTGGCGTACAGAATACGGACGTTCTATGTTACGCTTTGCTGTTCCACATGTATTAAATAAGCTGCTGAGTAGAGGAATATCTGTGGAAAAAAGTAGCCCACGTGACATTCTTGTCGCTTTAGAGCGGTGACTTTCAGTCCCTTTTGATAAATGTGCTGACATACGCAAGCATTTTTTTTAAATATGTGTACTTGATTCTATCAATCAGTTTGTCATATTATAAAAAGCGTACAAAAGCTTTAGTGTTCATGTTTTGGGCGTATAAGTTCTTTTCTTTGTCTTTTAACAATATATGCTCGCAGCGCCTCTTAACTTTTTTTTTCTACCTCGTCATTGTTAACCAAGCTCTGTTGCTTTCGTTGTATTTTGCCTTGTAGAAGGGGCCCGGACTCCTTCAAGTGAATTTTTATCACTTTTCTGTCCGGGCCTACCTACATCTTCCTGATGTAAATAAAGACGAACTTGAACTTGAACTTATTGAGTTTATCTTTATAGTGTTTGCAGTTTTTCGGTTTCTGACAGCTTTTGCTTCATTTGTTTACTCTGCTTTCGCTAAGATTGTTATTTGTTATTGGCTTTTTAGTGTCTGACCACTTTTGCTTCTCATGTAGGACTCTGCTATAGCTACGATTGTGTGACGCTGTTTTTTCTAAAAGATGGCCCCCTCCTTTAAGTTTTTTAATTCCTTTTATCAGAATCTGTTACTTTTTTTTCTGCAGGGGTTAAATTTTCTTGTTCGTTTTCCTGATGTTGATGTTTTTTTTCCACGTGCTGGGTTTGGAGCGATAACGCGATGTTACATGCTTGAGCTGAATGTTTAAACAAGCCACCTTTCCGCGCGATAAACAGTTGGTAGTGTGAGCATGTGGTGTCTCTTTCTTGTTAGTGTCCTTGTTTGCGCCGCCGGTCATTTCGTACTGATAAAGTGTTTACGCAATTTGTCCTGCATGTCAGTGCCAGCCATATGGCTTACACTGAACGGCACCAGCTAAGACGTCGCTCTTCTTTTATTCGTCGTAAATTAGAGTAACAAATCGGCAGTATTGACTAATGCCATAGCCATACCGTAGCCGGTAGAATCTTCTATCTAGAGCGCAGCCTCGCAAAGAAAAGGTCAACGAAATTAGTCCGCCCCTCTTCCGTGCTCTGCTGCTAATGATTGGGTGCTACTTAGCTGATTTCTTTTTGTGTCTGCACATGTGCAGCAGGCACGTAGAATGGTCAGTGGGAGAGCATGAGAAAGTGTAACTGGGCGTAGGGAGGTAGGGTAGGAAAGTAGACAATAGTTTATCCGGCAGCGAGCGACTGCACACAAGTTCACAACTTGTCATCTTGTCAAAAGCAGCGGTGTCGACTTGCTGAACCAGTTTTGGGCTATCGCTGACGGTTTATTCACGCTAAACTGGCTTGTCTGATATGAAAAGGCATAAGCGTACAGCATCATAAGGACGTCATTGAAATCCTATCCCCAGAAATGCTATATCACAGTTCTATATCACACTTCACTAATAACGTGTGAAGCAAAATTTTTCTCTTAAAAGATGGCTGCCATCCATAGGGCCGCTACCCCATGCCAAAGAAGTTAGAACTCTCCTGCTAAACTCGTTGTGGGTGTCCCTGTTGTATTGAATTTTCGCGAATTGTGACCCCCCTTCCAGCCGTACTTCACTTGTGGCACTATTTTTCTTCCTGCTGACTGCACGCCTTAGTTGTGCGAAATCCTAAAGTATAGCTTTACCCGGGCGCCGGTGTTTTGCTTCATCAGATTCCTGAAGTGTGTGCAGGGACGAGTTGCTTCTGCAGGATGTGCGGGAATCCGCTGACGTGGTTGATGACGACTGGCGTCTTTTGTACCACCACCACCTGCGATGTCGACCACACTTTTTTGAGACGCGATGTGGGAATTACGGACACTCTAAAGGTTTTATCTACATCTTGTAATTTACTAAAACCTTGCACCTTAAATGGTGAAGATTTAGTGGTATGCTAAACTTTCTGATGTCTTATGCCTTACATTTGATTTGTTTCTATATAAGGGAATTTTCAAATATAACTGGACGGCAATTAAGAATCCTTGCTATGCCTCTTATATAGGCAAGGAGAAGTCGAAAACCAAATTCCACTGAAGTGAATCACATGTGCAAGTAATCTTAGTTTTAAAGCGAAGCATTCTTGCGTTCATCTTCTTTCCATGGGACCCCCAAACTTCTTAATGTTGACCATTCAAGCTGGACATAGAGCACTCATGTATGGAGTGCTTGCAAAAATCTCTACTGGAAGACGTTCGTAATACAGAGCTCAAAAAACAGGGTAAAGGGTATCTATTAGAAATGATTAAGGTTTGAGGCTTTCTAGTTTCTTGCAATTTAAAGCGATCTGTAAGTAAGAAGAAAATAATTGAAAGCTCCAGCTGCTTGGGGGAATTTTGCCGCCACACCGTGTTTAGAGAAACCTCTCCAAAACGCTTGTAATGAGATTTTTATAAGAAAACTAATACACAACGCTATAGGTATATGCCTAAATTGCGAAACTCGGGGCAGCTGTTCAGCATCACCAGTTCAGCATCGCTTTTGCATCCAACGTTCTCGTTGCTATGTGGCCCACCATACACATGCCTGCATCCGGCCGGTTCTTCTTATTACTGTCGAGGATACTCGTATGGCCTACGGAATCCCAGCAACCAAGGCTGCCACACCGCGAGACCACCTTCAGTCCTGATGCGAGGCAGAAAACTGAAGCTGTGAACAACTTTGGTACCTCAGCTTAAACAAAGTGATACCCTCTCTAGCGTATAACTTGCCACCAGCACCTTATACCCGCGCGGGGCTGTGCGTGCAGGGACTCGCTCCGTAACTAAGCCGCCGATTCCACACCTAGCGCCAGAAGCGCCATCTCTCGGGCCCGCCATAAATCTGTCTAGCACGGAGAGCACCCACCCGAGGCACCGCGACTGTGTAGCACTCAAATGTGTATCACCTGTAAACTTCTTGCAAGGATATACAGCAGCTCTAAAAATTAACGCATATTTCTTTCGACAGCACAAGCAAGATAGGCTTCTTTTTTTTTTACTGAAATGAAGCGCCAAAAGCTTATGTTTGTTTTTCTTCCTTCAAATCTTACCTGTGATGACATAGTACAGCTTGTACGAATTAGTAATGCACTTCAAAAAAAAAGTTACACATTTTTTTACGTTGAATTCATTAAACGGTCTCCGGATAGCGTTCCCCACGCGAAATGTCAGAAGGCTCACACGCACCCCGTCAGGACCAGGCTGAGCAGCAGTGGCACGATGATCGTCAGAGACTCGACAGGGATGGCTTCCTTCGCAGAGTGAACCACCCGGAGGGCTTGGGTGACGCTCTCGAAGCTGCGAAAATCGACTCGCCCGGTGGCTTCGTGGACGTAGTCCAAGGTGGGTGGTAAAGGTGCCGCTACTTGTGCTGCAAAGTAATAGCGCAGTTGCGCTATTCAGAATCTGGCAACAGGTGAGAGTAATTAGGCTTCACTGCTGCTCGCTTTTCTAAACGCCTACAAAGCTCAGTACACTGCTGAAATACTGCTGATGTAGACGGGGAAGTAGAAAAGAAATTGTACCGCGAACCGCGGTGGCTGTGCACTGTGGGGAAACGTTCGCACAACGGGCGTTTTTCTCCTTACCGGTTTTCTGCCTAGATATAATCACCTTGCAGAGGACGTTTCTTCAGAACAGTTTAATTTATGTCGACCCCGTTTATTTTCTTGCGCCGGCTGCGTTCTTATGAAGGAAAAACGCTAAGACGCCCGTGTGCTGTGCGATGTCAGTGCACGTTAAAGATCCCCAGGTGGTCGAAGTTATTCCGGAGCACTCCACTACGGCACCTCTTTCTTCCTTTTTTCTTTCACTCCCTCCTTTATCCCTTCCCTTACGGCGCGGTTCAGGTGTCCAACGATATATGAGACAGATACTACGCCATTTCCTTTCCCCCAAAACCAGTATAATTATGTTACACTCCTTAGCATATCGCATATTGGGAGTGTAGTCTGTTTTGCCTTCCACGTACCAACTAAATACGGAAGTTCTAACATCACGACACAGTGAGAATTCAGGAAGAAAAGAAGTGTAGGGCAGTCTGTTGAAAATGTGGCGGTGTGCTCATGAGCGATTCCCTTTGGAGGAAGATCCACTTCATTAACATTGTAAGTGTGCACTATCGACGTATCCAATGCAAGTTGATTGATTTATTTTGCCCTCAGGGCGGAAGACTTCAGAGGGAAGGGGAGAATACAAAAGGTTATTATGAAATCACAAGTACAGAACAAGATCAGAGGACAAGATATCAAATAAAGAATGCAGGTACTGCGCAGAGAGTGTAGTTGGAGCAAAGTGTCATCTTCAGAAGCTTCAGCAATTGTAAAAATACCAGCGTGTAAAAAGCACACCGCTTACAATATTTACTTGCAAATCATGCAGCGTTGCTCGTTTTGCCTCGCCACCGTTCTAAACACCTCAATAGAGAAAGAAGTCGCATTCTTACGCCTCCGAAGCTTAGCTCTTCATTTTACTCTTTAGATAAACCTGGATGAGTTTTTTCCTCTTTGGATCTGTGCCAAACCCTGGCTAATCCCCCACCATGGGTATGCGCCATCGTATTTGAGACAACAACAACAACGACAAAAACAGCACTTTCAGGAGTACAGGCGAGTCCTACGGAATGGCTGTACGTACTTTATTCGGCGACTGTGTAAGAATTCGTTCGGACTTGGTTGACATATGACGAACCTCCAGTCGCACTGTCCGTATGGTGACCATTCAGTTCGGGCCGAACAAAACAGAAATAGAAAATGGTAACACAGCGGGGAAAATGCGGTATTTACAATGAAAACGATGGCTCGGTTTGAAGATTCTCGAATGCCTCAGTGATGCTTCCACCACTCTCTATTCTGCACGGGTTTCCTAGCAAGAACTTCTTCCGAAACAGCAGTAGTCGGTGCGCGCCATTCGCCTCTCCGTTGGCGACGCTCTCGATGCTGGGGCGCCTCCGTCGTCAGTTGTACCTCGGCGGTGGCGTTGACGCGCTCTCCATTACTTTGCTTCTTTCTGGCTGCTTCAGGTTCGATTATCTTTAGTTATGTAAGCGGTGTAGTTCTCTTTCGGCGAAAAAGCAGTGTGTGTGTATGCGTGCGTGCGTGCGTGCGTGCGTGCGTGTGTATGTCTGCGTCACCGTCACCGTCGAGGTGTGCAGCTGGTAGCAAGGCTGAGAACTTCGTCAGCATCAAGGCGCAAACGGCGAGGAGGCGCTGGACTATGCCACGTGTGGAGTTCGCTGACCTTTCCGCGAACTCGTTGATCTTGTATTCGCAAGGAAAGCTGCTCCCACGGGGTCGGAAGTCCCCAACAAAGGGGCCCGTCTCATACCTGCCGCCCCTTTGTGCAGCGGACGTCCTCGTTTACGCCGCGCCGTCACGGGGATGACCCGCCGGGAAAAACGCGAACCAAGTACAGCTAACGACATGTGGTTGTTAGGGGGTTGACGAGGTTTCGGGGGCGCACGAGATATTAGCCGAGTGACCGGAAGCCCACTATTCCTGTAACGACTGTCTACTTCCCTTAACGACTGTCTTCTCTTTGTTGCTGTCAACAACCTGAGTCATCGCCTCGTCGGCACATGTTTCTAGCGTCTGTGGTGCCGTGGGTGGCGTGGGAACGGAAGTCGCATTTGTGTTGTTTGTGTAGTTATTCGAAACCTCCTTCCCAAATGTTTTAATCAGACCTTTTTCCCCAATCTCTGATCAGTGGGCGGACCTTATTTTCCTTTCCCTAACCACTGATTGGCGAGATGGGTCGTTGGTTATCTTATTGGTTGCTGTCCCCGCTAAGGGCGGAGACAGAGGGTTTAAAACCAAGCGCTCTGGGTTGAGCGGGGGCTGAATTCGTCTGATCCACGATTTAGTCATGTAAATAGTTTTCTCCTTGCTTTGTTTCTTCTCGTTTTTTTACCTATGTTGTAAATAAATAGTTAACCTTCTCCTTTCCTTGAGTAATGTGAATGTTTGCGAGTAGAACCACCGGGTCATCAAGAAACTCCGATTTCATCTTCAAGTAGTTTCCTCACATCACCACCTGAAAGCGGAAATTCAACTGGCACAGTCGGCACAGGAAACTCAACTGGCGCAGCACATAGGAAACTCAACTAGCGCAGTCGACACAGGATCTCAACTGGCACAGTCGACACAGGATCTCAACTGGCGCAGTCGACACAGGATCGCAACTTCTTTCAACTCAAGGCATTGGACGGAAGGTGAGAAGAACAAGTCGGTGGACAAGCTGTTTGTCCTAAAGGAGAAAACGTGAAGCTGCGTCGCAAGACTGACGTCGAAAGCTTCAGGATCACGGGTCGAGTTCGAGAGGACGTCGGAGGCTCAAGTCAGCTAGGAGCTGAAGGAGCCGGGCAACAACAAGCCATCGAGGGTTCGAGTCAGCGAGCTGCTGAAAAGAACCAGGCGTCCACATCGAACGGGTTCGAGTCAGCGAGCTGCTGAAAAGTAACCAGGCGACCAAGTCAAGCCAGTCAAACGAGGCAGGAGTCAGCGAGCTGCTGAGAGATCCAGAGCTCAAGTCGTCCGCATCGAGGAGCCTGTCGTCATCACTGAGGACGACGAGATCACCGGGGCAGAGAGCAACCAGTAAGATGGGATACCTTTCTGCTTTATCCGAATTCACCATGTCGGTGTAGTGTTTAGTGCTAGAAACAATAGCACGGAAAACGGAGATGGCTGCCGTACGGTATGATCAGGAGGGCAGGATGCGACGTGTTGAGCAGGAGGAGGCTGAACAGCTGAGTGAAATTGAAAATTTGGAATTCCAAATTGAACTAGAAAAGAAAAACCTTGCACAGATGCAATTGAAATTCAGGCAGGGGCCGAAAGTTGATAGCGAGGTCTCATTCGCAACAGTTCAATGTTATACCTGCATGAAATTTGGACACTCGATGATTGACTGCCCGAATTCAAAGCAAAAACAAGATGTTCCCGCGGTGAGGACAGATGTGTGCAAACTAGCAGCTCAGGTAGAGATACTGGCGCCTGATAAACTAAGCTCCCAGTCGGAGATGGCTGTTGATAAGCTCAGTCAACCAGATAGGGTTGACGATCTGGCATGCCGCAACTTGGAATCCGAAGGTCAAAATTCTGAAGCCTGTGTGGATTCAGGGAACGAAATAACAAAACGGGAATGTGTGGTTCTCCAAAGAGCACAAGCTGATCTAACGCTGTGTGCCGTGCCAGAACAGATCGCTGAAGGCAGAGAGGCGTTAGAACCTTCTGTGAAGCACGCGCTGTCAGAGCGAGCATATATAGAGCTGACCCAGGAGGCGCAGGAGTGGACTTCTCGTGAACAAGAGTTGAACATTGTGCAAGAGCAGGTCGGAGCTAACTCTGAAGCGGCGGGAACGCGCGAGGAAGAGGTAAATCAGGATATTATAGCGGGCACACTCCTTGCAGGTGATGGTAAGCTAGCTGCCAAAGATGAGTTGGTTAGCCAGCTGGAGCTGACACTGTGCGCAGTGACAGCAGATGTAGCTCCAGGTGTAGGGAAGTTGATAACACTTGAGACGCCCGCGCTGCTGGAGCAGCCAGAAAAGGTGAAGCTGCAGGAAGAAAATGAGAAAGCTGATTTGAAAGAGCACTTCATAACACCACGCGAATCTGTTAGCGACAAACCTGAGGCTTCAGTAGAGCTTCAAGCAGATCCGGAAGCTGCAAATGTGTCTGCAGCAGATTGGGAGTTACCAACGACAACTGCAAAGAGTTTCACAGCAGGTAGGGAACTCGGAGATTCGGATACTGCATTCATCCCTGTAAGTCTAAACATGAAGCATAAGACCTCATTACCAGAAGAGTGGGAGCAAGCTGGTCAAGGTAAATGGGAGAAAAGATTGCTTAAGGGCATGGTTTTCTTTGAAGAGAATGCCGGCTGCCAGCCGTACAGGCAGCTAGCGCTACCTGAAGAGCGATGTAAAACTGCATGTGAAGTAGCCGGTGACAGGCCTATCCCAACTGTGAAATTCAAAGAGGCAGAGAACGCAGACACGATGGCAACAGCAATCTTGGTAGAATGCAGGGAGCTGGTGAGCTTTGTTGCTTTTGATGAAAACGACGATGTATACCCGATAGCGGCGGTAGCCTTCACAACCGGCGCCGTGCCAGATAAATTGGAATTTTGGTCCAATCTTGTGGACAAAGCTAAAAGGAAACATCTTCTTTTTCGAGATGTAGGTGGCTAGAAATCATTCTGCCAATTTGGCGCACCGATCTGACATGGTGGATTCTGGAATGTGCAGATTGGTGTCCGAACCTTGTGTGCACGGAACGAATTGAGGCTGTGTATGTGTGTGTGCCCAATGCTGCTTGGAACCTTGTGGACGGACTTTAATGTCACACTGACAGCAAGTGTCCGCGTGACATTCTTGGTTGGGAGGTGTGGAGTTCGCTGACCTTTCCGCGAACTCGTTGATCTTGTATTCGCAAGGAAAGCTGCTCCCACGGGGTCGGAAGTCCCCAACAAAGGGGCCCGTCCCATCCCTGCCGCCCCTTTGTGCAGCGGACGTTCTCGTTTACGCCGCGCCGTCACGGGGATGACCCGCCGGGAAAAACGCGAACCAAGTACAGCTAACGACATGTGGTTGTTAGGGGGTTGACGAGGTTTCGGGGGCGCACGAGATATTAGCCGAGTGACCGGAAGCCCACTATTTCTGTAACGACTGTCTACTTCCCTTAACGACTGTCTTCTCTTTGTTGCTGTCAACAACCTGAGTCATCGCCTCGTCGGCACATGTTTCTAGCGTCTGTGGTGCCGTGGGTGGCGTGGGAACGGAAGTCGCATTTGTGTTGTTTGTGTAGTTATTCGAAACCTCCTTCCCAAATGTTTTAATCAGACCTTTTTCCCCAATCTCTGATCAGTGGGCGGACCTTATTTTCCTTTCCATAACCACTGATTGGCGAGATGGGTCGTTGGTTATCTTATTGGTTGCTGTCCCCGCTAAGGGCGGAGACAGAGGGTTTAAAACCAAGTGCTCTGGGTTTAGCGGGGGCTGAATTCGTCTGATCCACGATTTAGTCATGTAAATAGTTTTCTCCTTGCTTTGTTTCTTCTCGTTTTTTTTACCTATGTTGTAAATAAATAGTTAACCTTCTCCTTTCCTTGAGCAATGTGAATTTTTGCGAGTAGAACAACCGGGTCATCAAGAAACTCCGATTTCATCTTCAAGTAGTTTCCTCACATCGCCACCGGAAGGGGAAACTCAACTCCACGGCTCTCGCAGATCACTGCACGGGGCATACGGCCGAAGTTCCGGCATTCGATTCCATTATAATCCAGCTCGAATGGCCGTGGGCCGAGGAGGTACATGGTAGTGACGACTGGTAGCCGGTGTCGGAAGGCTCGACGCATGGTCACTATACGTGATGCTTGGTTCCGCGTTGCGACCGCGAGAATGGCTCCAAATGCGCTCAAGAACACTGAACGCTTCACACACGATTTCTTTCAAATGTCAACAAGTCGCCGTCTGTGTGAGCACCTATCAATGAATGAAAAGAAATTCACGCGCCTTATATAACCGCCTTGAGGGTTGGTGTTCTAGCGAAGGGCATGCGCAATAGAATAAAAAAGCAGAAGCACGCTGTCGCATGAATTATTGGGGCAATGACGATAAGCGAAGTATTCGGAAAGTATATCATCACCCCGTAGTTTTTCGCGTTTCTAAAAGGCAAACTTTACGTCTTATCGTCACGGGCGCTGTGACATAAACAAGCGTGAAGGGGAGGATAAGGGGAGAATGATTATGTCTTCGTGCAAATCTCCATAAACTTTGTTTTCTATTTATTATACGTTATTCCGCCCCCTCTTGCTGATGAATGCATACAAACTGACTACGCAGGGCTATGTCAACAAACTAGCCCAATCTCTAAAGGTTCTGATATCAGTCTAAACCTAAACGTTTAGAAACAAACCGCCATGATAGCCGCAATCAAGTTTTTTTATTTTCATTAGCGAATCTTGCTTACTTTTCTGACGACAAACCAAAGCAGTATCTGTAGTGATGACAAGCGTTTCCGCTGTCTCCTCTACCGAACAATCTTCATGATATACCGATGCCCAGGGAAACAAAATCTGTTCTCGTGTGCTTAGACAAAAGTGTATTGACCATTTTTTGAACTTTCCTCGTCGTAAGAATGATGCCCAGTACGCTTTCTCTTGAAAATCATGAAAGCTTGGTTGAAGGTGGAAGTCCACCTCTAGCGGCATCGTACTTGCATTAGTTTTCATTGTCTTTCGCTACATGCGCAAATGACACATATGATTTATTTTTCACCAAATGATTCCAGCAGCCTCACATCTGAAATAAAAAAGAGCATTTCATGTATCGGTGTATTGTTTATGGGGGTTTAAGGTCCCAAAGCGACTCAGGCTACAGAGGACGCTGTAGTGAAGGGCTCCAGAAATTTCTACCACCTGGGGTTCTTTAATGTGCACTGACACCACACAGTACACGGACCTCTGGAATTTCGCCTCCATTGAGATTCGACCGCCGCGGACAGGCACCGCGGTGGCGCCCATTTCATGTATCGGTAATACCGCTGCTCTTTCGTGTATCAAAGAACTGCTAAAGGAAGTAATCGCCAAGTCCTGCCTTGTGTGTGTGTGCTGTCTCCGTCTTCTAGCGCCTGTACGCTTTTTGCCTAAACCATGTCATGCTACAACCAACTAGCTCAAATCAAAGTCTCGCTCTAATCGCCAAACATTATAGTCAAGCCCTGACGTCACCGTTCTTGAAGGCACATAGACTGGCCCAGTGGAGTGGTCCGCCCCACAAATTTGCTGTCCTGAAAAGATCAGTTCTCAAACCATGCGCCACATTAAAGATGTATTGCAGAGTGAATGCGCCGACGTTGCTGGTTGCTTCAGTCTTTCAATAATAATAATAATAATAATTGGTTTTTGGTGGAAATGAAATGGCGCAGTATCTGTCTCATATATCGTTGGACACCTGAACCGCGCCGTAAGGGAAGGGATAAAGGAGGGAGTGAAAGAAGAGAGGAACAAATAGGTCCGTAGTGGAGGGCTCCGGAATAATTTCGACCACCTGGGGATCTTTAATGTGCACTGACATCGCACAGCACACGGGCGCCTTAGCGTTTTTCCTCCATAAAAACGCAGCCGCCGCGGTCGGGTTCGAACCCGGGAACTCCGGATCAGTAGTCGAGCGCCCTAACCACTGAGCCACCGCGGCGGGGCCGAACTCGTTTTTAGCACAAGTTATAACGATGTATGAATGCCATCTATGGACCGGGTGCCTGCCACTCGAAGACATGCGCGCTCTCATGTCCGCACCGGTGCTGCTTCCAAAGTGCATGGAACAAGCCACAGGCCTCGTTGGCGTGCGGTACCAAATAGCAGCAACGCTTCGAAGAAAAGTAGCTCCGCTAGAAGGCTGAATATTAAAGCAGCTTCCTCAGCTAGAGGGACAGTTCATCTGCGTCGCTTTTCTCTGTCATGCATTCACGAATACATCCAGCATCTTGAGACACGTGCAACGAAGACGCAAATATAGTATGTGTAATAATGGGATGGTTTGCAAATGAGCTCCTGTACGCTTTGGAAGAAGTGGGTGGCCGGAGATGATGAACTGGAACCGCTGCACAGTGTACATGACAGTCCTAACATGTGCACGTTGAGCACTGCTTTCCTCCCGAGGATTGGGGAAGGAGGGCTTGAACTGCAGAAGCAATCGTGCAGAATATGCCTCACTGGAGCACTCAAAGCTGTCTATCAACCGAGACTTCACGCAGTCGCACACATTCCAAGCGGAGGTACTGCAGGTTCAGGACCTGTTGGAAGCGCATCATAAGCTCCCGCCCGGAAGGATATTAGGCGCCGCTACTTTAGCTCGTTGACCAGTCCACACGTCCCTAGGTTACGACCCACAGGAGGGCAAAAGGTGAACGTCCAGAGCATCATGAACTGGACGTCATTCCGGCACTCTAGCAGGTCCGTACCACTGCAGTCATTGCCGAAGGAAACAGTTGATTCAATCTATTTCGTGCGATTCGTCAAGTTCGGCAACTGTGCAAACCAAAATGAGCGTCATGTTGGAAATGCAACTGGCTGTATTGAGACTATCTTTCCAGCCGTTAGTGGATGCCTGGGTCTGCATATTTGGTGCAGTTACTGCTAACAACATCCGGTCTGAAAGCACACTTCAAGGCATCATGATAGTCGTTTATGCGTCCGCTTTTACGCCATAGTAAAGGGTCACGCCTGCCTCACAGAGGTGTTGGAGCAATGTCACCGAGGTTAACGAAGCCGCCAGGACCAAGAAGTAAGTTGACCGAGCAGGTATATGGAAATGACGAAGGGTGGCCGGAAGAAGAATGCTGGTCGCATGGTTACAGTACCTGTTGCCTGGTTTCACAATGTGACCAAGAATTGCTGAAAATACTCCCAAAGACTCTGCACGCTTTCACACTAGCCGTCTTTCAAATGTGAAAAAGCCACCGTCTGTGTGTCCGCCTATCAATTATTGACTACAAAATCTCGCCTTATTTATGTTTCTATAGGGTTGGTATTCTGTCAAAGAACATGCGCAGTTATATCATAAAGCAAAAGCAAGCTGTCGCGCAAAATCTTAATGCTCTGGCGTTAAAATTCAGAGAAAATTTAAAAGCGAGAATAATGGCGGCTCCATCAAAGAACAGCGCTAGCTCAATGCAGGCAGACCTTTCACGGCAACAGTCTATTATATTTCCGACAACTCCACCCAGTGTCTCAACTTTAAAATACAGACATAAAAATATAGGTGCGGTGGTTCCGAAGAATGCTGTTTCACAGTTTAACATCGAGCAAGAGTTCATTAAATTTTATAACTAAATGACGTTATCAGATCATTAAAGTTTAACAGGACGGAAGTTTCAAATACGAACTTGGACAGATACACCCAAGTTACGCGGACATTTCAATAATATATGTGGCTTGATACCAAACATCAGCGTTTCAAGCTTAGGAAAGAAAGGGTTCCAAGATAATAAACTAGATGACGGCACCAGTACCAAGAAAATCAATTCGTGACAGCCGTAGAGAAAAGAGGGTTCCACCATAATTGATTAGATGGCGCCACGGGTACTGAGAAGTGAACTCACAGGAACAGCCGGATGTATGAGGAAACATGTGTCTGGTATGCTACTAGATGGCGCTACGGGTATCAAAAATGGAATATACTGCTAAATGTCTGCTTCACTTGCTTGAATTTTCAGGGGCAGATTCTTCAGGACGCCTGATGTCCCTGTCGCCAGCCTTTTGAGCATTACTGTGAAGAAAAATAGAACAAAGGAAAACAAGCTAGACATAATAAAGCAATTTCGGATCTCTGCTATGCTCGGAGGAAAAGCGAGAAAAGTAGATAAGAATAGCAGATAGGAAGGACGCAAAAATATTTAAAAAATGCGAGGAATACAGCGGGTATTTTACAACCTGCCGCGGATGGGCAAAATCACCATCACAAACCGTCACGTGGCCATCATTGAAGTGCCCGGTGCAAATGTGTTCTTGGATACAACACAACATTCGATTTTCGCAAAGAACCGGGAGTAATTTTTCTGCGTCTCACGTACGCAGAAATTGCGCTGTTATCAGTGGTGTTGCCAGTGCAGAAGCATCACAAGGTGAGCGGTTGACCACAATGACGACGAATTATTAACGGTTTGACAATACTGCACCCAGAGAGAACTGACACGACATATTAAGGCTGCCTTCCGTTGAGGAGGCGTGTTCGATAAATCGTCCCTAAGATACTACAATTAAAATTATAACAAATTAGATTTGCTCAACCTATATGTCCGATCTTCGCTTTCCTGACGGCTTTGTCCAACTACCTCTGTTAAAGATTGCACTTGACCAACCTCCTCAATGAGCCAACTTTTTCCTAAGCTTATTTTTCCTGCTGCTAGTTTACACCGCAGTTTCCTTTGACTTATAGGTATATCAAAGTTCACATTCCCTGACCATCTGAAAAAAAATATTTTCCCGGCTTCTCGCTCGACGTAAATATACTGGTTAATTTGCACACGCAGTGCTCCTTTCAGTTGATTCATGAAAATAATTCAACAGCATTCGAGGACGTCATTTAATTCCTCCATTGTTCAGAACTTCAGATGTTTGCATGGAAAAAGAAAACACGTGCAGTGCCACTAATCTCTCTGACTAAATGGTGCAACAGCAGTACTC
This sequence comes from Amblyomma americanum, assembly GCF_052857255.1. Lineage (NCBI taxonomy): Eukaryota > Metazoa > Arthropoda > Arachnida > Ixodida > Ixodidae > Amblyomma > Amblyomma americanum. The sequence goes on from NC_135497.1 coordinate 504,608,102, forward strand.
CTATATTTTGGGACTGCTATTGCGGTTCAACCTGTTCTAGATCTCCAGCCTTCTCAAAAAATTAAAAAATTCTCGTGATATTTTGCAAGAATGATATCAGAGGTTCTAATTGAGATAATTTTTTACTTCACGTGTATGACGTTTGCAAAGGTCTTAAAGCTATTCACTTTTACTTATGCGACTCTTCATGCTTAGGTTGAGTCTCGATTTGATCTTCTTAACGACTGCCAAATGACCGTTCGTTAAATTTTAGGAACGAGGCCATAGCGGGCGTAGGAATTAGTGTCGGCGTCGATGATTTTGTTGTTTTGATCTTTTTGTACAGACAGCTTGCTCGGCTTCCAAGAGTACTGATGCAAAGGGAGAGCCGGGCACCTTCTTTCGCATTTTTTGCTTGAACTGGATCTAAAGAAGCCTTGCACAGAAGTTTTTTGTTCATGCCATTTGATGGTGTTTTCTGTTAAAATTATTTAGCGCTATGCGGTTAAACGTTATGAAGAACCTGGACCGCCGCGGTGGCTGAGTGGTTATGGCGCTCGGCTGCTGGTCCGAAAGACGCGGGTTCGATCCCGGCCGCGGCGGTCGAATTCCGATGGAGGCGAAATTCTAGAGGCCCGTGTGCTGTGCGACGTCAGTGCACGTTAAAGAACCCCAGGTGGTCGAAATTTCTGGAGCCCTTCACTACGGCGTCTCCCATAGCCTGAGTCGCTTTGGGACGTTAAACCCCCATAAACTAAACTAAACTATTATGAAGAACCCAAGACCAGACTTCGGATGCATTTTAAAGCAGGCTTCTTGCGGATCATGTTTCAATAGCAAGCATTTCACGGCCTGTCATGATGCCTAGTATGCAGCGAGCAATTTGATGGAGGAATAGTGCAAACAAAGGACGGGACATTTGAAGGCACACACGGCGAGCGCTTTCCAGTGTCTCGTGACTTGTTTGCACTATCCTTCCATCAAAATATACCAATACAAACATGGTCACCTTTTCGCTCTGCTACAGTGCGCACATTGCAAAACATTCAAAAATAAAGCACAACAATATTTATCAAGACTCAGAGGTAAGCACTCAATTTTTCAGCACAGCGAACAACAATTAGTACTTTAGTTATTTTTCACACAGCATAAAATGATTCACTAGCAAAACCCAACAGCTGCTGCACATAACTTTGGCGTGCCTATGGAAACGGTGACGGTATACACAAACGCTTTGTCACCCTTGGCAGATATGGGCGGCAAAGCCGGATGTGTTTTCTAACTAGGCGCTGCGACGTCACCCGGAGTCGTATGTCCAGGCAACACATGTTGTGCAGGTGACGCTGTAGAACCAAGCGCCCCCTCTTAAGTATTCGTTGTCAGTAATTAAGGAACGTGGCTCCTAATCGAGTTATGTAGAATTTCTGCCGTTTTTACTGTCAGCTTACCCTTGCAGTAATGTATAAACATGGGGTTTTGAACCGAAATGATGAAATTTGCGATTATTCGTTCTGGACATCCGAAAAGATCTGAATTGCGCTGAAGTAAGGTAGCATTGTGAACGTGTAAAAACAAAAGCATCATTTATGGTACTCACTCTTAGAAACGCTACCACATTGGAAGCGAAGAAAAGCCTTCAAATCCAAGGTGTCGAAGAATAATGTGCTTTGTTGTACTAAGAGAGATATAGGAGCTGAGCTCATGTCGATCTTGACAACTCCCGAAGGAAGCGCTACAAAACAGTCAATATTGTCGCGTTCGACAGCGACAGGTTTCGTGGCACTCATCCCGGTTGACGAAGGCGTTGGAGCCCAATAAACATCGGTGTCGAAGCAGAAATTCCCACTCCACCCTGTGACACTGGAACGCGGTGCCTTTATCCGTCACCGACGGAGCGGCAAAAAACGGAAGGCGAAGCTGCGAAGGTTCGCACAACTGTGACACCGGCAGCAGGCATCCCCGCTCCCGACGTGTCCGCGAATCGTTGCACTGCGCGCCGCACAAGGCCGCAGTGTCAAAGACGGGTGCCGAGGCCAGCGTGCATCTGCCACCCGCAAAGGACCATGGGACACACTTGCGGCCGTCGTGGAACCACCAGTCACCGCGAGCGTCTTCAGCAGTGCAGGCTACGAACCGCGGCTTCTGAACGCAACGGTGCTCAGGAGCCCACCGGCCCTTGACACAGGCCGCCAAGCAGTCCTCGATGGAGGCGAATTGGTTCGGACTGCGGTTGCACACGTGAGCCCTCTGCACTGTCGCAGATAGGCACGATCCTTTGTCCGGGTCATAGAAGAACTGCGCCGCTCCGTTGACATTGCAGAAGGACTTGTGGACGGTTGGGCAGACTGTGCCATCCTTGTCGTTGCTGCTCTGCATGCGGAGAAGTAAGCTTTGATTATCCGCTCCTAGCGTGGCTCTCTACCATGGTAAGTTACTGGGCAGTGGATGGTACTGAGCACATAAGCAGCGCTAGTGCTGACTGGGGCAGATGCACAGTTTCCTTCCAAAATATATAGGCTACGGAGCTCATGGCCCGAGTGGACATCAAATATTTTTGCGAGGTTCATGTGTTACTTTTGTCATGTGCTTCCCAAAAGTGAAGAAGCACACATACGGATGGATGAACCTTGAGCCGATCCGTGTGTTTCTTGACTTAGTCTTGTTGACCATCCGGCGGATTATGATTAAGAACATGCCGAACGAACTCGCTCCAAAGGATATATGTTCACGGATATGTTCCGTGTTAAGAATATGATGTGTGTAAACAGGCGAGAACTGTTAATTTTGGCAAGCTTTCCAGGAGTGACGGAGCGGAAAAGCTGTTGAAAGTAATATTACGGTCGGCAGCGGTTACGATCGCATTAGTAATCCGGTTGCTTTGCTGAAAACTCTACGAGTGAACACTAGCGTAAGTGAACATTCTTCAGAGATGAAAGTAGAACTATGTTTTTCTACAATAACTGGCAATTTTTTTCAGATTACCTCTTCCTATCTCTCCGCACTACCGTCAGGATATGAGAGGAATATTGCTGCTGCAGCCTAATGTTCCAGCGCAAAAAACCTTATTTCTCCCTTCTTCGTCGCTGCATACGCTCCGCCATTAATACTGCGTTAAGTCTAAAAACACTTTTAATAGGCTGGGGTCATATCGCGTGAACACTGTGAGCCCGAAATGGGGAAGGACTTTTCCAAACTTGTTTCAACAGCCGATGGTTCATTGATATAGAGGATAAAGAACAGGCATAGATAGGTACTTGCGGAGCGAAAGACATATTCTCTCCAAAGCCGGTGGTGTGCGGAAATGCCGAAAAACTTTACTAGCCGAACTGAAACACTGGTCTGCCTCGAGACTGAAGTCAATATATTTTAGGCTTAGATTGCAAAAATGCGTTATGATTTTTATTTCAGCCTAGCGTGGACTTCAGACACGTTACAGTCTTTGATACGCATGTTATTGCTTTGAAACTTGCTCTAGGTCGAGTTAAAATCAGTGGTTTGAATCAGGCTTGTTAGGCAAAATATACCGCCCTCTGTGGAAGACAAACGGGTACACATGGCACTGTCACGGCCTTACGGCGCGCAAGTCTAGAAGCCACGGAGGAAGACTTGACTTGCTCCGTGCTAGAAGTTGAGCTCGAGAAAATTGCTAAAAACGAAACAATATTATACCGCAGAACAATGCTAATCGTGTCCTATGCAGTAAAAGACGTTTTTTAGGACCTTTGTATTACACTTTGGCACATATATGTCAAAACTCTGCTGAGACCTGAAGAAACTAGCCCCATGTCACTATGCAGACAGTACTGCCGAAAAAGATAAAATGAAGAATTCAGTTTGAGGCTCTCCTAGACACTGCGTTACATGTCCATTAAAAACTGAAAAAAATCTACCGAAATCTAACGAACAGCGGACCTAACGTGGACAGAAGAATTAAGAGAATAGAAGGAATAAACTACCTTCTGCAGTGTGACAAAAAAAGTTACTGGTAAACGTTCCTGGCAGCCCAAAATGAGGCTTAAGCTACTTTTGCGAAATGATGAAATTTGCGATTATTCGTTCTGGACATCCGAAAAGATCTGAATTGCGCTAAAGTAAGGTAGCATTGTGAACGTGTAAAAACAAAAGCATCATTTATGGTACTCACTCTTAGAAACGCTACCACATTGGAAGCGAAGAAAAGCCTTCAAATCCAAGGTGTCGAAGAATAATGTGCTTTGTTGTACTAAGAGAGATATAGGAGCTGAGCTCATGTCGATCTTGACAACTCCCGAAGGAAGCGCTACAAAACAGTCAATATTGTCGCGTTCGACGGCGACAGGTTTCGTGGCACTCATCCCGGTTGACGAAGGCGTTGGAGCCCAATAAACATCGGTGTCGAAGCAGAAATTCCCACTCCACCCTGTGACACTGGAACGCGGTGCCTTTATCCGTCACCGACGGAGCGGCAAAAAACGGAAGGCGAAGCTGCGAAGGTTCGCACAACTGTGACACCGGCAGCAGGCATCCCCGCTCCCGACGTGTCCGCGAATCGTTGCACTGCGCGCCGCACACGGCCGCAGTGTCAAAGACGGGTGCCGAGGCCAGCGGGCATCTGCCACCCGCAAAGGACCATGGGACACACTTGCGGCCGTCGTGGAACCACCAGTCACCGCGAGCGTCTTCAGCAGTGCAGGCTACGAACGGCGGCTTCTGAACGCAACGGTGCTCAGGAGCCCACCGGCCCTTGACACAGGCCGCCAAGCAGTCCTCGATGGAGGCGAATTGGTTCGGACTGCGGTTGCACACGTGAGCCCTCTGCACTGTCGCAGATAGGCACGATCCTTCGTCCGGGTCATAGAAGAACTGCGCCGCTCCGTTGACATTGCAGAAGGACTTGTGGACGGTTGGGCAGACTGTGCCATCCTTGTCGTTGCTGCTCTGCATGCGGAGAAGTAAGCTTTGATTATCCGCTCCTAGCGTGGCTCTCTACCATGGTAAGTTACTGGGCAGTGGATGGTACTGAGCACATAAGCAGCGCTAGTGCTGACTGGGGAAGATGCACAGTTTCCTTCCCAAATATATAGGCTACGGAGCTCATGGCCCGAGTGGACATCAAATATTTTTGCGAGGTTCATGTGTTACTTTTGTCATGTGCTTCCCAAAAGTGAAGAAGCACACATACGGATGGATGAACCTTGAGCCGATCCGTGTGTTTCTTGACTTAGTCTTGTTGCCCATCCGGCGGATTATGATTAAGAACATGCCGAACGAACTCGCTCCAAAGGATATATGTTCACGGATATGTTCCGTGTTAAGAATATGATGTGTGTAAACAGGCGAGAACTGTTAATTTTGGCAAGCTTTCCAGGAGTGACGGAGCGGAAAAGCTGTTGAAAGTAATATTACGGTCGGCAGCGGTTACGATCGCATTAGTAATCCGGTTGCTTTGCTGAAAACTCTACGAGTGAACACTAGCGTAAGTGAACATTCTTCAGAGATGAAAGTAGAACTATGTTTTTCTACAATAACTGGCAATTTTTTTCAGATTACCTCTTCCTATCTCTCCGCACTACCGTCAGGATATGAGAGGAATATTGCTGCTGCAGCCTAATGTTCCAGCGCAAAAAACCTTATTTCTCCCTTCTTCGTCGCTGCATACGCTCCGCCATTAATACTGCGTTAAGTCTAAAAACACTTTTAATAGGCTGGGGTCATATCGCGTGAACACTGTGAGCCCGAAATGGGGAAGGACTTTTCCAAACTTGTTTCAACAGCCGATGGTTCATTGATATAGAGGATAAAGAACAGGCATAGATAGGTACTTGCGGAGCGAAAGACATATTCTCTCCAAAGCCGGTGGTGTGCGGAAATGCCGAAAAACTTTACTAGCCGAACTGAAACACTGGTCTGCCTCGAGACTGAAGTCAATATATTTTAGGCTTAGATTGCAAAAATGCGTTATGATTTTTATTTCAGCCTAGCGTGGACTTCAGATACGTTACAGTCTTTGATACGCATGTTATTGCTTTGAAACTTGCTCTAGGTCGAGTTAAAATCAGTGGTTTGAATCAGGCTTGTTAGGCAAAATATACCGCCCTCTGTGGAAGACAAACGGGTACACATGGCACTGTCACGGCCTTACGGCGCGCAAGTCTAGAAGCCACGGAGGAAGACTTGACTTGCTCCGTGCTAGAAGTTGAGCTCGAGAAAATTGCTAAAAACGAAACAATATTATACCGCAGAACAATGCTAATCGTGTCCTATGCAGTAAAAGACGTTTTTTAGGACCTTTGTATTACACTTTGGCACATATATGTCAAAACTCTGCTGAGACCTGAAGAAACTAGCCCCATGTCACTATGCAGACAGTACTGCCGAAAAAGATAAAATGAAGAATTCAGTTTGAGGCTCTCCTAGACACTGCGTTACATGTCCATTAAAAACTGAAAAAAATCTACCGAAATCTAACGAACAGCGGACCTAACGTGGACAGAAGAATTAAGAGAATAGAAGGAATAAACTACCTTCTGCAGTGTGACAAAAAAAGTTACTGGTAAACGTTCCTGGCAGCCCAAAATGAGGCTTAAGCTACTTTTGTGAAATATTTTCTATCTTCAGGAGGAGTTTTCAGACTACCTTAGGCAAAAAATAAAATTGGCGGGATTCGTTTCAGTTTGTGTATCAACGGGCAAAAACACGTTTTAACTCAACTGCAATGTCACGTGCGATGAAAACTCGCAATTTTCCCAACTCCGTCGCTTATTCCACTCCCCAAAAAGGTCTCTCACTACATTACGGTGCAATTAAACCTTTCTAGTTGTTTGTAACACACCTCGCCGTCCATGTTGATGGAGTTTGTATACATGCATGCTACCTCTGATTTTTGTGATACGTTTTGTGCTTATGTTTAAAGTTGACGAAGGAAATTATTTCTTTTTGAACAAGCATTATGGTTCGAGCGGTTCTTTTTAGTACGCGTCGTTTATAATTAGTCTTACATGTTTAATGCAACCTTCAAGCCATAGTTGTTTTTTTGTGGTTGTAAAGCTAATTTCTAAATGATTTACTAGGCGCCAGTCAGTTGCTAAGATACAAAAAATCAATTAACACTTCCAGGAGGGGACGAGAAACAGCATTTAATAAAACATCGAGATGGGTCGTTGGGATTTTTTTCGCCATCTAACTAGACATATTCATTATATTTGTGGCCACGGGTGTTTAGAAAATACTTGGTTTGGTGTAGTAGAACTAAAGCTAATAATGGCTTGCATTACACACAATATTAAAATGTACGGAAAATGAAATCTGCGCGACCCACAACCGTCTGGACGTTTCCTAATCATTCTCCGCAGAGGGTAGCTGTACGTGACGGAACTAAGGACTCATAATTCTTGAGGGCGGGCAATCGATTTACGTGTTCAAAACAGGAAATGAAAGCCATGATAAACATAGTTGTGCGTTAGTTTTTGAAGGTGGTAATCTACCTTGACCTTCGATGCTTCATCATGAACTAATCACGCGCGCAACCTGTACATATTTATTATTGCGTAAATAGTTTTTGTGTATACTACCTCTCCACCCTATTTTCTCTGCCTGTCCCCTCACCTCTCTCATTTCATTTGTCCATTCTGCCAGCTATCCTTTATTTCCGCTGTCCAAGCTTAGGTGCTTCAGTATCGGTGGCAGATGGCGGGGTTAGCGAAAACCTTTTCCTTTATTTTTATTATTATTTTAATCAACCCCTACTGCTACTTGACCATCGGGTGTATCCTACCAGTCAGCACCACTCGCGTGCGCTTATCTTCGTTTAGTTGCAATACGCACGGGGGAATCACTGACGTTAGTAGTAGGGACAAGTGGATCCTTCATGCCTTGCTTGTCTGAAGCCGTTTCGTTCGCGCCTGGTGACCGATCAGGCGCTGTGGTTTGCTCGGGCACCCGTGTCGGCGTCGGCTTCTCAGTGGTCATGTTCCCAAGACTGGTCTTGCTGGTAGTGCGGGTCGTATGGCCTCCGCTGCTCTCAGTTGTTGGTGAACGCGTTTCCGTTGGCGGTTGGGTGGTGGTATGCGTCTCGGGTGAACTGGGTGCATCTTTCATCTTCAAGGAGCCCTAGAAATAATTAACTTTAATATTAGCCATACGTTTTTAGGAAAAGTCTATTGATACCTAATGTAGTCGCAGTTGCTCCTGCTATGAGTAGATTGCTGTATTCAAGGCTTCATGACTGCAGTGCTCGTAAGGCCGACAACCAACACCGATCAAATCATCTCGCCTATACTACAAGTGTAAAAAGATTAATCTTTATCTTAAATAGAAATATATCTAGAGAGCGCCATAAATCAGAGGAGTTAAAAAAAAATAGTGCTCTCGATCAGCCCAAGTTACCTACAAACCCAGTGGGTGAGCATTCGCCAGTAGGTGAGTATTCGCCTAAAAATCCAAAGAGAAGAAAGTTAAGTCTAGCGTGACCTATACAGCGTGCTGCAAGCTCACTCCCTAACAAGGGTGACTAAAATCATTTAAGTTCTGTTTGCCGCAAGCCATCATGCAGCACACTATCTCCACGACCACGGCGTTCCGAATAAATGAATACCTGTCCAAGACTTTTGAATAGTGCAGCCGAGTCACCTGGTGAGGCGCAGGTGCATCCGTAGGTGGCGGGCCCAGCGTCAGGTCGAAGATGCGCGGGTCAGGCTTGCGCAACTTGTTGACTTGGTTCCCACCAACCGAGAGTGTGTCTTCTGTCATATCTGCTGTGCGCGCGTACATGTGAATGCCGACCACGATCACCGCCAAGGTGAGCAGCATCGCCAGACTGGTGAGCATGCGCACAATAACACGGGGAACCTGCGCATTGCAAAAAAGGGCACAATGTCGTTAAGAAAGGGGGGGGGGAGAGCTACTTAGTCCATTGTGTTCAGGCCTCCGGTTTCAGTGCGGGAGCATGAATAGTGGCCATTCCGGGCATTAAGACATAGTGTGTTCGTACGTTTGTCTGAAACCTGCTTTGTGGCAGGCTTGCCAACCGATTGTAAGGAACCATCCCAGGTATATATATATATATATATATATATATATATATATATATATATATATATATATATATATATATATATATATATATATATATATATATATATATATATATATATAAACACCAAGTGTCCTAGCTGAATCTAACCAAGCTGAATCTAACCAACCACGGAATGTTCCAGCGGCGTGAAATCCAGTGTGGTTTGTTTACAGTCGCGTGACATAGCAGTACATTTTTCGTTATTCATCGATAATAATTATGTCTAATTAGCTAACTTTTCAACTTTTGAATTAAAATCAGCTGACGCAAACGTTCGTGCAAGGTTACTGTTTACGTAAAGTAGTTTTTTACCTGCCTTAAACCATAACTCGCACAATAGACAACAAAAAACTTCCACGCGACAACGGTGGAACTTGAACCTCGCAAGATATGTGTTAGAGAACGAAATCCTTTTTTCTTCTGAAGAGAGCCCCCCGATGAGCCTTTGTGTGCACATTGGGGCGGAGATGTGAGCCAACAGCTGTTTACGCGATGGCTTCCTTTTAAAGCCAGTAAATGAAGCTACGTCAATCGTACCTTGGTGGAAACAACGCTGCTAGCTGTTTTTCGAGATGATCTGCAACTTTTCCATTGACACTTCTTTCCTCAATAACTATAAAATCGGCTATCTAGACCCATCTAATTGACTTTAAAGATCGAAAAAAGGATACTTCTGACTAGGCCATGCGACACTGAACAACCCTCAGTTGGTTTCACTGGTGGTTTCACTGGGCTAGAACACTCTTTTATTTAAAGCTTGGTGTCATTTAGCTGCGACACCTGGCGTATATACTACGGACTTAATGGGATTAGCCAATGGAACTAATCAGTGAGGCCATGTGACGCCAAAATATTGTGACGTCATCCATACGTCTGATGACGTCATGCCTACAGCCAATCAGAGTACAGCAACAAAAAGTACACATCGTCTAGTGATAGCATCGGAGATCGAAGAGTGGCGATCGGATGTTAACGGAGAGGGAAAGTAGGTGTTGAAAGGCTGAGCCACCGACATAGCGGCAAACGCTAATGCTTCCGCATTTCTACAATGCAGTCTCTGCAGTCTTTGGCGCTCGGCTGCTGACCCGAAAGGCGTGGGTTTCGATCCCGACCGCAGCGGTCGAATTTCAATGGAAGCGAAATTCTAGAGGCCCGTTTACTGTGCGATGTCAGTGCACGTTAAAGAACCCCAAGTGGTCGAAATTTCCGGAGCCCTTCACTACGGCGTCTCATAGCCCGAGTCGCTCTGGGAGGTTAGACCAATATAAACCTAAACCAAACCATCTCGCCATTTCTTCACACAGAGACAGGCTGGCGCCAACTAAGAACTGCAACTCAGTAACTATCAACTATAATCAGTTAGTAGCTGACGCCAGTCTTGTCTCTTCACGTTCTCATTTGTGCAAGAGCTAACAGCACGACCAGTCTAAAGCCGCTGCAGAAGAAATCAGGAAAATTGAGTGTATAGATGGTTTATGGTGGTTTAACGTTCCAAAGCATCCAATGCTATGAGGAACGCCGTAGTGAAGGGCTCTGGAAATTTCGACCCCCTGGGGTTCTTTAACGTGCACTGGGATGTATTACGCACAACTGTCTCTATGGCTTTGTAGGCACTTCGCTCACGCTACGGAAGTTGAAACCCATTAGATTCTTTCAATTAACACGAAGGGACGCGAAAATGGTTCATATCCTTTTAGTACGTTTTGTTTTAAGCGCAGGATAAAAAAAATCACGATAAACGTCGCCCAATCTCTACAGTGCGCATGCATGCCGAAACTTGCGCCTCTGAAGCAGTCTTGGTATCACTTCATCGAGCCGCGCCTGGGGCAGAAGGAAAACAAACAAACAAAAAAGTCTGGCCGCAAGAAAAGCAACGACGCGCCGTCTGCCCATGGAAGTGGCGCCACAGTTCTATCGCTGATAAGTGAGTCAGCGCCGACCGCCATTGAAAAGGCCTGCAGTCGACAGTAGTGGGCATGCGCAAGTGGCTGATTCGCGGTTAAAAATGCCACCGACGAAGACCGCCGGTCATTCTTCGTGTTTGCTAGGAGCGAGAGCTTATTTTCGCCGTAAAAGCGGAAGTGGTGCTGGACCTGCCTCTGTGCGCGTTTCCAATGGGTTGCTGTGATTTTGACCGTCTACCGGAGACGCATGGATGCCGTTGCACTCACGGACTACCGACGACTGCCGAGGAATACGCCTCTCCGAGCCAGGCCGTCGGCATCGAAGGTGAGTGCGAGGCAAGGCCTCGCGGCGAGGGCGACATGTTTCCGTGAAACCTTTTAGTCAAAATTTAAGCTTCACTCGCACTGTTCCCGCGAGCATTGAATAATAACCAGCAAACAACACGCAGCATGTAGAGGAGAGGTTTCATGGGCTGTCGCCATCGGGTTTCTGGTTCGTGACGCAAGCGAGGGGAGCTAGGATTCGCGCCGCGCATTCAGCTCTAGGTTTAGCTCACACTAGTCAGGTCAGCTTCAGGTATTGAGCCAGCGACGAAACTTCGTATGCAGGGTGTTTCACCTAAGACTTTGCGCAGTTTTTGAAAGTGGGCAGTTTGAGTTAGAAGAGCGCCTTTTCCGGCATACCTTTGCCGGCGGCGTGGTGCGTCGGAGTACAGCTAAGGCGTGGTAACTAGCACGCTGGTTAAGTAATACTGAATAGTTTAATAACCGCCTTTTTCTTTTGGGTTCCTTGATAGTTGAGGGACGTGTAGCCTACCGCAAGTTTTATCCATTTCAGTTTTTGGAATTTTGGGGGCGTGGTTGCCCTCGGCCCTGTGGCCCAACTAATATTGGCTACATCACACAAAAGTACGTGCGCGAGAGGCCTACGGGCTTAGCAACCTCTGCACGTAACTCGTGGAAATAGCCAAAATTTGTTAGGCCACAGCGCCGAGGGTGGCTGCGTTTTCGAAATTCTGGAGTGTTCTGGATGTTGCTTACGGAGGGCTGCACGTCTCTAAGATATAGGGGGATTTGACAGTGATAGTTAGAAGGTTGACTATTCAGTGCTGCTTAACCGGCACTCTAGTTATCCCGCTTTGGCTGTATTATGATGCACTACGCACTATGCCGAAAGGGTCGCCCTTCTACCTCAAAAAGCCTATTTTTGGGAATTGCGTGCGGTCTTGGGTGAACACACCCGGTATGGAGAGCTTTGCTCGCTGCCTCAACGGGGTTTATATATGCGAGCTCGCTATCGTTTGTGTCACGAAACAAAAGCTCGTTCCGAACGCCGTTGCGACCAAGCCACTATGTCGTGCAGCCGAACTCCCGGGCGCGCATATTCTTTTGAGACATGTGGCTTGTGGCCGTACACGGTGCTCGGAAATTCTCGCCAGCCTCGTCGAGCAACTCCGAAGAACTGACGCTGCCTACGGTCTGCGGCACATCGTGTTTCCGCTGCAGCCAAGGTCTCTTCGGTTTTCTTAATTGTTTCAGCCCCGTGGCGCAACGGCTTCAGTCGCGCTCACTTAGCCCACCACGGTGAGTACATGGAAGTGCGATATGCTTGCGTGTATGTCATTCCTTCTTTTTTTTCTTTGCAGATGTGCTCATTCCAGCATTCCCGCACTTAATCCAACGGCACTGGTGCATTCGGCCCGCATCTGGACTGATATGGCAGTTGCGGGTCGTGCAAGGTTCCTTTCGTGCACCCTCTGCCTCCTGTCACAAACGTTGTACTGTCGGCTGCTTTGACTGCACTGCATCGCAGCGTCCTTTCCCGCGTTTTCGGTAAGCAGGACCACGACTTATCGAAACGAAACTGGCATGGCTGCAGATGAAAGCAGTGCCCCCCAAGGCTGCTTAATACCATGGCGCCGCTGAAGACGGTCCAGGATGTAGTTCAGTTGAAGCTCTCGTGGAATAAGCCACGTTCGTTCCCGACAGTGCAGCTAGTGTACAGTGTGACCCTTTGATGACTTCGGAATGCTGACGACATCCATGGCTACATGAAGAGGGCTTGATCGCTCTGGTTGGTGCATGGTGATGGAAATGGTTGCACAGTGCTAGCAGACGGAATGGAAGAGAACACAGAATATGTCTGTTATTCTCTTGCGTCTCGTCTGTTCGCTCTGCTCGGTCGTTTCCATCTATGGTTGCATTTCGCAAAGGTTCCCTTTTTGTACTTTGCAGACATGCCGGCTTAGGGTCTCACTTACACAAGGACACCACGGAGCCGCCTCAGCAACTGCGAGCTCAGAACTCTGGTCTCGGTCCGGCATCCATGTACCGCGCAAGATACTCCCTTCTTGGCTCGCGTTGCTGCTGCCTCCCGCCACAAACGCTGTACTGTCGGCTGCTTTGACTGCACTGCATCGCAGCGTCGTTTTCTGCGTTTTTGGTAAGCGAGACCGCGACTTATCGAAACGTGAAAACTGGCATGGCTGCAGATGAAAGCAGTACCCCCTAAGGCTGCTCAATACCATGGCGCCGCTGAAGGTCTAAGATGTAGTTCAGTCGAAGCTCGCGTGGAATAAGCCACGTTCGTTCCCGGCAGTGCAGCCAGTGTACAGTGTGACCCTCGGACGACTTTGAAACACTCACGGCATCCATGGTTGCAAGAAGAGGCTTGATCGGTCTGGTTGGTGCATGTTGATGGAAACGTCCGAACAGCGCTCACAGACCGGATGGAAGAGAACACAGAGCGTGTTCTCTTCCATCCCGTCTGTTCACGTTGTTCAGGCGTTTCCTTCTATGGCTTCATTTGGCGAAGGTTTCTTTTATCTTTCCAGATATCGTGGCTCAGAGTCTTCCTTGGATGAGGAGAGCACGGAGCCGACTCTGGAAGTCCGAGCTCGGATCTGTGGCCCCGGTCCGGCGTCTATGCACGACGCAAGGCAGTCCCTTCCTGCCCCGCCCGTCTTTTTAGCTCTCTTGATACCAGGAGTAGGGTGGTAAGTGCAAATGAATCGAAGCCGGCGTGGCATGCCACACTTTTGCTCCCGACAGTACGGAAAGTGTGCAGCGTGTCCGTAGGAAGCCTGTGTAGCATACGCTCGACATCCATGTTTTCCACTTGTCGTTGCAGATACGCCAACTTAAGTTCTCTGAGCCGCGTCGGAAAGTACGAGCTCTGATGTCTGGCCCTGTTCGGTATCCATGCAACACGCAGGATGTTCAATTCCTGCCTCACGTATGCCTCCTTTCCACAGAAGAGCTGTATCTACTCAAGTCTGCTATGAATCTACTACAGTTAGTGCTTGGTCTGTTCGCCGCTCGTTCAATATAAATTGTTATTTTCGGGCTTGTCTCCGTCCTACTTATTCGTATTGCTACCAGTCACCCATGTTAGGCTTATTTCATCAAATTCAGCAGCATATGGTGTATGGCCTTGTGTATGGCCACACACTACAGGGTTTATCTCCACTTCACCACATTCGCACAAGTCGTGCATGTATTGCACCTACACTGGAGTCAGTCGGATATCACACAGCAAGCATTCCTTTTCTGTTGGTAATACTCTTGATATCCGCCAATACTTTCCTTCAAGCAAACGTCTCGGCAACATCATTACGAGCTATAGGCGTTTCCATTCACTTCATAAGTTTCTCCTTTCATTGTTGATTGCACCAATCTGGACGAATGTCCAGTTGTTTGGCGTTACTTTACAAACCACACAACAATTTGATCAAAATCGCTCATTCCCAATTACTACAAACTGTATTATTCGTGCCTGTGCAGTTCAAAAGCACACCTTCTCATCGGTGCAGTCATTCCCGATCACCTGTATATGCTAATTAACACCTTTTGCATACTTTCAAGGGGGCCCCTTCACCAGGCAAGGTGGACGTCAGTCCGGCTCTTTTGCGGTGTGCAAGGCTGCTTTCTTCTTTACAATACTTTCGATTCTTTTTGTGTACTTCGGTTTTTTTCCCTGCCTTCGTTTGCTTTGTTTTTGACTTGCCTCTTTGTATCTGAGGCTTTCCGTTTTTCTATTTGGGTATATAGAGATGCTCTGTGTGCTTCACTGTGTCTTGAGTCAGTACGGACGTTTGGTTGAAATAAAGGGAAAACATGAAAACTTGTGGAACGTGCTCAGAAGAGAAAGGCGAAGCATGGGTTCTAAAAAAAAAAAAGAAATCTGGCATGCCTCAACGATGTGGCCCATGAATGACCTCCTTGAAGACATGTGCAGAATATCATTCTAATCACCGGTTGTGCATCACGGCGGCACATGGGCTTCACCTCCTTCCCGGGGCCTACCAGCCGGGTGTGGACACCGACGGTCTCTACGCTGCTGCTTCCAGTCAATCCAACGCGAGTGCCTAGTCGGCGCCTCTTGGACATCGACGCGATGGCCTGCTGACCCGGATCGTCATCGCCGCTGCGACGACTCCTGTGTGCCAGCTCCGAGCTACTGCCGACGTGGTGCAAAGAGCTGCCGCCTTCACCTGTCCCTGTTCGCGGCCATCGACTGCGGGAGGCGGCGCATCGATGCCTTGAGAGTCCAAGTAAGCAAACTGCTCGCAAACCTTGGTTGTCTGTTAGGCCAAGTCAGTTAGCTATTGATAGGACTCTCCCTCTGTTTTGTTTGCATTGTATGTATGAGCGGTATTTGCGAGTTCTGCGTCGTATAAAATGTGTCGTTTGCAACCGCCTTGCTTTACTGTTCTACATGTATTATTCATTTTTCTTTTCCAGATAGCTGCCGTGTCTTCGTCACCTCGAGGCTCTCCCCTCTTTGAACCCAGCACTTCAGTATCGGAGCCTCAACTCTCCCGTTGTTTGAGTACGCTTTCTCAATAAGCATTTCTCACTTTCGTTTTGACCTCCTTATAGTTACGTTTTATTGCAAAGCTCATTGCAAATTCTTTTACTTGCATTGGTTTCTTTTCATTTGCTCAGCGATAGCTGTTTGCGTGTTGTCCTGTGATGCACGCACTCCCTTGCACCCATGTGCTCTACACACAACTTGCATAGCCGCCACACTAAACCTGAGGCGCAAAATCCTCTTATGCACCATAAAACCCCGGTCCAACTAAACACCCTTAATCCCGACACCCGCACCCGTTGACCACTTGCTGTACCCGGCTACTCCTACATACTTCACGCCGGATTACTACACCCGCTTATGTCCCTAGACATATGTTATGGATGGATGAGCGATCGTGCGTGACTCGTGCCTACCGTACCCCACATCCCTACCCTTTGCCACAGGGTAAGCGTCCGGTCACTCGTTGCCGGCCGCACACGCAAAATATCCACGATATTCGTCTTACACCTAAAGGGCAAATGTCAGAGAATTTAATTATTTGGTGCAGAACAAATTTGTTAGGCCAATAGTAATATTCGTTGGATGCTGTCGGCATGCGCGCGCAACTTGCTTGTTTGTGCCGTTTTGTTTACGTTGCCTTTTGTTTCTGCAGGTAGGCCGGCTCTTACTTTCCCGTTCAACACAAGCCAACTGGACGTGCTATTTTGTGAATCGGGACTGGCACAAAATACTTAATTTTGCTGGGTGGCTGAGCAGTTCGGTGCATGCAACTCTGCTGGCCAAATATTTGGAATTTCGCTACGTTCTTCGCTGCATAATAACCAAGATAATTTTTACTTGAACATAAAATGAAGTGCCCATAAGGCGATGCGCGATGCTGAAGAGGAAAAGAAAAACGCGCGCGAAATGCGCCTACCAGCTGTTCTAGTTTGGTTAATCACTATGATTGAGATAAATGGTTGATATATTTATTTTAATGCCTATCACAGCGCACGCGCATCCCAAAAACAATGTATGTGCAGCACCATCGCTCACATGCAAATACTCACTCGTGTGCAAGAAACATTTCGACTACTTTTATTCTTAGAAATTTTTTACATGTCACACGTCGGAACAATGAGGCGATTATTGATATTGTCTCACACGCGTCTGCATAACGCAGCTATTGATGTCAGTCTCCAAATTAATTTTTTGTATTACCTGACTGGCGGAGGGCTTTACTGACAAAAAAAAGATGAAAAGGAGTTTCGTTAGCTCGTCTCAACATTTCCAACAAAAGCATTCCTAACAGGAATGAGTGTATGAGCGCAGTTTTTCGCGAACTGGAAGATTTGACTACAATAATTTCTCATCTACAGGCTTGTATTTTTTTCTTTTTACTTTTTTGGTATCGTCAACTGATCGATGTGAGTGAATGAAAACCTTTCAAAGAATTTGCTGCACATTGAACGGATGGACCATTACTTTCAATATTTCCATTATAGTACCTTACAATTTACCAATATTAATTTTTCGCCCAATAATGTAAAACACGTCTAGGAAATATCTAGCATTCCACTGACAGCTCTTGGCTATTTGTGTTAGAGAAATATTCTGGCTAATATTCCTGTTTCGTTTTTTATGGCAGCCCTCGACCGAACAATAAGTTTCTCCACTCTTTGAAAGTCGCGGAATTCCAGCCATGACTCACAACGAGCTGCAACCCCTCTTTTGTGCATTTGCGAGCAGGACGGCACGTGCTCACATTGAGAGAAAGAGCGCCAGCGGTGCGAAAAGTACGCGTACCAGTCGAGACGTTGCTCACTCAATGCGCTCCTCTGGCGACGTGCCCGGACAGAAGTTCGGAAGTGACCGCCAGGGGGAGAGGCGCTACACGTGCTTCGCCCGCTTTCTGTATCACCGAAATCACGTGACGACCATGATGCTCTGCAGCGCGAGCGAACATCGGGGTTGTTAAGTGGAAGCCCACGGGGCCGATGCCCCCCCCCCCCCCCCGCACCTGTTACCAGGAGCGATCATGCCCGGGGAAGGGGGGGGGGGAATCGAGGAATGTACGTCGAGGCGTGACGCCCGCTTAGGGTGAGAGCTGCGCATTCCACTGGGCTCGCGACAGCCCACGGGGAGTCGCGGAATGTACGTCGAGGCGTGACGCCCGCTTAGGGTGAGAGCTGCGCATTCCACTGGGCTCGCGACAGCCCACGGGGAGTCGCGGAATGTACGTCGAGGCGTGACGCCCGCTTAGGGTGAGAGCTGCGCATTCCACTGGGCTCGCGACAGCCCACGGGGCCAATGCCCCCCCCCCCCCTCCCGCACCTGTTACCAGGAGCGATCATGCCCGGGGCGGGCCCTGGGCTCCGCCCACTAGTACATACGATGCATTTGCTTTGCTATTGGTCCAAATTGGGCGAGAGCTAGATTACTCAAGCTCCGCCCAATTATCGAAGGGGTTAAAACCTGCGGGAAACGACGACTTGGGACGAGCGCGCCGAGTCTCAAGCTCGGCCGTTTTTAACAGCCTTTTTTAAACAGCCTTTTTTTAAACTGCCTTTTACTCACCTGCCTTTTTATGTCAGTGCCGTCTTTAATAAATAAGTTTTGCTTTGAGAAGTTGGAACTGCTGCCCCAACCGGCAACGTGTCGCCGGACGAAGACCTGAAGTACTCTTCGTACTGCTAAAAGACGTCCCCATCCGAAGGATAGCAGGGAAGTTTAACTGGGGTGGTGCTATGTCCTTTAGGAGATAGTCCGTGTACACATACACGCGAAGAAAAAAACACCGTTTATAGCCAGTGACACGGCTCATAACTATATTGTTTACATTTCTTCAGCCTTGCCAGAAACTGAACGTAGAGAGAGGAGTACCTAGTCCGCTTACGCCAAAGCTGCACCACAGTGCACACAGTTGCAGGAAATAAAAATTGAGACACCCGCGATATCTCGAACCGAAAGTAAAGCTGTGCAGTTTCAGGCCGCTGTTTTCCCAAGCGCATGAGTCAACACATGTGTGCGTCACATTGGCATGGCCTTGCGATCTGGCCTCACTTTGTTCGCGTAGTCAAAAATCGGCTCGCTCACCCAGTTATTCATGCTCAATAATTTTGCCATAAGATTGGGTCCAGACTTGTTGCGCCTCATACAAGTCTGTGTTTTCTATCTCAACTGACATGCACGTTCTCTGTCGGCATTGATTAACACGCGCTTTCTCCCTTCCCCGCTCTGCTCTATTCCTATCTCTTAACAGTACTTTTTTTATTTAATTGCTCCGCTGTCCTGCCCTTGATTCAAGTTCAATCCTTCTAATGAGATAGCGATAGAGTAGTCACCGAGTAACACCGCATATGTCAGGTGCCACGAAATTCTTTTATTGGTCCGGAGTGGTCAAGTGAAATTGTGACGTCATCACAACCTGTTAATTGTGGCAGGTGGCAGTTTTATGAATGATTGGTCGAGAGAAGTCACGTGGCCTTTTGATGTCATCAGAACACGCCCACCGGGTGGAGAGCAACAGAGATAAAGAATCGGAATCGGAATGAGAAAAAGGTGCGATAAGTGCAAACCTCGGCGCTACACGTCCGAATATGGTGATGGAGCGACAATTTCAAAAGAAACTGCCGCAGAGAAACAGAGAAATTGATACAGAAACCACGACGATTGTGAAATCATTGCAATCGCATTCCACTCGGTAACATTAGTGTCCCCATAGACTTCGTTACCTTGCATGTTTCTGCCCCATAGGATGGTATCGTTGAGATGCAGATTTTTTTTTTTTTGAGGGGTACTGGTGAGCTGCATTTGATAGTAAGCTAAACAACGAGAAGCTTTCCTGAGCCCAACAGCATGAACAATCGAACGCCAGCCGAGTTCTCGGATGATGAACTTCTCGTTATTCCTTTGAACAGCAGGAACAGTGTTAGCGAGCTTGTACGCCTTGGACAATTAACAGCTGGACGCCCCCTCCAGCTGTAGTGAACATTGTGCTGTGCGCATGTTTTTATTGCTGCATCATCAACTAATCACGCGCGCAACCTGTACATATTTATTATTGTGTAAATAGTTTTTGATTGTATTACCTCTCCCTCCTATCCTCTGTATCTGTACTCTCACCTCTTTCATTTCATTTCTCCATTCTGCCAGCTATCCTTTATTTCCGCTGCGCCAGCTCAGGTGCTTCAATACCGATGGCAGATGCCGGGACTAGCAAATACCTCTTCCTTCCTTTTTCTTATTTGAATAATCCACTTTCTACTACTACTACTTCTACGCCCACCACAGCTGAAGGTTGCAGGGAAGTTGGCGGTGCTATGAATTGTTTGCGGCCTCAGGGTTCGCGATAAAGGAATGTCCATTGTGTTTTTTTTTCTGCCCTCCCTCCGACAGCAGAGAAGGGGGCGAGTCACGGGATAAGGGGAGCCAGACAGCGGAGAATTCCGAGAATACGGGAAAGGTTAACCACCCTCCAGGAACATAGACGTCAGGATGCATCCCATTGTGCACCTTCTTGCCGCGAGGCGGGCGCATGTGGTTGGTGAGAGCCATCATAGTCCGCTTAGCATCGCATGGCTTTTTTCACATGTCTGTGGCGACGCTGCTCAAAGTGTAGGGTGTCTCTGGCGCTAGTTGACAGCTTCAGGCGCAGTCAACAAGACATTTTCCCGCTAGCTGCAAACATGAATAATGACACGTCGTTGCCACGAGTCAACCTCAGCCCGCATGAACAGGGGAGGGAGACGCGAGAGACAACCTTTGTACGCGAGTTTTTGTCCGTCCGTCTACTGATGACAGTTTGTGAGAAAGTGCGCCTTGAGGATAGGCCTTTCTTCGAGACTGGGTTTGCGAGAGGTTGAAACAACCCGCACCCGTAAGAAAGCGACACTTGGCAGCAGCGGCAGCAACCAGCGCACACGTCTCCTGAATTACTGCTCCACGTATTTGCAGGCTACCCGACGCCTGTCATCTGTACGCGACAAGGTGACGAGCCCGTCCACTGAGCACGGTGCCCGACATCTGTACGGGGCAAGCTGCCGAGCCAGAGGTGCACGACGAATAACATCGATCTCGGACAGCGTTCGAGAATCCTGCATAACGCCGAGCCTCACGGTGAAAAGCACGAACAATCGTCAGCGGTATCACCGACACCGTCCGGCGAATTTTCAGCAAGGGGCGTTTCCTTGGCATTGGCAGCAGCGGCAGCAACCAGCGCACACGTCTCCTGAATTACTGCTCCGCGTATTTGCAGACTACCCGACGCCTGTCATCTGTACGCGACAAGGTGACGAGCCCGTCCACTGAGCACGGTGCCCGACATCTGTACGGGGCAAGCTGCCGAGCCAGAGGTGCACGACGAATAACATCGATCTCGGACAGCGTTCGAGAATCCTGCATAACGCCGAGCCTCACGGTGAACAGCACGAACAATCGTCAGCGGTATCACCGACACCGTCCGGCGAATTTTCAGCAAAGGGCGTTTCCTTGGCATTGGCAGCAGCGGCAGCAACCAGCGCACACGTCTCCTGAATTACTGCTCCACGTATTTGCAGGTTGGTCGTTTTTTCGATAGTTCTTCTTGTTCCTGCCGCTGCTGCCAAGGCTACCGTTGAGTGTCACGCAATTATCATGTTACGCTGTTGCGCATGTCGACAACGTGTTGATGACAGCTGTCAATCACTGTGCTGCTCAGAGTGTGAATTTACGTACCATGTCGGATCATGTTCAGGCGTTTCGGAAGAAACGTTCATTTCGAAATGAGCAAAGGCTTGGAAGGCCTGGAGGTGCGAAACATCTAAGGGCAGCCGTAAAGCTGAGGATACACTGCACGGGCAGCAGTCCGATAGAGAACTAATCACTAGGCTGTTTTCAATGGAAAGTAAAATTGACTCCCTTCTGGCCATGTCCAGCAAGCTTGAGTCGCTTGAGTCATCCGTCAGCCTGCTCTCAGATAAATTCCATGAGTTTCAAACACGTCTTCTAGCCCAAGAAAAGTCGACAAAGGATGTCACGAAGCGTGTAGAGCGGCTTGAGAAAGCTGAATGGGCCTGTGAAATTGCACAGCTCAATAAGGACGTTGACAGTCTAGAATGGCGCAGTCGTCGACTGAACATCGAAATCCATGGTCTACCAGAGACGGAAAACGAGGACTTACTAAAGAAAGTGAATGAAATAGGCACAAAACTGGAACTTGATGAGGTGTGCTCGAGTGACATAACAGCCCTGCACAAGCTTCCCGCGAAGCCGGGCAAAACACGGTGCGTAATTGTTCGCTTCGCAAAGCAGGAGGTTCGTGATGCCTGGCTAGCAAAAAGGCAGGCGCTACGTGATGACAACACCGGAAAGTACATGTGTGAAAATATGACTCGGTACACTCGCACTCTTCTGACAGTTGCAAAAGAATGGGCTAAGGAATCCGGCTACGCGTTCGTTTGGCACGTGAATGGAAAGGTGCTTGTACGGAAACAAGCCGGTGCACGAGCAGTTGTCATCCGCGATAAGGATGACCTCGCCAATCTGAGGTGATAGCGCAGGCAATTGTATTTTCAAGCAAACGCTATGTCATTCATGTCCAATTTTGCTCACCATAGTGAGCAACTCAAGGATAAGCAGAAGTTTTCTTTATTTTATTTAAACGCCCAAAGTTTGCGAAATAAATTTGATGAGGTTACTTTGTTTTTATCAGATTTAAACCACGAGTTTGACTTTATTTGCTTTAGTGAGACGTGGTTAACATCTGACGGCTGTTTTCTCTTGCCGAGATTTGATTGTGTGTCAGCGTGCCGTTCATCAAAGCGCGGAGGAGGTGTTGCTCTGTATGTGCGTTGCCAACTACCGTATCAAATTCTAGCAAACTATAACATTGTGAATGAAAATTTTGAGTGCGTCATTATTCACTGTTATAATATACTACTTGCTCTTGTGTACCGACCGCCATCTGGGTGTTTAAAGCAATTCATGCAGTTTGCAGAAGAAATATTTGAACGTAGCCTCGAGCTCAACCTCGAATGTGTCTTTGTTGGGGATTTCAATATAAATGCTTCTCCAAATAATATTATTTTTTTGCATTTCCAAGAGCTCTTTGAGTCGTATGGTTTTTCAAATGTGATTAATGATCCTACTCGCGTCACGTCAAATTCTGAAACAATACTTGACCTGTGCATTACAAGCTTCTGCCCCGATGAAGTTAAATCACGTACAATTATATGCGATCTTACTGATCATTTACCCATTTACTGTCTGATACCTTCGAAGCAAAAACGCTCTTTTCTGGAGAAAGAAATATTGATTAGAGATTACTCGGAAAGAAACATGTCAAAGTTTAAAGAACTCATTATGCAACAGGACTGGGATAGCGTTACAAAGGAAAAGGATTCTAATAACGCTTATAAGGCATTCTTGATGTTTTTTATTTCTGCGTACAATGAATCCTTCGGTTTTAAAACTCTTAAGAGACACAAGAGAGCAAGAAAGCCCTGGATCTCGCACGACCTGTATAACAGAATAAAAAACCGCAACATCCTTTTTGAAAAGTTTTTAGACACACGAAGTGAAGGCGATCTCCGCGCATTTAAGAAAGCGAGAAATAAATTGAATGCTGATATTAAGAAAGCAAAGAGATCATACTATGTGAACAAGTTTTCCAATATTGCAGGAAATCCTCGTCTGGTATGGCAAGCGGTCAGAGACATCACGTGTAAATCGAACTCCCCAAAGCGGGTTTCTTATCACAGCGAATCTATGAGTGAAGAAGAGGTTGCAAACCTGTTCAACGAACATTTTATTAACGTGGGTGCTTCCGCAAATGACTGCGCTGCGATACCATGCGAGGAATTCGTCAAAGCACATTGTTAAAATACTGTATTTTTGTCCCCAACTGATGAATATGAAATACTGGACGTCATTTTGGGTTTAAAGAACCATTGCGCCTCTGGAGCTGACGATATTCAACCCGGTCCACTAGAAGCCGTGGCAGAAATAGTTAATAGTCCACTCACTCATATTCTGAACCTTATTCTTTCCACCGCAGTGTTCCCAGACGCAATGAAGTTAGCTCGTGTGGCTGTTATACACAAGGGCGGTTCCACTAACGATATGAACAATTACAGACCAATCTCGGTGCTCCCTATCTTTGCGAAGGTAGCGGAAAATATTATACATAAAAGACTAGTAAGCTTTCTGAGTGTAAATAACATAATAGCAAGTGAACAATTCGGCTTTAGAAAAAATAAGTCCTCCGAAATGGCCCTTCTTGAAGTGAAAGAACATATACTCGAAAACATTGAAAGGAAAATATTTACCCTCGGAATATTTCTGGATTTTAGAAAGGCCTTCGACTGTGTCCATCATGACGTGCTTTTAAGGAAGTTGCCATTGTATGGATTTCGCGGCAACGCATGGTCTTTAATAAAAAGCTACTTAACATCTAGAGCCCAGTTCACATGTATAAATGGCGCAAAATCCGACAGCAGACTTGTAAAACAGGGCGTACCTCAAGGGTCATTACTTGGTCCGACACTATTTTTACTATATATAAACGACATTGTAAACATAATAAATAACACTAAGTTAATTTTATATGCAGATGGCACGAATGTGTTTCATCAGGCCAACGAATGGTTAACTGGACTGAACTTATGGCTTCTTTCGAACAGACTCCAATTAAACACAAGTAAAACTAAATACATACTGTTTAGACCGAGGGGAGCCCATTCACCCACAAACTTGCACTTAAAATTTCATAACGTTACTATCGACCAATCGACTACAGTTAGATTTTTGGGGGTAATATTCCAGAACTTTTCATGCACGCCTCACGTTGACGTACTGCGTAGGGACCTTGGGCGAGCCGTGGGAATTTTAAACAAGATAAGATACCATGTTCCGTCTGCTGTAAAAAAGCAAATCTACTATGCGCTTTTACATTCACGCTTCTGTTACTGTTTCCTAGTATGGGCTACAACGACTAAGACAAATTTGGATTGTCTTTTCTCTTTGCAAAAGCGAGCAGTGAGAGCAATAGGCAATTTAGATCTTTCGGAGGACACTGCACCTCATTTTAAAAGTAATAAAATAATGCCCATTCACAAACTCCATAAACACAAACTGGCCCTGGAAATTTCGCGTCTTCACCAAACAGATATAACATTTCAAACTAAATATCATGTCCAACCTGGTCCTTATTATCTACAACAAAACTTAATACCAAGGCCCCGTTCGCGTACAACATACGGTGATCAAAAACTAAGTTATTTGATTCCGGATTTCCTCAATG